>NC_092707.1:126097086-126423136 GCF_047496885.1 Scyliorhinus torazame | reverse complement strand
CCCTTCCACCAGGTTCACGTTTTTCAGAAGGAGTGCTAATCAACACGATTTGCTGGGGAGGTGGCTGGATTACAGGAGGCTGTTGGATATGAGTTGGCTCCCGTTAATTGGATGGAATTAGGGTTTAAGTGGTGTGTATTGGTTTCTTGCCGTGCTACGGCAGAATTCCGATTCCATCGAAGGGAGCGGGCCGGTTGCAGAGAGCCTGATGCACGACATCACCCACATCCAAGGCATGGCACAGTAGGAGACGGCCATGGCTGAGGGCCTTGCCAGAATGTCTGACTCAATGTGGGACGTGACCCAGTACCAAGCTGACCTTGATGAGATACTGTGGGACAGGTCCTGGTCTCGGATGGGTTCTCTTTTTAGGCCTCTCCCACTATTCATCGGCCTCAGCAAAAAGAGGCCACTGAATCGCGCCCTAAGGGCTGTGGTGTAGCACAATCAATCACTCACGAGACGAGATGAGCAGGAGTCGAACGATGGCTTGATTACGCAGACTTGTTCCCTAGCAGCACAGTTACAGAATGCGGCTGTTGGGAGAATCCGGGCTCTTATACTCCGCCTTACTGGGTGAAGCCAGCAGGTGGCTGATCCAATCGGGACCATGGGCGTCATTCTCCGACCCCCCGCCGGGTCGGAGAATGGCCGTTGGCCGCCGTGAATCCCACCCCCGCCCCCGCCGAAGCCTCCGGTACCGGAGATTGGGCGGGAATCGGGCCGCGCCGGTTGACGGGACCCCCCGCTGGATTCTCCGGCCCGGACGGGCCGAAGTCCCGCCCAGAAATTGCCTGTCCCGCCGGCGTAAATCAAACCTGGGGCGAAATTCTCCGTTATCGGCGGAAACTCCGCCGATCGGCGCAAAAAACGGCGCAAATCCCACTTGCGTCACGTCATAAAAATGGGCCGATAGTCTGCGGCCCGAAATGGGCTAGCAGCGACGTAACGGGATCCGCGCTTGCGCAGTGGTTCACGCCGTGCAGCGTCATACGCGCTGCACGGCGTGACGGCTCATAAGGCCGCGCAGCTCCCCCCCACCCGACCGGAACACCCGACCGCAACACCCGACTTGATGGCTGGCCGTCGCTCAGCCCCGAGGTTCGAGTCACGCGATGTGGAGACGCTCCTGGACGCGGTGGAGCAGAGAAGGGATGCCCTGTATCCCGGGCACGGCCGCAGAGTTGCCCCACGCCACAGCCGGCGTCTGTGGAGGGAGGTGGCAGAGGCTGTCACCGCTGTGGCCCTAACACCACGGACAGGCACCCAGTGCCACAAGAAGGTGAACGACCTCGTCAGAGCAGGCAGGGTGAGCCTCCCCATATCCCCCATATCCCCCCCTCCCCATATCCCCCCTCCCCCATATCCCCCCCTCCCCCATATCCCCCATATCCCCCCTCCCCCATATCCCCCCATATCCCCCCTCCCCCATATCCCCCCCTCCCCCATATCCCCCCTCCCCCATATCCCCCCCTCCCCCATATCCCCCATATCCCCCATATCCCCCCCTCCCCCATATCCCCCCTCCCCCATATCCCCCCTCCCCCATATCCCCCCTCCCCCATATCCCCCCTCCCCCATATCCCCCCCTCCCCCATATCCCCCCTCCCCATATCCCCCCTCCCCCATATCCCCCCCTCCCCCATATCCCCCATATCCCCCCTCCCCCATATCCCCCATATCCCCCCTCCCCCATATCCCCCCCCTCCCCCATATCCCCCCTCCCCCATATCCCCCCCTCCCCCATATCCCCCCCTCCCCCATATCCCCCATATCCCCCCTCCCCCATATCCCCCCCTCCCCCATATCCCCCCCTCCCCCACATCCCCCCCTCCCCCATATCCCCCCTCCCCCATATCCCCCCTCCCCCATATCCCCCCCTCCCCCATATCCCGAAGTGAATCCAGCCCTAACCTTAACCTCTGCAATGCACGCGCAACCGATGGCGTGCATTCATGTACCTGCCTAACACTGTTGCCTTTTACCCCTGCCACCACCCCCCCCCCCCACAGGAGAAGCGCGCACACAACAATAGGGAGCATGTGAGGACTGGAGGAGGGCCCGCTGATGAGAGGCCACTGACCGTACACGAGAAAAGGGCCCTGGAACTGGCTGGCGGACCTGAGGACCGGGACGTTGCTGATGCAGAGGTCGGGGCCCCACGAGCAAGTGAGCCACCAACAGCCCGTCCCCATATCCCCCCTCCCCTATATCCCCCTCCCCCGTATCACCTGGTCACTGCCTGATGTCTAACCATGCATGCTTCATTGTGTATCGCAGGACCAAACGTCCAGGCACCCATCCCCGCAGATGCAGACCGCCCGCAGGATGCTCCTCGGAGACCACAGGAGACGGAGAGACCTGCACCCTCCAGCATGCGACGCCTGCAGGATGCCCCTCGGAGACCACAGGAGACGGAGAGACCTGCACCCTCCAGCATGCGACGCCCGCAGGATGCCCCTCGGAGACCACAGGAGACGGAGAGACCCGCACCCTCCAGCATGCGACGCCCGCAGGATGCCCCTCGGAGACCACGGGAGACGGAGAGACCCGCACCCTCCAGCATGCGACGCCCGCAGGATGCCCCTCGGAGACCACGGGAGACGGAGAGACCCGCACCCTCCAGCATGCGACGCCCGCAGGATGCCCCTCGCACACCACGGGAGACGGAGAGACCTGGAGCAACAGGGAGACGACACCCCCCGTCACGTGCGGGAGCGACCACCCAGCGATGAGGGGGGCAGCCACAGGCCCCCGCCACATCCGAGCCAGGACACCACTACCCAGGACACCACTATCCAGGACACCCCTACCCGGGACACCACTACCCAGGACACCCCTAGCCGGGACAGCACTACCCAGGACACCCCTACCCGGGAAGACGAAATACCGGACAGTGACTCAGAGTGGATGGGTGGAGACGAACCCCCACCCCAAAGTGCCATGGACTCAGAGTGGGACGAAGAGCACGACACAACGCCACTGCTGTCACCAACACCCTCCACCATCGCAGAAACACTCACCACGGTTGGGCACTTTAGTGATGAGGCGTCTGGTACACTCACTGGTGCGCACAACACAGCCGTCCCGGTACAGCAGGTGGAGGTAGGAGCAGCAGAGGGACCGGGCGGTCGGAGGGCAGCCCAGGCCAAGCGAACATCTGCCGCCCAGATGGATCCCGGGTTCCTGCAGTTACCACACCCACACATAGATCCGATGCAACCACCGACACGGAGACGAGCGAATAGGGTGACGGGTGGCTTGCGGCGGCTGCGGTCGCAGGTGGAGGAGTCCACCCGCGTCCAGGAGCTGGGAGTGGTCCCGGTCATGCGTGCCACCCAGGCTGACACCGCACGGGTGGCGTCCGCGGTGGAGGCAATGGGTGCGACGGTGTCAGACATGGGGAACGGTTTGTGAGGCCTGGGGCCTTCCGTGCAGGCGGCGTCTGTGGCCCAGGAAATGGCTGCCCTCTCACAGGAGGCCATGAGCCAGTGCCAGCGCCAGATGGCAGAGGCGCTCAACGCCATAGCCCAGTCTCAGCAGGCCATGGCCCAGTCTCAGCAGGCCATGGCCCAGTCTCAGCAGGCCATAGCCCAGTCTCTGCAGGCCATGGCCCAGTCTCTGCAGGCCATGGCCCAGTCTCAGCAGGCCATCGCTGAGGGGCATCGGCGCCAGTGGCCATGTGCGAGCTGGCGTCGCACTGTCGCAGACAGGGTTCGACAACCCCCTGGGCTCCATGGCTGCAAACCTGCAGACCCCTGTCGATACCAGCACGGGCCTCCAGGACTGGCAGCGCCAGATGTCGGGGGCGCGTCGGATGGCCAGTCCGTTCGCATCCCCCACCCATGTAGAGGCCTGGGGGGCCATCGGGCACCCCGAGGGAGGAGGAGGTGGTGTGGTCCGTCCCGGCTCCCTCTGTAGGGGAGGTCCCGGTACACCGCGACCCCTCGGACTCCCCCCCCTTCCGTCCCAGGTGCATCGGGTGGGCAACGGGCAGGACAGGCTGGCAGCTCGCCATCCCAGTCGTCCGGGCCGCCGCCTGGCCCATCTAGGCCAGGACGCCCCAGGAAACGGCCGCCAAAGGGATCCGGTGTCAGAGGGCAGGAATCACAGGAGTCCACTTCCAGTTCTGCTGTACCGTCTGGGGGAACCACGTAGACGTAGTCAAAGGGCCCGTAAGGCCAAACAATTAGACACTGAGTAAGTTGGCACGGGTGCAGGGCACAGATGAGTTTTAGGGGCTAGGGCACGTGCATGAAAACTCCTTTGGTTATTAAAGTCAATGTTACACCTACCGAAGCTGCCTTTGTGCTCTGTCCAAAGTGTGCGGGCGTGTCATGTACGTTGAGCGCAAGTGTGTGTGTGACGGGTGGTCTTACCTCAGCCCCAGGTGAGTCTGCCCCCTTCCCCCTGGGCCGCCATCAACATCCCCCGGGCAGAGGACGGGACCGTGCGCTGCAGTGTCACAGCCGCATGCAGGGATGGTCCGGGTGGATGGTGGTACTGTGGCCATGGGTCAGACATAGTCCAACGATGTGGAACCAGGAGCTCATCGCAGGGCGGGTTGTCATCATCCTCCATGGCCTGCAATAGACACGCGTCCACCCGCAATTGGGGGTGGGGGGGTGGTGTGCATGCGGGTGGGGTGTGTGGGGTTGGGGAGGGGGGTGAGGGTGCTGGGTGGGTGGATGGGTGGGGGGTGTGGGTGGTCGGCTGTTGTCATGGTGTGCGGTCTGTGGCCATACTACCCGATTCCCACGCCCATCTAGTCAGTGAAGCGGGCGTCTATCAGTCTGTCCCGTGCCCGCTGGGCCAGCCGGTAACGGTGGACAGCCACCCGCCTGTGTCTACCCCGTCTGCCCTGACCATTGCCCCCATCCCCCTCATCTGGGGAGGACTGGGCCTCTTCCTGCTGCTGCTCCACTCCGCCCTCCTCTGCCTGCGGCACATCGCCCCTCTGCTGGGCTATGTTGTGCAGGACGCAGCACACCACAATGATGCGGCCGACCCTATCTGACCGATACTGGAGGGCACCCCCAGAGAGGTCCAGGCACCTGAAACGCATCTTCAGCACGCCAAAGCACCTCTCGATCACTCCCCTTGTCGCTACATGGGCATCATTGTAGCGGTTCTCCGCCTCATTGCGTGGCCTCCGTATAGGCGTCATCAGCCACGATCGCAATGGGTAGCCCCTGTCGCCCAGCAACCAGCCCCTCAGCCGGGGATGGCGTCCCTCGTACATGCCGGGGATGGATGACCGCGACAACACGAATGAGTCGTGTACACTGACTGGGTGACGGGCACAGACGTGCAGGATCATCATGCGGTGGTCGCAGACCACCTGTACGTTCATTGAATAGGTCCCCTTCCTATTAGTGAACACGGCCCTGTTCTCTGCAGGTGGCCGCACGGCGACGTGCATCCCATCGATCGCGCCCTGGACCATGGGGAACCCGGCAACGGCAGAGAAGCCCACGGCCCGGGCATCTTGGCTGGCCCGGTCCACGGGGAAGCGGATGTAGCGGTGCGCCATGGCATAAAGGGCATCTGTCACTGCCCGGATGCACCGATGCACCGATGTCTGCGATATGCCGGACAGGTCCCCACTCGGTGCCTGGAATGACCCCGTTGCATAAAAGTTCAGGGCCACCGTAACCTTGACGGACACGGGGAGAGGGTGTCCCCCGCCAGTGCCACGCGGTGACAGGTGTGCCAGCAGGTGGCAGATGTGTGCCACGGTTTCCCGGCTCATCCGGAGTCTCCTCCTGCATTCCCGGTCCGTGAGGTCCTGGTATGACTGCCGGGGCCGGTACACACGGGGCGCCCTCGGGTGCCTCCGTTGCCGTGGGGCCACGACGTCCTCCTCCCCCTCCTCGTCCTGTCGGTCTGCGCCGCCTCTCTGGCACGCTCCTCCTCCTCTTCCTCCTCCTCCTCCTCCTCATCCAGGGCAACATAGACATGAGCGGCTGCCACCACGGCGGCCAACATCGCTGGATGGTCTGAAAACATGACGGCCTGGTGGGGGGGGGAGGGGAACGACCACATGTCATCATTGCCCATATCCCCTCCTCCCCCCAGCCAGGTGGCATGGACCGCATGGGTCCAACTGTTGGAGGCTGGCACCTGGCCAGGTGGACCAACTCATTTGCCCTCCCATCACCCACCCCGGCACGGACCCCCTCCCCAACCTCCACCTCGGCACGGACCCCCTCCCCAACCTCCACCCCAGCACGGACCCCCCCCCAACCTCCACCCCGGCACGGACCCCCTCCCCAACCTCCAACCTCCACCCCAGCACGGACCCCCCCCCCAACCTCCACCCCGGCACGGACCCCCTCCCCAACCCCCAACCTCCACCCCAGCACGGACCCCCCCCCCCCAACCTCCACCCCGGCACGGACCCCCTCCCCAACCTCCACCCCGGCACGGACCCCCTCCCCAACCTCCACCCCAGCACGGACCCCCCCCCCCAACCTCCACCCCGGCACGGACCCCCTCCCCAACCCCCAACCTCCACCCCAGCACAGACCCCCCCCCCAACCTCCACCCCGGCACGGACCCCCTCCCCAACCCCCAACCTCCACCCCAGCACGGACCCCCCCCCCAACCTCCACCCCGGCACGGACCCCCTCCCCAACCTCCACCCCAGCACGGACCCCCCCCCCCCCAACCTCCACCCCGGCACGGACCCCCTCCCCAACCTCCACCCCGGCACGGACCCCCTCCCCAACCTCCACCCCAGCACAGACCCCCCCCCCCAACCTCCACCCCGGCACGGACCCCCTCCCCAACCTCCACCCCAGCACGGACCCCCCCCCCCCCAACCTCCACCCCGACACGGACCCCCTCCCCAACCCGGCACGGACCCCCTCCCGGCACTCCCCCGGAGCCCAGCCTACTCTAACCACCCCCCCCCCCCCCCCCGCCGCCGCCGCACACACACACAAGCCGAGACACACCTCTCCTCACGCGGCCACGCCATTTCCTGCCCAGAGCCAACCCCCCAGGCCGCGTGAGCCTGGAGCACCGGGTCACGCCGATGAAAAGGAGGTTTGATTCACGTCGACGTGAACGGTCATCACGTCGACGGGACTTCGGCCCATCCGGAAGGGAGAATATCGGCAGGCCGAAAATCGGCTGCCTTGCGCAGACCCGTGACATTCTCCGCGGCAGCGGCGCCATTAACGCCCCGCCGACTTTTCTCCCTTCGGAGACTTCGGTGGGGCGGGGGCGGGATTCACGGCGGCCAACGGCCATTCTCCGACCCGGCGGGGGATCGGAGAATGACGCCCCTGGTATTTACCGGCGGGGCCAGGCGGCGTGGGCGGGCTCCGGGGTCCTGGGGGGGGGGGGGGGCGTGGGGCCATCTGACCCCGGGGGGTGCCCCCACGGTGGCCTGGCCCGTGATCGGGGCCCACCGATCCGCGGGTGGGCCTGTGCCGTGGGGGCACTCTTTCCCTTCCGCCTCCGCCACGGTCTCCACCATGGTGGAGGCGGAAGAGACTCTCCCCACTGCGCATGCGCCGGGAAACTGACAGCGGCCGCTGACGCTCCCGCGCATGCGCTGGGAAACTGACAGCGGCCGCTGACGCTCCCGCGAATGCGCCGCATTTCCGCACCAGCTGGCGGGGCAACAAACGCCATTTCAGCCAGCTGGCGGGGCGGAAATCCCTTCGCCGTCGGCCTAGCCCCTCAATGTTGGGGCTAGGCCGCCAAAGATGCGGAGCATTCCGCACCTTTGGGCCGGCGCGATGCCTGTCTGATTGGCGCCGTTTTTGGCGCCAGTTGGCGGACATCGCGCCGTTGGGGGAGAATTCCGCCCCCAGTGTCTATCCACCAATAGCCTCTCAGCGTCACAGGGTTCCTTAATACCCCTAATACATACCACCACATGTGGCAAGGCCAGAAATGTGGAGTATTTGTGCTGCGGAGGCTGGCGGAAAAACACACAAAATATTCAGGCCCCTACCTCTTTAATTATGCTTTTCATGGTGTTTCCGCCATATTCAGTAGCAGGGCACCTGGATGGTACATAGTCCGCCATCGTGTCTGGGTGCCACTTTGAAAATGTGCCCAACATCACTGATCCACTATTGAAGGAAGAAGGTGAACCTCCTGAAAATGATCATCGGGAGCACACTGAGACTGGAAGATGAATCTCCTGAGAATAAGGCTGGATTGCGGGAACATTCTGAGGCAGGATGGTGCACCTTCCTTCAGGACACTGAATCTGGAAGGTCCACCTGCAGATGTACCCCTGACCCACCCCTGTAGTGTTCTATGCTCCAGGTTTGGGGCAGCCTCTACCCTAAACTCCAGAGGCAGCACAGGCTTTGTTCAGATGCATCCCGACACCTGCACACCACATTGTTCTGAACAATGGTGTTTCACGCCAGCATTGTGGAGAATCTGGTGTGGGTGGTTGGGCCTTCATTTGCATCCCATTAATGGGTTCACGCTGGCTTCTGACATGTTTTCCGACCCTCCATGGCTGCAACCGGCGGAAGATCCCACTGTAAGTTCCCGCCGGCATAAAACCGATTTCTGCACCTTCCGCCATATTCTGCCCCCATTCACCAGTGCACCGCGGTGCCGGTGGGGGCTTTTGGGAGAATTCCGCCAATTTAATGTTGAATATTTTCTCTCTGTGGGAATACTTCAATGTGATTGGCAACTTGCACACTTGCTGCCATTAATCCTGCTGCACGCCAGGAGATCTCATGGACTAGAGGTCAGATTTAAACTTCAATCGAGAAAGGGGAAGTATGTGTGTATCTGTAAGCTCTAGCGGCCTTGTCGCGGTTTGCGATGCTCAAAACGTCACGCGAGATTCAACTGCGAAACATCACGATCTGGATCTCGTCCTTACTGGGCGTTTGCACAAATGGCTCATTTAAATAGCTCTGCGTCAGATTCTCCCGCGCCTGGGAATGAACAACCATGCTTGGGAGACCTCGTCAGGGTCACTTAATGCTAGTACATACAAACGTGGCGCAGGTGTAGTGGCACCTGGCGGGACCCCCAGGGTGGCCGGTCTCTGGGCATCGTATACGTTGGCACCCAGCTGCCTAGGCACTGCCAACTTGGGAACCTTGGCAGTGCCACCTGGACACCTTGGTAGTGCCACCATGGCAATGCCCGGGTGGCTGGATGATACTGTTAGGCTGGCAGGGGCACTGCCAGGCTAGCAGTTTACAGGTGCCTGGGTGCCAGGTTGCCCCTGCCAGGGGACAGGCCCGGGATACCTTGCCCATAAGAGACAGGGGGAGAGGGCAGGGGGGGGGGGGGGGAGGGATGCTCATGGACCCCAGGGGCTGAGGTGGGATGCCTGAGGGGGATCGAAAGATCTAGGCGACCTTTAAAAATCGTGCCCCGATCCGCAAGTCCTCTTCCTGAACAGACAAGCTCAGCTAAGAAACACCCCACTAAACCCACTGAAAACGAGACTCTTTTTGTCCCGTTGAATCACGCTCTATCTGCATGTGTGTATATATGTGCCTGCGTATATCTCTTAGTATGTGTTTATATATTTATATGGTATATACTATATATGCAATATGTATATAGATGTAGTATATATTATAGATAACGTGTATACATAAACCTTCAGACAGAGGGCTCACCTACCTTTTTTTCTGTTTTATTTTTACCTTTTTTCTTTTCAAAAGGTTTTTGAAGGGAACATGAATGACCAACAACTGGTTCGCAACAATTTTATTCCATCCTTTGTGGGGCGGTACATTCGAATTAAACCACTGACATGGTCCCAAAGAATAGCTATGAAAGTCGAGCTGATTGGCTGCAAGGTCTTGCAAAGAATCCGACAATTTGGTAAAATCCCAATTTTTTTTTCTTTTCTGGTTTTGCTTTGTGGGAGGGGCCAGGGGGACGTCAATCTTAATTATTCAAGGTAGTTGAGTCAGGCAATGTAAAGGCTTTGGTACTGGACTGGTGACCCAGAGGTTTCTCAACACAGAATGCTGTAAAACTATCCTCATTAAATCTTTCAATAGTACGAGGGAGAAAAAAAAACATAATAATTGCCATAATGTCATAAAATCCATCCAGTTCACTTTATTGTCCTTCAGCAGAGGAAACTTCTTATACCTATCCAATATTATGATCCCAGACCAGCCCTCAACAGTGACGAGGATACTGGACAGAAACCCCAATATTTTGTTTTAATTTTATAAGACTGAGGAAAGGATATTTTGCTCCAGGAGTGATTTCACAAAGAAATTGGGATATGGTATATTAAAGTAAACTTTATTACTAACATAGTATTAAAATCTTTAACATCACACCCAAAAATATCTTACATTTGGCCCTCAAACAATACTACTCAATATAGTGATTACAATACTCATAGTTGCTTTCTTAATTCCCATTAAAACAAGAAAATAAACCATTCCAGCTCTCAATCCACGTTGAATGTCAATGGCACAGAGGAATACTTGCTTTACAAAGCTACTCTTTGAGAAATAAATCTTTGACACTACTTTACAGAAAAAATCTGACTCTCATCAGAAACTCTGGCTTTATGTCTTCAAAGACTGTTTCAACTGGCTTGTGTCAGCTCCCCATTTCCCAGACAAGACTGCACTGCTTTAAAGACTATTAATCTCTTTTTTACTAAATTGCAGAGAGCAAAACCTGACTTGTAGTCCCAACTTCATCCAGATCAGAACAAACTGAAAATGCTTTCTCCAAAAGCCTGGTATCTCCACCCAGCAATGACACCATCTCACCAAGCTGGAAACAAATTAACTTCCCAGCGAACCCCCTTAATCAAAATAAAATTGCATTGGCCCAAGTTTTTCACAATGACTAATTGCACCACTGGCTCCTAAAAGCTTTGTTGTCTTTCAACCTAAGAATTTTGGGGCTGGTTTAGCTCAGTGGGCTGTACAGCTGGTTTGTGATGCCGATCAAGGCCAGCAGCGCGGGTTCAATTCCCGTACCAGCTTACCCGAACAGTCACCGGAATGTGGCGACTAGGAGCTCTTCACAGTAACTTCATACTTGTGACAATAAAAGGTTATTATTATTGGGGGTGGCATGTGGCGCTGTGGTTAGCACTGGGACTGCGGCGCTGACGACCCGGGTTCGAATCCAAGCCCTGGGTCAGTGTCCATGTGGAGTTTGTACATTCTCCCCATGTCTGCATGGGTTTCACCCGCACAACCCAAAGATGTGCTGGTTAGGTGGATTGGCCACGCTAAATTGCCCCTTAATTGCAAAAAAGAAAAATAATTGGCTACTCTAAATTTATTTTTAAAAACCTAAGCATCTTGTGAAGCATGATTTCAGCAGTCAAGCACGCTCTAATCCATGCTTTTAAGCCTTACTTCACCAAATACTTAGGATACAATATATCTGGGGCGATGTCCCCACGCCCGCGACAAAACGCACGCGAATCACTCTGGACTTACCTGGAGTAAGTCCAGGATGATTCTCCGATTTGCAGAGGGCTAGCAGGGCCCCGGAGTAGTCCTCGCAGCCCCGGCTGCTGATACAGGGCCCTGCACTTCCGGCCGGGGGTCCGCACATGTGCACGGCAGCGGCCTGCGACGGCCGCCCTGCGCAATATGGCCAACCCACACTGCGAACCGGCACACGGATTGGTGGCCCCCGATCGGTAGCATGGCCATCCTGGAAGTCGTCTCTCCCCCCCCCCCACCCCCCCCCCCCACCCCCCCAAACCCTTGAATGGTCCCCCCGCTCCCCACCGGGGCGTCTGCGGGCTGAGTCCCTCTGCCACCTGCGCCCAGGCACGGCAAACAGTGGTGGAGGGCAGCGTCTTTCTCAGGTGAGGGAAAAGGATGGCCCACCTCTCCTCCATCGCATCCAGCATGGTCTCCAGCTCAGCGTCCATGCAGCTTGGGCCGCTCTCCTCGCTGCCATCCTGTTGGCTGGGGTGGTGTGTGTGTGGGGAGTGCAGTGTACATATGCGGCTGCAGCTTGTCAGCCTCCTGAGTGGCAATCGTGAAACCGGACCGTTTCTCATTGGCATCGATTGTGTTCCACGTGGTGCGTCGGAATCAATTCTCCACCCAATCGCCTTTCCCGGTTTTGCTTTTCCCGATTTTGCCAACGGAGAATCCCGTCCCTTGCCTTAGTTGTGATCCCTTTCCAAAGAATGGGTTAATTGTCTTTCAGCTGAAGAACAATGTCATCAATTGCATATCAACCAAATATGGAGATTCAGGTTTTCCTTCCCATCAGTTTTCTGCATTCCTGCCAGGTGAATGGATATATAACGAAATAAATTAGTTGAGTTTTAACTGAATGAATGAACAAATCAAAATCTTATTGTCATATATATAATGCACTTTGAAAATAACTACTCAAAAGTTTCAGCATCGTCTTCCTTCTTACCGCTTTTTCAGTTTTCTCCTTTGGCGAAATACGATTCGACATCACCAGACAGAATCTGATACCTCACCCTTCAGTGCAGACATGCAACGTGGGTAGCTAATGCTTGTGCCTCAACCCGCCTCAACCCTTGTTTTCACGGATAAACTGATGCTATGGCTTTGTAGTTTTACTTACACAAGGTGTTGTCCATCATAATTTTCGCAGCACATCTTGGGCGGGATTCTCCCCGACCCGGCGCGGCGGGGGTCCCAGCGGGCTGGAGTGGCGGGAACCACTCCGCCGTCGGGCCGCCCCAAAGGTGCGGATTCCTCCACACCTTTAGGGGCCAAGCCCGCACCTTTAGGGGCGAGGCCCGCCCCGGAGTGGTTGGCGCCCCGCCAGCTGGCGTGGAAGGCATTTGGCGCCACGCCAGCCGGTGCCGAAGGGACTCCGCCGGCCCGCGGGAGTCCACGCATGCGCGGGAGCGTCAGCGACTGCTGACGTCATCCCGGCGCATGCGCGGGGGGGTCACCTACGGGTCTGCCATCGCAGAGACCTACTCGGCCGACGCGTAGTAAAAGTGTGCCCCTGCGGCACAGGCCCGCCCATGGATCGGTGGGCCCCGATCTCGGGCCAGGCCACCGTGGGGGCACCCCCCCAGGGCCAGATCGCTCCGCGCCTCCCCAGGGCCCCGGAGCCCGCGCACGCCACCAGGTCCCGCCGGTAAGGGACCTGGTTCAATTCAACCCGGCGGGACCGGCATAGCAGCAGCGGGACTTCAGGCCATCGCGGGCTGGAGAATCGCCGGGGGGTGGGGGGGGGCCTGCCGACCGGCGCAGCGTGATTCCTGCCTCCGCCAAATCTCCGGTGCTGGAGAATTCGGCAGCCGGCGGGGGCGGGATTTACGCCGCCCCCTGGTGATTTTCCGACCCGGCAGGGGGTCGGAGAATCCCGCCCAAGTAACAATTTGCTTCATTTTGGGGAGGGTCAAGCTCCGAGGGAAATTGCTGAGCCAGAGAAAGTCGTTAGGTTTGAAAACATTATCCAAAAGAGGGAGCAAAAGCAAGATTGAAAGAGCTAGCCTAGAAGGAAGCCTTCGGCGAGGTGAGGTAATAAGTGTGCGGTTGGAAAGGTGAAAAAAATGCAACTGCACTGAGCATTTGGAGACTAAAATCAGAAGTGTCATTAGTTCAAAGAGAGAAATAGATCATCATTTTTCATACCACAAATGTGAGATAATGTAATATGAATTACGCTTTGATTGCTGTATTTGAAACACAAATAAACAGTTATGTAAAAATCGAAGGAGGATGTGGCATTTTACATGACATCATTTGTCTCCGAGCTCACATGACACATCCCCATCCTGTGCTGATGAATTCACCACTAGATTGGGTCACTCCGTCTTCTTATAATTTCCATAATATTATGCATGGAATTGGGGATTGAGTGGTATACTGAGTTAGATGCAGGCCTTTGCTTTTGGAAAATTAGATTTGAATCTAGCCCAGCTATTTGGTACGAAAGTCTGCTGGCTGTGGGAAACTATTAGAAATGTGTTCAGGCACCTTTAAACCCAGTTTCTGGGAATTTTCCCACACCACAAACGTGCTCATAATTCAACGATAATTGACATTATGGTAGTGTGGGAAATTGGGGATAAAATGCACGAATGCAGTAGGGATGCTCTGCTGAGTATGTTGCTGAGTGGAGGGAATTTCACTCTGCGCCTAACAATTGCTTCTGACTTGGAAGAGTTTTATACCAAATGCTTGAAACAGAATAAGTTCTGTTTCGTGCAGTAACATCCCTCACCTTCATAATCTGAAAATAAAAGTCATAAAAATATGAACTGAACAATTTTGTGCCATACATTGCTTATTTTGGCAGAAGACAGTACAGTCATACCCAAACTTCTTAAATTTTACATAACTTGATCTTTTTTAAAGGAACTCAACAGAATTAGCTTATGGAGAGCACAAACACAATGATCAATGCCAGAGAGCTAAAATAACAACTATTTACCTGTGAGATCAAACTGAAATAAAGACAGAAATTGCTGGAAATATTCAACAAGTCAGACAGCATCTGTGGAGAGAGGAACAGAGTTAACCTTTCAGCTCGAGCACCTGAACTGGAGAAAGTTAATGATGTAACCGATTTAGATGCAACACTTCCCTTTTTGCTCTTCATTTCTCACCTACCAGGGCCCCAAATACTCCTTCCAGGTAAAGTAGTGATTTACTCTAGTCCTTTCAGTTTAGTACACCGTATTCACTATTCACAATGCTCTCTACTGCATTGTAGAGACCAAATGCAGATTGGCTGACCACATTTTGAAATGTGTCCATTCAGTCACCAAATGTGACCCAAGCTTCGGGCTGCTTCCCATTTTAATTCTCTGCCCTATCCTCTGACTTGTCTGTCCTCAGCCTTCTACATGAAACAATGGTGCTCAATGTAAGCTGGAGGAACAACATGTCATCTTCCAAATAGGCATCTCACAACCTTCCAGGCTCAACACGAGTTCAACAATTTCAGTTAATTCTTGAAATATAAATTTAGAGTACCCAATTGGTTTTTTTCCAATTAAGGGGGAATTTATTCTGGCCAATCCACCTACCCTGCACATCTTTAGGTTGTGGGGACGAAACCCAAGCAAACACAGGGAGAATGTGCAAATTCCACACGGACAGTGACCTGGGACCAGGATCGAACCTGTGGCGCCGTGAGGCAGCAGTGCTAACCACTGCACCACCATGCTGCGCCTCAATTTCAGTTCATGACCCCCTGCTCACGTTTTATCCAGACAGCAACTGTTGGTAATGGTTTTGCTATTCTAATTTACATCTCCTCCTGAGCTATCTTTGTGTTTCTTTACTTGTCCCATTACCATCTCCGTTATCTTTGCACCATCATCCCTTTAATGAATCCTGTCTTCTGCCCAATCACAGACCTCTTTTATTCTGCCATCTGTCCCATTTTTTCCACCTCTGTCCTTGCTTAAAACCTGTTGCATTTGTAACTTTCCAGGTCTGACCAAAGATCATCGATCTGAAAGTGTTAACTCTTGTTCTCCTCCACAGGTTCTACTTGACCTGCTGAGTATTTCCAGCATTTTCTCTTTTATTTCAGATTTCCAGCATCCACGGTACTTTGCCTTTGTATTAATTTTTTTTTAAAAGGTCTATTGTGCACAACCAGGACTTCCCCAACAGAAAAATACTCAACTGTTTGTTGGCTACGGTAGTGTAGTGATTATGTTACTGAACTAGTAACCCACAAACTTGAGTTTAAACCCCGCCATGGAACGTGGGGAATTCAAATTCAGCTAATTAAATCAATTTGGAATAAAAAGCTATCTTCAGTAATGGTGGCCATTAAATTATTGGATTGCCATAAAAATCCATTTGATTCACTAATCAATGGAAATCCTCTGTTCTTACCTGGTCTGGGCTCTCTGGCTCCAGGTGTTGTTGATTCCAAACTACCCTAACAAATTACTAGGTTGCTAACTCCAACTTCTCAAGCACACTTCGGGTTGGACAGTAAATCATAAGAACATAAATTGTTTTCTATTTTGTATCCTGTAATTAAGAAAACATTAGAATTTGTTTTTTCAAATTTATTAGTGGAGTTTTTATTTGTCTTTCATGGAGCACAGTAATGATCAATGCAGGCCAATTGGGTATAATAACCAATTTACAAAGTTATTTACATCTGTATATAATTACCACATGGAAGTGAAAGTCACAAAGCCATGAGGACCATTGTCTGCTCTCCCCGTTTTGAGAGAAAGCTGACTGGTGGTGATTTAACCTGAGGGCTACCACACCTCAAGTGAGCGGCAAGTTTGCGAAGGTGGGGCCTTCATGGATAACCTCAGCCGGTATGAGAATTGAACCCGTGCTGCTGGCGTCGCTCCACATCACAGACTGGCCGTCCAGCCAACTGAGCTAACTAACTCTCACATGCTCACCCAAAAGATGTACCTTGTGTTTGTATATTGCTGAATAGAGGGACATGTTGCTGAAGCTTTTGCTCTTGCACTCATCAGGACAAACACAAGAATGCTAAATTTCAGACAATCAATGTGATCGCTATCAGTGCTCTTCAATACTCTGTTTTACACAAAAGAGGGAAGGGGGAAGAGGTTAACAGAAGGAAATATAGGAGCAGACCATAAATTATAGTATAAGGAAGAGACTACTAATCCTGCAGGGGAATGTATAGAAAACCCTTTCACTGCTGCTGGAACTACTGAAGGAAGCTTTTCAAAGGAAGCATTGGGGTTTGAAGATGATTCTGTTTTAAGGTGTCACTCTCTGGACTGCATTTGGTTGTTCACTCTGCCTTTGTTTATCTCCAGGTAATCCTCGTAGTTCAAAACCTTTGCCAAAGCCAACGGGTCCCCCCACGGAAAGCAGCACTCTGCCAGATCCAGTAGTGGTAGAGAAACACACACCAGGTAATGTGAAAAGTGCAGAGAGGCAGAAAAGACAACAAATACTTAAAATCTGAAACCAAAATAAAAAATGCTAGAAATCCACAATTCACCATGTCAGTGTCTGTAAAAAAGAAGACTGGCTCAAGTGTAACCCATCATCAAAGATCCTGGTGTAGACTGTTAGCTTTACTACATGAGTATTGCTAGGGCCGGGATGGGAGGAGTGCGCAGTTTCTCTGGCCCCATTACTCCGCAGGTCATACCATTCGTTTAAAAGTTTGACTCACTCACCGAAAAGGCCAATTATTTACCTTCGCTGCTGTTAGATCGAGAATAAAAGAGACTTTAACAAGACCTTTTTCAATAAACTCAGAATGAAATTCAGACAAAAGTTCCTTTTTAAAACGACTTGTAAGAACTGTTGCACACACAGTTGTACTCCAGAAGTATAATTATCTGTCCCTTTTTAAAAATACCCCAGCACATACACACACAAACAAACAAAGGACAAACAGATAGGGAGCAGGATTCTCTATTTAGCCGGCAGCGCACACACACCCGCAGATTTCACGACGGCGTGGAGGTGGCCACGATAGGAAACTCCATTGGCTGGCTGCCGTGACGGAGGATCCCGTTGCTGGCGGGGGCGAATCGCGCCAGAAAGCAGATCTAGCGGGATGGAGAATCCCACCCAAGGTCGCTGCACAGAAGGACTTTGCAGGTGCAATGACCCTCACAAGACCCACAGGGACGACCCGACTGATCTTCCCGTGAGGCTCGTGGAATACAAGCTCCCCCACTGATGAACGGAGAGGTCTAACAGTTGGGACTCGTAAAATCAACCCTTAAAATCTGGCCCAGATTGGAACCAGCATGATCGGTAGACCCGGTTGGGACTGGTTTAGCACAGTGGGCTAAATAGCTGGCTTGTAATGCAGAACAAGGCAGCAGCACCGGTTCAATTCCTGTACCGGCCTCCCCGAACAGGCACCGGAATGTGGCGACTAGGGGCTTTTCACAGTAACTTCATTGAAGCCCACTTGTGACAATAAGCGATTATTATTATTAATATTTGCTGTACGCCGTGTTTTCTTTTGGCTAGAAAATAAGCCTATGTTTGAATCACCTTCTCGGACCTCCTGCTGCTTTTATATTGTCAAATAAAAACTTGGGCTGTGATTCTGGACGTTTAGACTGCACTTACCTGTCACAACCTCAAAAATTCAAAAAGAATTGGCAAAATTGTGACACATCGTCCTACATGAGGGGCTTTAGAGGATACTTCCTGAAGAACTGCGCGCATTCACAACCAAGCAACAGGAGCTTAGTGTGGAGGACAGCATTCTCCTCTGGGGAGTCTGTGTATTAGTTCCAAGGCAAGTCAGGAAAGCCATTTTGCAGGACTTGCATAGGGGACATCTGGGGGTGTCCAAAATGAAGATGCTTGCCAGGTGCTACATGTGGTGGCCAGAACTCAATGGCAATATCAAAAGGTTGATGCAGCAGTTTGCGGCATGCCAAGAAATTCAAAAGCCCCTCCCATAAGCTTTGCTCCACCCATGGGAGTGGCCAGGTGCATTTACATGCCAACTTCGCCAGGCCCTTCCTGGCGTCAATGTTTCCGCTGTTAATTGATGCCCACTCAAAGCGGACAGATGTATACTGGATGCCGTCCACCACTTCACAAGCCACCATAGAGAAACTACAATTGTTTAGCATCCATGGTATTCCAAAGATGCCGGTCCCGATAACGGCACCCCTTTCACTAGTGAGAAATTTCTGGGGTTTATGCAGATGAATGGAGTAATGCACATTTAGGTCACCCCATATCACCTCTCTTCAAATGGTCTGGCTGAGTGGGCAGTGCAAACTTTCAAGAGGGACATGAAGGAGCAAACCATGGGGCCAGTTGAAATGAAACTGGCACGTGACGATTGAGGTAGCACCGACAGTGCTACTGATGGGCCAACAGCTCGGAACTCATCTAAGCTTGACATTTCTCAATCTTAGTGGGAAGGTGGTTGAAAAAACAAGACCTCTAGAAGAGGTATCATGACCACCAGAAGCAGGACAGAGGGTTCAAACCAAGGCATGCAGTATACGTCTGGAACCTGGTGGGTACCGGGGACCCTAGAGGAGAAAACATACTAGTCTCCTGCACCATCACAACCAGAGAACGGACTTTATGCAAGCAAGTGGACCATCTCAAAGGCAGAGAACCAACACCAGAGGTAGTCCCGCCAGATGAACCAGCCCCTCGTCCCACTTGCCCACCATCCATGAGCCAGAGAGCACTACTCTCCAAGGACCAGGACACAGGTTGACATGAAATATGAAGACAGAATCCTCCATACTCTCGGATGACAGTATGGTCAGTGATAGACCTCTGACAGGACCCCTCTGATAGTCAGCATGGAAATGACGCTCCCCAATACGTCTTGCACCCCCAACCCAGCTTCACATTCATTGGAAGCACAACCACGGACAAAGCAGCAAAGGAGACTTCCTCTGCATCCAACAACAGAGGGTCCTATGGACTTTGGGGCGGAGGGATGTAATAACCCTTTTGAGACCAACGGGGACGACCCAATTGATCTTCTCATGGAACGCAAGCTTCCCCACTGATGGGCAGAGGCCTTGCAGCTAGGGCTCGTAAAATCAACCCTTAAAAGATAGCCCGATTAGTATGCGCACGATTGCTAGTCCCGGTTGGGACCTATGTATTGTACACCGCGTTGTGGCCTTTTCTTTTTACTAACCTATGTTTGAATCGCCTTTATCGGGTCTCCAGAAGCTTTTACAGAAGGATAAACTTTATAACCCACAGGATAAAGTCCACAGGGTTCGAAGCTGTCAATCTAGAACTTCCTCATGTGAAGACACAACAGATGGAGGTTCTCACCAAGAAAGCTTCAACATGGGGGTGAATGTAGAGCTGGATCAATTCTTTTTAGCACTGTTGCTTCACAGCGCCAGGGGCCCGGGTTTGATTCCCGGCTTGGGTCTCTGTCTGCGCAGAGTCTGCACGTTCGCCCCATGTCTGTGTGGGTTTCCTCCGCTGCTTCGGTTTCCTCCCACAGTCCAAAGATGTGCGGGTTAGGTGGATGGGCCACTATAAATTGTCACATAGTTAGGTGGGGTTACTGGGTTGCAAGGATAAAATAGAGGTGTGGGCTTAAGTAGGGTGCTCTTTCCAAGGGCCGGTGAAGACTCGATGTGCCGAATGGCCTCCTTCTGCACTGTAAATTCTATGATTCAGACAAGTTATACTTAAATGAAGATTCTCTGGCAGCAGGTAGGCAACTACACAGGCACGGTGGCGCAGTGGTCAGCACTGCTGCCTCACGGCA
Organism: Scyliorhinus torazame; assembly: GCF_047496885.1. Classification (NCBI taxonomy): domain Eukaryota; kingdom Metazoa; phylum Chordata; class Chondrichthyes; order Carcharhiniformes; family Scyliorhinidae; genus Scyliorhinus; species Scyliorhinus torazame. The sequence goes on along the minus strand of NC_092707.1, from coordinate 126,402,982 downwards.
CCTAGGACACGGGTTTGATCCTGTCCCCAGGCCACTGTCCATGTGGAGTTTGCACATTCTCCCCGTGCCTGCGTGGGTCTCACCACCTCAACCCAAAAAGATGTGCAGGGTAAGTGGATTGGCCACGCTAAATTGCCGCTTAATTGGAAAAAAGAATTGGGTACTCTAAATTTATTTTTTTAAAACATAGGCAACTACACAGGGAATTTCAGGCAAGGCAGAGAAAAAGCAAGTCAGGGCAGCCTTCTTTCTCAGCTTATTCACCAAAACACACTTGATTTCAGCAACAACAGGTCCAAAACGTGAAGCTTGTCTCTGCCATGTGATTCCCAATAAATCACCCACATTTACTAGTTTTTTTTCCCATCCGTTAAAATGGTTGTAGTTCATAACAAACAGCTAATTCCCCTTCAATGCTGTTCAGGTGATTTCTTCCCAAAAGGCAGACATGCTCCCAATCCAATGACAAACTTAGAATCCTTCTTTAAAAAATCTTGAAGTCAGCAACCAAGTGTCCAGATCGTGCAATATATTTCCATTTTTAAAAGAAAGATATAACTTTGAAACAATTGCCCAACAGTATAATTTTGATTCTGTAATTAAGAAATTGTTAATTGTCTCCATAATGGGCATAATTTTATTAGTAGAGCGTTTTAAGTTTTATCTTTGACTTCAATAGAGTACATTGTAGAGCTGCAATTAATAATACGGGTGAATCAGAGGGAGATAGCAGCATAGTTGCAATATCAGTAGGTAGCTGTTGCTTCACAGCACCAGGGTCCCAGGTTCGATTCCCAGCTTGGGTCACTGTCCGTGCGGAATCTGCATGTTCTTCCTGTGTCTGCATGGGTTTTCTCCGGGTGCTCCGGTTTCCTTCCACAGTCCAAAGATGTGCAGTTAGGTGAATTGAACATTCTGAATTCTCCCTCTGTGTATCCGAACAAGCGGCGGAATGTGGCAACTAGGGGCTTTTCACAGTAACTTCATTGCAGTGTTAATGTAAGCCTACTTGTGACAATAAAGATTACTATTATTATATTAGGTGAGTGCTCTGGGGACAGGGGTTCAAATCCCACCACGGTAGCTGGTGGAATTTCATTCAGTGAGTAAATTTGGAATTGAAAGCTAGTCACTATAATGATGACCATGAAACCATTGTCAATTGCTGTAAAATCCATCAGGTTCAGTAATGTCCATTAGGGAAGGAAATCTGTCATTCTTACCCGGTCAGGCCTACATGTGACTCCAGACTCACAGCAATGTGGTTGCCTCTTAACTGCCCTCTGAAATCGCCTAGCAAGCCACTCAGTTAATGGGGTAAATTAGGGATGGGAAACAAATGCTGACCTTGCCAGCGACAACCACTTTGAATGATAGAGTTCAGTAGAGTATAATAACTGTCTTATAATATCCTTTTACGCTTGCTTATAATTATTTTATACACACTTGGGTACTTTACCTGGTGTTTAATAATGTGCCTGTAGTCCCTGGTGGGGCCTGGGACCAGCCTCTCACCATTCAAGAAACACTCTCTGTTTCTGCGTTTCCTATTAAAGTGAATAACAATACCTTTCTCCACATTGTCTTCCATTTGCCAAATATTTGCCCACTCACTTAGCCTCTCCAAGCATCTTTGCATCCTCCTCACAACTCACCCTTCCATCTAGTTTTGTGCCACTTGCCAACTTGGAAATATTACATGGGGCGAGATCTTCCAGCTGTTCATGCCAGTGCGATCATCCGGTCCTGCCAACAGCGCACCCCCGCCGTGGGTTTCCCAGTGGCAGGAGGTGGATTCACTGGGAAATCCCATTGAAAGCAACGGGACTAGAAGATCCTGCCGCCGGCCAACAACAGGCTGCCTCCTGCCGGCGAGAAACATGCCACAAGGAGTGCGGCTAATCCCTCCCCCATGAGTCATGATTAATTCTTCAATTGACACTGGGCACTTCTCAGATTGCATCAAGATTATTGTCATTTAAATAAACAGTCAAGACCTCAAACTAGGCAGCTCAGCAGTTAAAATCACCAAGTTACTTCTTTACCTCAGAGGTGGCGGGAGTTGATGATTCCAGATTTTTATCTGCTTATTCCTGATATTTAGCTGCTGGCAAAGACAGCAACTCAAAGCTGATCGGGTCTGACTGCAATTTTAACATGAGTGGAAGGCAGCAGTGAGTTTCTCGCCTGGTCAACACAGCAGGAATGCAGAGCAGACCCAGAAGGGACCCAATATGGCACTTTTTTGTTTAGAAGATTTGATTTTTGTTTTACTTCCCTCCAGGCTCCACCAGAGTAGCTGACATTTTGCATACCGTGGCCTCACTCATTAGCTATTTAATGACCAAGTTAGCCGGATTCCTGTCAGGGTCAAGGTGGCTTCATGATGACACACCTTCAATCTAAGTGGTAGGCTAGGTCATCTGATAGCCATGACAAACAGCTCTGTAAAATTCCCCAACTTGGTATGCTTTTTACTCCGCTCCAGAAAAAGTGAGGATTAATGCTTTTTGGAGGATTGTTCTCCATGTTCATTGAGTTGGATCAATGTTCAATCGGAGTATGCTGGGTAATTTGAATTTGTTAAACTCCACAAACTTGGATTCCTAAACTTTGACGAAGCCAATCTGCAGCTCTGCATTTGGATAAAGTGAGTGTGTCCCTCCCGACTGGCACATCGCTCCATATCTCCAGATAATGGCAAACACGTGACCCATTTCTCAGTCTCTTGGTGTGGAGACTCACAAACACGGCAGACACGTCAGAGAAATAATCAGTTGGAAGGGTTCAGCTTTGTCTTTGATGACGCTATGCCATGTCACATTTATATAGTGGCTTTGACAAAAGCACAAATAGTGAAACTGTGGTAAACACCCTGCCCCCCCTCCGGGACCTGGCACCCGCTGGGTCCCCACCCACAACCGTCACCACCCCCGACCTGGTACCGTCCCCTCCCCATCTGGTTGCACCCCTCGCCTCTGCGCCGCTCACCCTCCCACCAGCGAACCTCACCGCGGCCCCCACCCCAACAGCATCCGGCCCCTCACCGGATCCACTACTGGGTGATGAAGGAGAGGACAACACGCTCCCGGAGCCGCAGGTGACCGCATCGGCGCCCAAATCACCACCAGGACTGAGGCGATCACGGCGGAGGGTCAAGGCCCCCGACAGACTCAATCTGTAACATTGTTCTCACCCCCGCTGGACATTTTTTAAAACAGGGGGTGAATGTGGTAAACACCACTGGTAACACACTATGCGTATTACGGTACTACCACTGTACTACAGGTAACACGGTAAATCCCAGCCTGCTTGTTCCTCCCAGTAGGTGACGTATAAAAATATATGCTCTTCTGCGCTGCTCCTATTCTGGTTCCAGCTGCAGGAGGCTCAACATCTCGTGGTTATTGATAGTACATCAGAAACCTACTGGCAAAACAGAAATGTGCATGCAGGTTGATTAGAAGGCGAAGCGTAGTAAGTTGCAAATTGCTTTAGATAAAATGTGACCGGGTCCATAAATGGAAGATTTCACTCAGTGTGTAGTATTGCTGTGGTATATACAGGTGCCAGGAACCTCAAGGTATTCCATGCGAGAGTGCCCATTAACAGTAACAAGAGCAGGAAGGGGAAATCATTGACGGGTCACTAAAGATTCATAAATAATGTGTGGTAGCTTCAGGGAAGCAATAAAAGTTCTAGGAAATATTGCCACCTCAATAAAGTGAAAGCATTGTTCTTCACTTATATAAGTCTTTTGTATCTTTGCAGTTTAATTGTGTTCCACTTTGGCCCCCACATCTGGTGATGGTTAGATATAGAGGCTCTAGAGAGAGTGCAGAGGAAGGCAGCAACAATGATATCTCAACTTAGATCTCTTATTTAAGAGGATAAGCTTTAGAAAACTGGGGTCATTAATTTTGGAGATATGTAGGCTCGCGGGGGTAAAATTGAAGTTTATTAAAATTCCAAAAGTAGATTTAGAGGAGATATTTGAAACTAAAAGCAATAAGCAAGCTTGTAAAATACATTGGCAAAACGTCAGCAGAGATATGAGGGGGTGTTCCTTTTCAGAGTTTTTGTTATCCAGTTGACTGGTTTACCAGTGGATATCGTAAGAATGGGTACACCATCATAATTTTAGAAAGGACACGGCAGTGTCTGACGACCAAAGACTTCCGAGATGGATCAGGATTAGTTGAGTATGTGGGAGGAGAATTTCTTTTAAGAGTTCTTCCTGAAATTGGCCAAAGATTTCCCTCCCTGCGCTTGCCTTTCCTGGGAGCTAGCACTTCAGGAAGGCAGAGTGTGAGATTGCACCACCTAGTGGAAAGGGTGAACACTTTTTTTCTCACCTTTTTGTACGTTCCGATTTGAGATGAATTGGTAGCAATGAGTTGCGCACATTCAGAGCAGGTATTTGGACAGTTCTGAAGAGTGCATCTCACCTTAGGAAATATACTGTGTCCTTTCATTTATTTAGCAGTGCAGGACTGAAGATTTGTTACTGCCAGCTCTCCTTTTTCAAGAGAAGGAAAGTACATGGTTCAAGTTAACAGCTTCAATGAAAAATGAGACACGCAAAGAATGGTAAAAAGTCAATAAAGCCTTCCTCCGCAGATGCTGCAGTCTTAGTCTTAGACCCAGTGGCATATGAAGCAGACAAAGCACATGCTTATGTCTGCTTCTGTGCCTAGTTTTGTCCGGACCAGGTCACCAGTCTGGAGAGCCTAGCAAATGGGAATGACCTCAGATTCAATCCCTACTGTGGGATATAGTCACTGCTGGGGAGTAGCAGTGGGGATACTACATTACACCTCAGTGGTCCTTGCTTTGGGTGGAAGAAAGGTTTTAAGAAGGACTACTCCCATATTTGTGGACATCAAATCAGCAATTCTGTCCCACAATCGTAGAACGTGCCCAATTCTCAGTGTACCACGTGAAGAATCATGCTGGAGGGGATTGTCATTGTCTGTGCAACCACAAAAGACACTAACAACCTTTTTAAGGTGGAGGGGAAATTGCTCTGAAATGGTTATGAACTTTAGAAACAGTAGAAATTTAAAATCTTGGTCAATAAGCCAAAGGAAAACTAAATTTACTTGACCAAAGTATTAAGCAAGACTTCAGGAATGATCCATTTTTTATTTATAATATGCCCTTTTCTGAGCCCTTGCTTCATAGATATTCAACCCCGGCATCCATTCCCGACTAGGAAAACCTGCAGCCGGGGATGGCGCAGTGGTTAGCACGGCTGCCTCATGGCACCGATGACACGGGTTCGATCCCAGCCCCGGGTCACTATCCATGTGGCGTTTGCACATTCTCCCCACGTCTGGGTGGGTCTCAAACCCACAACCCAAAGATGTGCAGGGTAGGTGGATTAACCACACTCTTATTTCCCCTTAATTGGAAAAAAAAGAATTGGGTACTCTAAATTTATTTGAAAAAAGGAAACTCTGCAGCCTCCATGGAAAGAGAGCAAAGACGGAAGCTTGCATTCATGAAGAAAGTTTAAGCGGTGTCAATTTATACTCAGGTTCTTAGAATTATAATCAAATCTTTGCTGTAATTTATATTGCTCTTTTTTTTTGTTGCAGGTTTTAATTTAATGGTGATACTTATAGTAGTTGGTTTTGTAGTAATCATTTCGGCAGCTGCCCTTTTGCTGTGCCTATACTGCAAAAAAAGGTGAGTCATCTGATATACTGATAAAAATGCAGCGTTCAATAAACAGAAGAGGTAGTTCAAACCTATTCAGTAGACCTCTTTGCTCCTAATCCTTTAGAATTAAGTGGTTTTTTTTTAGTTGATTGAGAGTATGCGCGTCACATTATGATAAAACTTTGTTTCTTCATAGAGAAATGTATTTCTTAAAACACCCAACGCTGGTGGGTGAAAGAGTATCAGGCGTGGATAGTAGCTGGTGAAAGTTGATGGTTTAAAAATAGGTTATGACACTAAATCTTTGAAAAAAAAGCCTGCTGGCTTGGTTTTTTTAAAATACAGAAGTCATGGGAGTTGTAAACGTTCGCAATGAGCTGCCACTTCCTGTGAGTCTTTTGAATTGAGGTTAAAGAATGTTACTTTAAATGATAATGCGCATTAATCCTTTTTTAACCCTTTGTAATTAGGATGCATTATGCAAATATGGTGTTATTTAAGTAGAATTTGTGCACAGCAGTGAACAAACCAAAGCAACAAAATACTGATATGCATGAGAAAAACTGAACGCTGACAAAACGTTGAAAGATTATTTGCATTTTTTAATGTTTAAATTGCTCATTTTGAGGAATTTTATTGATCTAAATTGTAATTTATCTGACAAACTTAATTGTTATTTGAGTAAAATATGAGATCTTGTGTTTGTACAGATACCTATAATTGATATTTTATTGTGTGTAGGAAGACTGGACCAAGAATGGACTGTTCTTTTATAGAAGGTAAACTGTTTTTGTTAACTTTCAAATTGAGGCAGGTTGTCACTTAATATTTGACTTTGTAACAACCAAACTTTGTCAAACTGTCCCAAAGTCACTGAATCTTACTGTGCAGTAGATCCACGAGCACTGGCGACCCTCCAATATCTCATCTCGGTGGCTTTGTGTAAGTCAAGACCGTGAGCATCATCAGGCTGGCTATGCTAGCTATTTGATAATGGACAGCATCACAGCTAGGCTTGATTCTATCCTCACCCAAATGTCAATACGTACACAGTAACAGAAAATGACAGATAAGTGTTCACTCACTTTCTTCCTGACCCTGAAAAGGGTGGACAACAGCTCTGCCTCTTAAGAGGCTGAGTGGAAATCACAGAATTGTAGATCACAGAAGAGTCCAGTCAGCCCATTGAGCTGAATCTTTCGAAGAGCAGCCCAGTTGGTCCCATATTCCTGCAATGTTTCTCCTTCAAGTATTTATCCAAAGCTCTTATGAAGGATACTATTAAATTTGAACCCAGCACCATATAAAGCTGCGCATTCTAAATCCTAGCCACTTGTTGCTCAAAAACAGTTCTGGCTCTTGTTGCCTTTGGTTCTTTTGAAAATCGCCTTAACTCTGTGTCCTTGGTTATCGGCCTTTCAGTTTCTCTTCTTCCAAAAGAAAACCTTGGGCTGGATTCTCCGCCGCTGGTAGCGGTAGCATTAAAATACTTGCACAATCCATGCCTACGTAAATCCCGTTCCAGAGGGCCAGAGAATCACAGAGGTGTGGAGAATCCGGTGCCAAGTCTGGGGTGTAAACCTCGATGCTGCCGCCAGCGGGGCACCGAAGCATTGGAAATGGCTCGGCACCGGATTCTCCACACCTCTGTGATTCTCTGGCCCTCTGGACCGGGATTTACATAGGCATGGATGGTGCAGGTATTTTAATGGATCTCAAGTACCTTGCTGTGTAACGAACCACAATGTTTATAGACATCTAACTATGAAGGACAGCTCTTCACCACATCTAGAGCAGTAAAGTGCCTTCTGCTCAAAGGAATTTGGCCACAAAGGCCAGTGCCTAACATATCTAGATCCTAGTCTTGTGGCCCTTCCACTTATAATAGAGCAATGGTGGGATTGCTTTAAATGACTGAGCAATTTGAAGCCCATTGTCTTTGTTGGGACACTTGTACTGTTGAGCAAGATTCTCTGCACTGCCCCGCGGCGTGTTTTCCGGTAGCGAGAGGCGGCACGCTGTTGGCTGGGTCTTCTGGCCCTGCTGCTGTCAATGGGAGTTCCCATTGAATCCACCCCATGTCACCAGGAAACCCTGTTTCACTCGTATGCCTGTTCTCCACAGCGACCTTTGAAAGTAGCTGGCGGCACAGAGTGTATCGGCAGGGCACAATACCTTTTCAGGATAACAGCTGCTTCTGTATAATGTAACCTAAGAAATAAAAAGAGAAAATGTTGGAAATGCTGAGCAAGTCAGACAGCATCTGGAGAGAAAGACGCAGAGTAAACATTTCAGATCAATGACCGTTTGTCAGAACTGGAAGAGGTTAGAGATGTAACAGGTTTCAGCAAGTATAGAGGCTGGGAAAGCGGGTGAGGAAAGAATGAAAGGGAAGGTCTGGGATTGGGTGAAAATAAGAGAGATTAAGTGACCAAAGTGACAGGCAAAAAGAAGATGGTTTTGGGACAAGAATCATTTGGCCGGAATTCTACAACTGTTGGAATTCGCTTTTCCCGCTGGGAGCAGACCCCACTGCGGGTTACCCGGCGGCGTGGGGTGGCTTCAATGGGAAATCCCATTGACAAGTGGCAAGAAGAAAGAGTCCCACCACCAGCGAATGGCATGTCACCGAGATACATGCAGTTGGGGTATCAGAATGCCGCCCATAATGGGTCTAGAGGAGGTGTAAATGGAATAACAGGACCGTTACCTCCAGCCCTTATCCAAATACATAGGAACAGTCGTTATGATCTGAAATTGCTGAACCGTAAGTCCAGAAAGCTGTACAGTGGGGAGATAAGGGTACAGTTCCTTGAGCTTCCATTGAGCTTCATCTCCCAAAGTGCTTCATTGCTCACCAGGTACTTTTTAAAGTGTTCTTCATTTGTTTGGAATGCATGAAGGTGACCAACTAGAAAAGTTGTTTATTTTCCATGCTCCTTTTTATCTTCAGTTTGTGACAAATCAGTGACAAAGCAAAACTGTCAAAGAGGTCAGCTGAAACCCACTGAGTCCGAGATTATTACTTACACCAGTGAGGAGGGATCGAGCAGGAACTTCACTGAAAATGACATGTCAGGTACTGGATCTATATCTTTTCCATCAATAAATTTCACATTTTTCCTTCATTATAAAGTTTGCCCTCCTTTTCTCCCCTCTTACCTTGAAAGCAGGGATGACTAGGGGCTTTTCATAGGAACTCCATTGCAGTTTTAATGTATGCCTCCTTGTGACAATGAAGATTATTATTATTGTTATACATAGGGTCAAGAGTAGGCCATTCGGCCCCTCCAGCCAATCCCGCCATTTGATGAGATCATGGCTGATCTGTGGCCTAACTCTATATACCTGCCTTGATCCATATCCCTTGACATCTTTGCTTAACAAAAATCAATTTATCTCGGGAGTAAAGTTAAACAAACAATTGCATGCCTCATCCAAGTGGCCACTCTTGAAAGACTGTCAGCTCTGTATTTGACCCTAGAGGATAACCTAGCAGAGTCTAACTGGGCCCCCATCTATTCCTTCAGATGGATGAAAAAGACCCCTTAGCATTCTCTTGAAGAAATATCATTGCTGATCTGATTGTCTCTTTAACTCCACTTTCCAGCCTACTCCCCACCCCCTAACCCTGAACTCCCTTGGAGATCAAAACTCTGTCTATCTGAACCGTGTACGTATTCAATGAAGCAGCCTGTACTGCACTATAAGCCAGCTCTGTCCACCCAACCTTTAAAAATGGCTGCCCGGATATATAAATAAAACAAATGCTACACTCTGGCTGAGAATACCTTGGGTTTGGCAAAGATTTCAGCGGACCAATGAATGTGGCAATTCAGGGATGAATTCCCTGAACCGAACACTCTTCCGGGGCACAGAATATGTGGATATCTGTTCAGCCTAACTTTTGTATGGAATCCAACAATTCTGTCAGTTCCACATTGCCTCCTCTAATTCCACTGTCCTTCATAGTTTAATATAGTTTACAAACTTGACCACTTTGCTTTGAATTTCTGAATTAAAGTGATGTAGGGCTTAATTTTAATAATGTTCATCTTAACCTTTGATAAATAAACAGTGGAATTTCAAATCTTTTTATAGGTATTTAGTGCAGTTAATAATATTTTTTCATCAAAATAAAGACACAGCGCCATCTGGTATTTCAGAGAAGCAAGTGCAGGGATTTGTGCACATTTTAATTGATACTAATTTAATTGATGTTTTACATTTTTATTAAACATTTACTTAAATTTCATGGGCGGTATCAATAACACATTGCAACGCAGTTTGAAATATGAGCAAATACACAAAGACCTCTGATCAAGTTCAGCATATTCATTAACAATCCCAATTAGTTGGCAAAAGAACCACTGGGGAGATAAATCATACAATCCCTACCATGCAGAAGGAGGCCATTTGACCCTCCAAAAGAGACCGTACCTAAGCCCACGTCCCGCTCTATCCCCGAAACCTCACCTAACCTTTGGACACTAAGGGGCAATTTAGCATGGCCAATCCATCTAACCTGCATATCTTTGGACTATGGGGGGAAACCGAAGAACCCGGAGGAAACCCACGCAGACACGGGGAGAAGGTGCAAACACCGCAGAGTCACCCGAGGTCGGAATCGAACCCAGGTCCTTGGTTCTGTGAGGCAGCAGTGTTTTTACAAAGCGACTTATGATCTGGAATGCACAGCCTTTAAAGGGATGGTAAAAGTAGATTCCACAAATGCTTTCAAAAAGGAGTTTGGATAGATGCTTGAAAGGGAAAAACTGACTGGCAATGGGAAAATGGTTGAAGAATGGATCGCTCTTTCAGGGCCAGCACTTGCAAGATGGGCCAAAAGCCATCAGAGGATTACATAGGATGTACAGCACAGGGACAGGCCCTTCGACCCAGCCAGTCCATGCTGGTGTTCATGCTTCACTCGAGCTGCCTTCCATCTTTCCTCATTTAAATCCACCACTGTGAACCTCTATTCCCTTCTCCTCCGTTATGTGCTTGCTCAGCTTACTGTTAAATATGTCTGCACTATTATCTTCAACCACTCCCTGTAGTAATGAGTTCCACATTCTCACCACTCTTTGGGTCAAGACATTTCTTCTCAATTCCCTATTGGATTTATCTGTGATTATCTTATATTGACTGCCTCTAGTTAGCTCTTCCCACAAGAGAAAATATTCTCTCTGTACACACCCCATCAAAATCTCTCATAGTCTGCCCTCAGGCTTCTCTTTTCAAGAGAAAAGAGACACAGCCTGCCAATTCTTTCTTGTTATGTGTACACACGCATATCTGGTATTATCCGTTGTAATATTCTCTGAATCCTCTTCAGCAGGTAATAATATGTGAATTATTGCCTGAGTCGCATTCAAATTGGCAGAGGCGCAGCCAGACTAGGAGAATCGAGAGATGGCTAAGGGGGCAGATGTTGGAGGGAGGGGTTCCTTTTCATTGGACACTAAGTTCTGGGACAGGGAAGAACTGTAACAATGGGTTGGGCTCCTCCAGAACCAGGATGGGACCTGTGTCCTTGCAGAAAGGGTAAATAGGGAAGCGGCAAAGGCTTTAAGCTAGTAAAAGGTGCAGAGGATCTACAAGGAAAGCAAGCAGTGTAACTGTAAACTACAGCAGGGCAGGAGAACGTATCTTCCAAGTGAAACAAATCGGAAATGAAGTCTGCTAAAGGTCAAATTTTGGTACAATTCCAATTTTGATTAATGGCTTTGTTCGAGGAAAATAACATTCTGTTTTCCTGCTTCTACACAATTTCATAGATTGATCTAATTACATCACTATATCTATATAATACTTTAGCACATGTTTCAAATAAAACATCTTAAAGTGTCAAAATGATATATTAAAAACACTGAAACAAAGGCAATTAATTCATACTGGAGGTGAAAATTTACAATCACCTGCCAAAACATAAATGTAAGTATGCTTCATTCTGTTCCTGTCTGGCCTGAAGACCTTTAAAGAACTTTATAAGTACCTTCTAATTTACAATATAGCAGTTCAACCCAATGGACCTTTATAGAATATTGTAGAAATTACACCACAAAAATGAGCTGTTCGGTCCAATCAGTTCAAATGGTATTCAACTCCACGTGAAAAATCATCCTAGTCCCATGTCTCTACCTTTTAATGATCTATCTAAATGTTGACAAGATTTATGCTTTAACCACAAACTCCAGTCGTACACTCCACAGCCTCATCACCAATCATGCCTCAGTAGTGCCCTCCCACCCAGAGCCCAAAAGTTGTAAGTTCAAGTCCCAGTGCAGTGCTGAGGTAGTGTAGGGTGCTGTATTAAATGCCTTTTGAGTGACATGTCAAACCAGAGGCCTGCCTGCTCTCTCGGATTCATGAGATACAGGAGCAGAATTAGGCCATTTGGTCCATCGAGTCTGCTCCGCCATTTGATCAAGGCTGATCTCATCCTGGCCTTAACTCCATTGTCTTGCGAATTCCACAGATTCACAACCCTTTGGGAGAAGTAGTTTCTCCTCAACTCTTTTAAATTTGCTACTTCTTATCCTGAGACTACATTCTCCGTCGGCGGGATCCTCCGTTTCGCCGGCAGTGCACTGATGCCAGCGTGAGGCGGCCCACAATGGAAAACCCCGCTGGCAGGATGGAGAATCCCACTGCCGGCGGGGCGCGGCGCTCCAGAAAACAGGTGCGGCAGGAGGAGAATCCCACTGCCGGCGGGGCGCGGCGCACCAGAAAACAGGTGTGGCAGGAGGAGAATCCCACTGCCGGCGGGGCGCGGCGCACCAGAAAACAGGTGCGGCAGGAGGAGAATCCCACTGCCGGCGGGGCGCGGCGCACCAGAAAACAGGTGTGGCAGGAGGAGAATCCCACTGCCGGCGGGACGCGGCGCACCAGAAAACAGGTGTGGCAGGAGGAGAATCCCACTGCCGGCGGGGCGCGGCGCACCAGAAAACAGGTGTGGCAGGAGGAGAATCCCACTGCCGGCGGGGCACACCGCACCAGAAAACAGGTGTGGCAGGAGGAGAATCCCACTGCCGGCGGGGCGCGGCGCACCAGAAAACAGGTGTGGCAGGAGGAGAATCCCACTGCCGGCGGGGCACACCGCACCAGAAAACAGGTGTGGCAGGAGGAGAACCCCACTGCCGGCGGGGCGCGGCGCACCAGAAAACAGGTGTGGCAGGAGGAGAATCCCACTGCCGGCGGGGCGCGCCGCACCAGAAAACAGGTGCGGCAGGAGGAGAATCCCACTGCCGGCGGGGCGCGGCGCACCAGAAAACAGGTGCGGCAGGAGGAGAATCCCACTGCCGGCGGGGCGCGCCGCACCAGAAAACAGGTGCGGCAGGAGGAGAATCCCACTGCCGGCGGGGCGCACCGCACCAGAAAACAGGTGTGGCAGGAGGAGAATCCCACTGCCGGCGGGGCGCACCGCACCAGAAAACAGGTGTGGCAGAAGGAGAATCCCACTGCCGGCGGGGCGCGGCGCACCAGAAAACAGGTGTGGCAGGAGGAGAATCCCACTGCCGGCGGGGCGCGGCGCACCAGAAAACAGGTGCGGCAGGAGGAGAATCCCACTGCCGGCGGGGCGCGGCGCACCAGAAAACAGGTGTGGCAGGAGGAGAATCTCGCCCTTCATCTCTGGAATCAATCTAGTGAACCTCTTCTGAACTGCCTACAATGCCATTACATCTTTCCCCAAAAAAGGGGACCAAAACTGTGCACAATATTGGTAGATAGTAGGATCCCATGAGAAGTGAAGCTGATCCAGTGTCCTGACCAACATTTATCCCACACCCAACATTGATAAAATGAATTATCTGGTCATTGAACAGTGCAATTTGTGGAACCTTGCTGTGTGCAAACTGGCTGCTGCATTTCCTACATTAGAAAAACATTCATTGGTTTTCAATGCTTCCTGGCCTGAGGCTGTGAAAAGCATTATATAAATGTAATTATGTTTCTGCTGCTCTGTCTTAAATATAAAATTACCCTTATGGATGCAATTTAACGGCCGCCCAACTTGGTTGCTGACGAGGCAGTTGAATCTCGTGAGACTCACGATAACTCGAGGCGTTTCGCAAGATTCAATCGAACGATAACGCGAGACGTTGCAATCTGATCTTGCCGGCTCTGGGCCATTATGCTCGGGAACAAACGGCTTCCCCAGCGAGGCTCAGACCAGGTTCCATTTAGTACTAGTCCACACAAACGTGAACCAGGCGCAACAGCACCTGGGGGGGGGGGGGGGGGTTCCCAGGCCATTGGAGATACTCGGCTGGTTGGGAACAGGGTAGTGTGGCACCTTGGCTCGCCCTCTGGCACATAGGCACCTTGGCACTGAGAGCCTGGCAATGCCAAGGTGCCTGGGTGGTTCTGCCGGGCTGGCAGGGACACTACCAGGGTGCCTGGATGGCAGTGCCAATGTGCCAGGCTGGCACTGCCAAGGGTCGTGGCCTGAAGGGGTCATCCCCATGAAAGGGGGGGGGAGGGAGGTATGAACGTTGAAGGGTGGTTATGAAGGGCTCAAAAGGGGGACAGGAAGGCCTGAAAAGTGTGGGGGGGCCCTCAGCGACCCCATGGCAGGCTATCCTCACTAAGTGGGGGGGGTGGGGTAATGCCCATGTGTGCGGGAGATGACATTGCCCATGGGTGGGGGGTGGGGGGGACTTTCAAGCTCACTTAGAGTTTGCGGTACCCTTTCGAAATGGCGCCCCGATCTCTGAGGAGCCGGTCTCACCGACGATTTCAGCTCCCCATTGCTGAAGACATTTCTGAGAGTGGGCTAGACCCGGGAGAAACTTCCCAAGGCCCAAAAAGTGACTTGGGTGAATTCTCCGCCTCCGCAGCCATGTATTGTTCGGCAGCACGGCAATGCTGGCAGCGGGATTCTCCGTTCCTGCTGCAGACCAATGGGAATTTCCCATTGTAGGCACCCCACATCGTCGGGAAACCCACGGGTGGGATGGACTGCTGACAGAACAGAGAATTCTGCCGGCGGAGAATTCATCCATAATTGTGGATGAATGTCGGTGTGGATCTCTCCCAAAAAGCCAGCGGGAAACATTCCGCCAAACACGCCCAAAATGGCACTTAGAAATGTTTTGGTTGAATTTCGCCCTATAGCAGTGTTAGCTAATTCTGAGCTCATTAATCCCTGAAAATAGTCCATTTCAATCTAATCTGTGTCATCCCTTTATAATTATAAACACTTGTGTCAAATCGCCCCTTAATTTCATCTCCTAGCAAAAGCATAGCTTCACCAGAATTTTTTTCATTTGTAATTTTCCAGAACAAGCAGCAGCCTGGTGAATTGGCGATGTGCCCTTTCTAGGGCACATCGCCAGGTTAGGAGAGGTTATTAGGTTATGGGGATAGGGTGGAAGTGAGGGCTTAAGTGGGTCGGTGCAGACTCGATGGGCCGAATGGCCTCCTTCTGCACTGTATGTTCTATTTCTATGTCTACGTATGATGTGAAGCCCAAACTTGGTCTCTTTAAGGTTTTATTTAGACTCACCTTCACATGTCAACTTTTATACTTCATACATTTTTCCATGAAACCAAGTATCTCACTGGTGTTTTTAGGGCCTTATCCTCTTGAGGTGCTACTTTTTAATATATATGAACCTGGACCTCCAAATCCCTCTACTGTGCCATATCACAAGACTTCCTTTTCGTAAAGTATAAAATGTACCAATGTCAATTAGGTTTTGTGGCCTTAGATTATGCACTGTAAAATACAACTCTATATTAACGCAATACAATCTCAATAACTCACTTTTACACAAAAAATCCTGAATAGACCAATAATCTGATTAATTTTTTTTTAAATTTAAGAGTATCCAATTCCTTTTTCCAATTAAGGAGCAACTTAGCGTGGCCAATCCACCTAACCTGCACATCTTTGAGTTGTGGGGGTGAGACGCACACAGACATGCAGAGAATGTGCAAACACCACACAGGCAGTGACCTGGGGCCGGGATCGAACCCGGATCCTCAGAGCTGTGAAGCAGCAGTGCCAACCACTGCGCCACCGTGCCCCCCCAATAATCTGATTCATGAAAGTTAGCAACAATGTATATAGTCTTCATTAATATCTTGAAACCTTCCATTGCATCAAAACATGTAGGCCGAAATTTTCAGGCCAGTGGGATTCCCTATTCCTGCCAGCAGTACATTCCCGCTTGCGGGTTTCCCAGGGACGTGGGGTAGCTTCAATAGGAAATCCCATTGATAAGCGGCAGGAGTAGAGAATTCTGCCGCTAGTGAAAGGCGCGCCAACGAGAAACATGTGACTGGGGGACCGGAGAATCCAGTCCATAATGTTTGTGGAGGCAGAACATTATTATCGAAACATTCCTTCATTCTTAATAACAGAACTTCATTCTGTACCAAGAAATAATGACCTCTGTGAAACTTGAGGTGATTATTTTTTGTTTTGTTTTTTAAACGCATTTTATTCAAACTTGTATCAAAGTAGGTTACAGCAAAACATTCTTCCCAACAATCAACTCTACAGTTTGTACAGATTTTTCCCCTTTTTCACCCCCCCCGAGACGAACAGCTCCTCAAACGCGGTCACAAACATCCCCCACCTTTTCTCAAACTCTCCTGCTGAGCCCCTTAACTCATACTTGATCTTCTCTAACCACAGGAAGTCATACAAGTCACCCAACCACCCAACCATGCTGCCACCCCCAGTGGCGATGCCGACCGCCACTCCCGCAAAATTTTTGGAACAGACCGACAAACTGCCCCCAAGTATCCAGGAAGCCTTCCTCTGACCCTCGGATGGCGTACTTAATCTTCTCCAGGTGGAGAAATTCCAAGAGGTCAGCGAGCCAGTCTGCAGCTGTGGGCGGTGCCGCCGATCGCCAGCCGAGAAGGATTCTCCGGCGTGCGATTAGGGAAGCGAAAGCAAGGGTGTTGGCCCCCTTCCCCATGTGTAGCTCTGGCTGCTCCGATACCCTGAAGATTGCCACTATTGGGCATGGCTTCACCCTCACCCCCACAACCTTGGACATTGCCTCGGAGAAGGCTGTCCAGAACCCAGCAAGGTTGGGACAAGCCCAAAACATGTGGATGTGGCTGGCCGGGCCCCTCTGTCACCGCTCACATTTGTCCTCCACCTCCGGGAAGAACCTAATCATTCGCGTTCTGGTCAGGTGCGCTCTGTGCACCACTTTGAGCTGCATTAGGCTTAGCCTTGCGCAGGAGGAGGTGAAGTTCACCCTGCTCAGTGCTTCGCTCCAGAGTCCCCATCCTACCTCTGTCCCCAGTTCGTCCTCCCATTTTTGTCTGATCTCGTCCAGTGGAGTCCGGGCTCTGTCCAGTAGCTGTCCATATATTTTCCCACATAGTACCCCCTTCCCGTTGCTTGTGCCTATCAGGTCCTCTAGTAGTGTGGTTTCTGGGGCCCCAGGGTACCCCACTGTCTCTTTGCGGAGGAAGTGTTTTATTTGGAGGTGTCTCATTTCCTGTCCTTTTGCTAGCCTCTACTTCCTCATCAGTTTGTCTAGTGTCGCCAGTCTGTGCCCTACGTAGAAGTCCCCGACCGTCAATGTGCCCCCGTCCCGCCTCCATCTTTTGAAGGTGGTATCTAGCATGGCTGGGGGGAATCTGTGATTGCCGCCGATGGGGGCCATGGGGGACATTTTTGTTATCCCGAAGTGTTGTCTGAGCTGGGTCCATGTTCTCAGCATGGCCGCTACCACTGGGCTCGTTGTGTACCTTGTTGAGAGGGATGGGAGTGCTACTGTAGCCAGGGCCCGGAAGGTCGTTCCTTTATAGGATGCCTCCTCCATTTGTACCCAATCAGTGTTGGGTTCTTGTACCCATCCCCTCACTCTGCCGTTGCTGCCCAGTGGTAGTATTGTAGGTTTGATAAGGCCAAGCCCCCTTTGATTTTCCTTCTTTGCAGTGTCTGTTTTGGGATTCTCGGGTTCTTTCACCCCCCCCCAACACAAACGCCATGATTAGACTGTCTACGTTTTGGAAAAAGGCCTTGGGAATGAAGATCGGAATGGATCTAAACAGGAAGAGGAACCTTGGCAGTACGTTCATCTTGATCGTCTGCACTCTCCCTGCCAGGGAGAGTGGGAGTGAGCCCCACCTTTGAAGGTCTCTTCTTACTTCCTCCACCAGGCTGGTCAGGTTCCACTTGTGGATCTGTGTCCAATCTCTGGCTATCTGGATCCCCAGGTAGCAGAATCTGTTCTGGACTGTTTTGAACGGGAGCTCCTCCAGCTCTCTCCCTCCCCCGTTTGGGTTCACTGGGAATGCCTCGCTTTTGCCCAGGTTAAATTTGGAGCCCGAGAAGGTTCCAAACTCTTTCAGTATTTGCAGTATTGCCTTCAGTGCCTCCTGTGGCTTCGAGACATAGAGGAGCAGGTCATCTGCATGGAGTGAGACTCTGTGCTTTCTGTCTCCTCTCCGGATTCCCTTCCAGCTTTTCGCGTCCCGCAGGGCTATCGCCAGGGGTTCGATGGCTAGCGCGAACAAGAGTAGGGACAGGGGGCAGCCCTGTCTTGTTCCTCTCTGCAGCTGGGAGTATTTAGAGCTGGTGGTGTTAGTTTGGACGCTCGCTTTGGGCAGTGAACCCTGCTCCTAGCCCAGACCGTTCCAGTACCTCGAGGAGGTATTTCCATTCGACTCTGTCGAAGGCCTTTTCTACGTCCAGGGAGACGATCACCTCTGGTGTTCTCTCCCCAGAGGGGGTCATTATTATGTTCAGCAGCCGCCTGATGTTCGCTGTGAGCTGCCTACCCTTGACAAAGCCGGTTTGGTCCTCTGCGACCACCTCTGGCACGCAGCCCTCCAGCCTTTTGGCCAGGACCTTTGCGAGTATTTTCGCATCCACGTTCAGCAGTGAAATGGGTCTGTATGATCCACATTCCGTCAGGTCTTTGTCTTTTTTGGGTATCAGTGAAATTGTGGCCTGCGCTAGCGTTGGGGGCAGGGTGCCCCTTGCCAGTGAGTCCGCGAACATGTCCCTTAGGTGCGGGGCCAGGACTGGTGCTAATTTTTTGTGGAAGTCGGCCGGGAACCCGTCGGGTCCGGTGCCTTCCCCGCCTGCATGGAGCTGATGCTCTCCATGATTTCTCCCAGATCTATTGATGCTTCCAGCTCCGCCCATCTGTCTTCCCCCACAACTGGTAGTTCCAGTCCGTCTAGGAACAGTTTCATCCCTGCGCCCCCATAGGTGTACAGTCCCCGGTAGAAGGTCTCAAATGCCCGATTGACCTCCTTTGGTTCTGTTACCAGTCTGCCTCTGCTATCCTTTACCTGCTCTATTTCCCTTGTGGCTGCCTGCTTTCTCAGCTGGTGAGCCAATAGACGGCTAGCATTGCCTCCATGTTCATAGAAGATCCCCCTGTCTGACGGAGCTGGTACACTGCTTTCCCGGTGGATAACAGGTTAAAGTCCATTTGCAGCTTTTTCTTCTCCGCCAGCAGCTCTACGTTCGGGGCCTCGGAGTATTTTCTGTCGACTTCCAGGATGGAGTCCACCAGTTGTTGCCTGGCCACCCTCTCTTCCCTATCTCTGCTTGCCTTGTAGGCTATGATCTCTCCTCTGATCACGGCCTTCACTGCCTCCCAGAACATGGAGGGTGAGACCTCCCCGTTTTGGTTGTTACTCACGTAGTCACCTATGGCCCGCGATGTTTTCTGATAGAAGGCCTTGTCGGCCAGGAGATCAGTGTCTAGCCTCCATGTGGGGCGCTGAGCACGGCCTGTCTCCAACCTCACATCCATATAGTGTGGAGTGTGGTCAGAGATAACGATCGCAGAGTACTCCGTTCCCGTGATCCCTGGAAGCACCGATTACCCCACTGCAAATAAGTCGATACGGGTGTATACCTTGTGTACTTGTAAGAAGTATGAAAATTCCTTCTCGCCCGGGTGCAGGAACCTCCATGGATCCACCGCCCCCATCTGCTCCATAAATGCTCCTAGTTCCCTAGCCATGCCAGTCTTTTTCCCTGCTCTAGGGTTTGATCAGTCGGTCAGCGGGTTCTGTACACAGTTGAAGTCGTCCCCCATGATCAGTCGATGTGTGTCAAGGTCGGAGATTTCTGCCATGGTCTTCTTTATGAATTCTGTGTCATTCCAGTTGGGAGCGTACACATTTACCAGTACGACCGGTGCCCCTTCAAGGACACCGCTGACCATGACGTACCATCCCCCTGGGTCCGTAACTGTTTTGGTTTCCGTAAACCTCATCCTCTTACTAATTAATATTGCTACCCCCTAGCCTTCGTCCCGTAGCATGAGTGGTATGTCTGTCCCACCTGGCCCTTCCTTACCAGCAATCGGTCCTTCTCCCTCAGGTGCGTCTCTTGTAGGTAGATTATGTCTGCTTTTAGGCTTCTTAGGTGGGTGAAGACTCTGGATCTTTTGACCGGGCCGTTGAGTCCCCTTACGTTCCAGGTAACAATCCAGGTGGGGTGTTTTTGGTCACCCATACTTACCTGGTGGACACGCCCCTGCCCTCCGGGGTGTCCCTTCGTTAGGGGGCCATACAAAATGGCCGCAGTCACCCCTCTCACCATGAGGTCGGGCTCCGGGGTTTCTTTTTGTCCAGGGGGCACCCACCATGGCCGCCAGCTGTGTGTACGCCACATGGCTGCGCCCCTGCACTCCAAGGTCTCCCTTCATCCTGAAGCCCTCCCGAGTGGCTGTTTGTGGCACCATCTTGGTTCCTCGCCTTGCTCCATGCCTGCCGAGGCCTGTGTTCGTGCTGCTTATCTACTTCACCCTTCCCTTTGCTTCTCTTTTGTTCTGCGCGCTCCCCCCGACTCCTCTTCCCCCCCCTCCCTTAGTCCCTGTTCCTCTGTCCCCCCCCGTGTTCTTCCCCCCCCCTTCTGCCCTGTGCCCCCTTCTCTTTGTGCCAGGCGCTCCCTCTCCCCTGAGAAGCACACCGAGGCCCTCCTTTCTTCCTGCCCTCCCATGTAAGCCCTCCTCACTAGTACGGTGGCCCCCCTCCCAGCACTTGCCCTGCTCTGGTCCTGTTTTACCTTCCTTTTGCTAGCCCTTGTCTCGCCCTCCTGTCCGCCTTTTTCACCCTCATTCACCTTGCTTCGCTCCCCCCCCATTGCATTGAGAGGTGGAACGAGCCCGGGAACGAGTTAGCACAATCCCGCACAGTGCACAAAACACATGTGTACAGTTCGTGATCGTATTGTCTCTGTTTGCGGTCTGCCCGCTGCTCTTTGTTCCGATTCTCCCTTTCTTTTCCATCCCCGTCGCTTTCATGATGGCCATTGTGGCTGTCCCTCCCCCAGTTTGTTCGCTCTAACAAACTCCTCTGCTGCCGCTTGGGTGTTAAAGAACAGCTCCTTCTCCTCAAATGTTACCCAGAGTTTGACCGGGAATAGCATCCCAAATTTCACATTACTTTTGTAGAGTGCTGATTTGGCCCTGTTGAATTCAGCCCTTCTTTTGGCCAGGTCCGCCCCAATGTCCTGGTACGCCCTGATGGTCTTCCCTTCCCACGTGCTCGATTTCATCTGCCGGGCCCACTTTAGGATTTTTTCCCTGTCTTGGAACCTGTGCAGCTCCACGATAATTGCTCTGGGCTGCTCCCTGGCTTTGGACCTGGGTCGGAGCGACCTGTGCGCCCTGTCGATTTCTGGGGGGTTTGGAAACTTCTCCCTTCCCACTAGCTTGCCCAGCATTTGGGTGACGTAGCCTGTCGGGTCACTGCCCTCCATCCCCTCTGGCAGACCCACTATTTTAACATTCTGCCGTCTGGACCTATTTTCCTGGTCTTCCATTTTCCCTCTTAGGCTCCCCTGGGTCGTTACCAGCCTTTTCACCTCGGTTTCCTGAGTTACCATCCTGTCGCTCTGGTCCGAGGCGGCCCTCTCCAACTCCTGAATAGTTTTCTCCTGCACCTCCACCTTCCTTTCCAGACCGTTGATGGTTCGCTGCATTTTTACTGTTGTCTCTGCCAGCATCTCCTTCATCATTGTGTGGAGCTCCGTCCTGAGTGCCTCCTTTATGGCGTTTATTTCCGTTTTCAGCACGCTTTTTTCCTTCGCCTTCGCTGCTGTTCCTTCTTACATCTCGCCGTCCCCCCAATGTATTATTTGGAGGCATATTTCTGTCTGTGCCTGTCTCTTTTTTTTCCTGGGTTTTGGTGCGAAAGAGAAAGTTCCCCCCAAAGAAAGAAAAACCCCAAAGGTTTTTTTTTCTCCTTTTTAAAAACAATGTTTTTTTTATAAAAAGGGATTTTGATTTTTTTTAAAGATTTATTTTTTCCCTTTAAAAAAGTTTTTATTTTTTTTTTAATTTGGAGGAGAGGAACAAGGAAGGCTGAATTTAAAAATTCTTTTTTTTTTAAAAATATGTTTTATTGAAATTTTTTTCCCAAACAACAATTTTCCCCCTCTTACAAAGCAAACGCAACAATAACAATACAGAAATTTTTAACAATACACAAGTAACAAAACCCCTTTATCTTTGATCTAAACTAAACTAACGCCCCCCCCCCCCCCTTCCCCCTGGGTTGCTGCTGCTGGTCATCTGTCTTCCCTCTAACGTTCCCCTAGGTAGTCGAGAAATGGCTGCCACCGCCTGGTGAACCCTTGAGCCGATCCTCTCAGGGCAAACTTTATCTGCTCCAGTTTAATGAACCCCACCATATCATTTACCCAGGCCTCCAGTCCGGGGGGTTTCGCCTCCTTCCACATGAGTAGGATCCTGCGCCGGGCTACTAGGGACGCAAAGGCCACAACGTCGGCCTCTTTCGCCTCCTGCACTCCCGGCTCTTCCGCAACTCCAAATAGAGCTAACCCCCAGCCTGGTTTGACCCGGGCCTTCACCACCCGCGAAATCACTCCCGTCACTCCCTTCCAATACCCTTCCAGTGCCGGGCACGCCCAAAACATATGTGCGTGGTTTGCCGGGCTCCCGCCATACCTCCCACATTTGTCCTCCACTCCAAAGAACCTGCTCAATCTTGCTCCCGTTATGTGTGCTCTATGTAGCACCTTAAATTGAATCAGGCTAAGCCTGGCGCATGAGGAAGAGGAATTTACCCTGCTTAGGGCATCAGCCCACATACCCTCCTCTATCTCCGCCCCTAGTTCTTCTTCCCACTTTCCTTTTAGTTCGCCCACCGACTCCTCCCCCTCTTCCCTCATCTCTCGGTAAATCTCTGACACCTTGCCCTCTCCGACCCACACCCCTGAAAGCACCCTGTCCTGTATCCCCTGTGTTGGGAGCAACGGAAATTCCCTCACCTGTTGTCGAGTAAACGCCCTCACCTGCATATATCTCAAGAAATTTCCCCGGGGCAACTTATACTTTTCCTCCAATGCTCCCAAGCTCGCAAAAGTCCCATCTATAAATAAATCTCCCACCCTCCTAATTCCCAACTGGTACCAGCTCTGAAATCCTCCATCCATTCTTCCTGGGGCGAACCTATGGTTGTTCCTGATTGGGGACCCCACCAGGGCTCCCCGCACCCCTCTCTGTCGCCTCCACTGTCCCCAGATATTCAATGTTGCCGCCACCACCGGGTTTGTGGTAAACCTTTTAGGTGAGATCGGTAGCGGCGCCGTCACCAGCGCCTCTAAACTCGTCCCTTTACAGGACTTTCTCTCCAGTCTTTTCCACGCCGCTCCCTCACCCTCCATCATCCATTTACGTATCATTGCCACATTGGCGGCCCAATAGTAATCGCCCAAGTTCGGTAGTGCCAATCCTCCTCTGTCCCTACTACGCTGAAGGAACCCCCTCCTTACTCTCGGAACTTTCCCTGCCCACACGAAGCTCGTGATGCTCCTGTCTATTTTATTAAAAAAGGTCTTGGTGATTAGTATAGGGAGACATTGAAATACAAATAAGAACCTCGGGAGGAACATCATCTCAATTGCTTGCACCCTGCCCGCCAGCGATAGAGGCTGCATGTCCCACCTCTTGAAGTCCTCCTCCATTTGTTCTACCAACCGTGTCAGATTAAGTCTGTGCAAGGTTCCCCAGCTCCTAGCGATCTGAATCCCCAGGTATCGGAAGTTTCTTTCCACTTTCCTTAGAGGCAAGCCTTCTATCTCTCTACTCTGGTCCCCTGGATGTATCACAAATAATTCACTCTTCCCCATGTTTAGCCTATACCCCGAGAAATCCCCGAACCCCCTCAAAATTCGCATAACCTCTATCATCCCCCCCGCTGGGTCCGACACGTATAACAATAGGTCATCCGCGTATAACGAGACTCGGTGTTCTTCTCCCCCTCTAATCACCCCTCTCCATTTCCTGGAGTCTCTCAACGCCATGGCCAGAGGTTCAATTGCCAACGCGAACAACAATGGAGACAGCGGGCATCCCTGTCTTGTTCCCCTATATAGTCGGAAATACTCCGATCTATGTCGACCTGTAACTACGCTTGCCGTTGGAGCCCCATAAAGAAGTCTAACCCAGCTAATAAACCCGTTCCCAAACCCAAACCTCCTTAACACTTCCCATAAATACTCCCACTCCACCCTATCAAATGCCTTCTCTGCGTCCATTGCCGCCACTATCTCTGCCTCCCCCTCCACTGGGGGCATCATTATCACCCCTAATAGTCGTCGCACGTTAACATTCAGTTGTCTCCCTTTTACGAACCCTGTCTGGTCTTCGTGCACCACCCCCGGGACACAGTCCTCTATCCTCGATGCCAGTACCTTTGCCAACAATTTGGCGTCCATGTTCAATAATGAAATGGGTCTATAGGACCCGCACTGCAACGGATCTTTATCCCTCTTCAAAATTAACGATATCGTCGCCTCCGACATCGTCGGGGGTAGAGTCCCCCCTTTCCTGGCCTCATTGAACGTCCTCACCATCAACGGGGCCAACAAGTCCACATATTTTCTGTAATACTCCACCGGGAACCCGTCTGGTCCTGGGGCCTTCCCTGCTTGCATGCTTCCCAGTCCCTTAATAACCTTGTCCACCCCAATCAGTGCCCCCAGGCCTACCACCCCCCACTCCTCCACTTTCGGGAACCTCAATTGGTCCAGGAACTGCCGCATCCCCTCCTCTCCCTCTGGGGGTTGAGACCTATACAGTTCCTCATAGAAGGTCTTGAACACCTCATTTATCTTTCCTGCCCTTCGCACCGTGTCTCCCCTTTCGTCTCTAATTCCTCCTATCTCCCTCGCTGCTGCCCTCTTTCGCAATTGATGAGCCAACAGGCGACTAGCCTTTTCCCCATATTCATACCTCCTCCCCTGTGCCTTCCTCCACAGTACCTCCGCCTTTCTGGTGGTCAGAAGGTCAAATTCCGTCTGGAGTCGTCTCCTCTCCCTGTACAATTCCTCCTCCGGGGTCTCTGCAAATTCCCTATCCACCCTTAAAATCTCCCCCAGTAATCTTTTCCTTTCCTTGGCCTCTGTTTTCCTTTTGTGGGCCCCAATGGAGATCAGCTCTCCTCTGACCACCGCTTTTAGTGCTTCCCATACCACTCCCACAGGGACCTCGCCGTCGTCATTGACCTCCAGGTATCTCTCAATACACCCCCGCACTCTTGCACACACTCCCTCATCCGCCATCAGACCCACATCTAATCGCCAGAGTGTTCTCTGCTCCCTTTCCTCTCCTAATTCCAGGTCCACCCAATGTGGGGCATGATCCGAAACCGCTATGGCTGAGTACTCAGCTTCTTCCACCCTAGAGATCAACGACCTTCCCAAAACAAAAAAATTTATCCGGGAGTACACTTTATGGACATGGGAGAAGAAGGAAAACTCCCTAGCCCTAGGTCTAAGAAATCGCCATGGATCCACTCCCCCCATTTGGTCCATAAACCCCTTAAGTACCTTGGCCGCTGCCGGCCTTCTTCCGGTCCTTGAGCTGGATCTATCTAGCCCCGGGTCCAGCACCGTACTAAAGTCCCCTCCTAAAATCAAGTTTCCTACCTCCAGGTCCGGTATACGCCCCAGCACCCGTCTCATAAATCCCGCATCGTCCCAGTTTGGGGCATACACATTAACCAACACGACCTCCATTCCCTCCAGCCTGCCACTCACCATTACATATCTACCTCCGCTATCTGCTACGATGTTCTTTGCTTCAAATGCTACCCGTTTCCCCACCAAAATGGCCACCCCTCTATTCTTTGCGTCCAGTCCTGAGTGGAACACCTGTCCCACCCATCCTTTCCTTAGCCTAACTTGGTCCGCCACCTTTAGGTGCGTCTCTTGGAGCATAACCACGTCTGCCCTTAGTCCTTTCAAATGCGCGAGCACTCGGGCCCTTTTTATCGGTCCGTTCAGGCCTCTCACGTTCCACGTGATCAGCCTCACTAGGGGGCTACCTGCCCCCCTCCCGTGTCGACTAGCCATTACCTTCTCTAGGCCAGTCCCATATCCCGCCTCCGCGCTCCCGCTCGCTCCCCCAGCGTCGCAACCCATCCCCGCCCACCCACTCTTTAGCCATTTCCTTTTGGATTTCCGCAGCAGCAACCCAGTTGTCCACCCCCCCCCCCCTCCCCCTCCCTCCCCCCCTCCCCGCTCGATCTCTTTCTAGCATGATTGCTCCCCCCATATTACTTCCGTAAGTCAGCTGACTTCAACTGACCCCGGCTACTCCTGCTCACTCCTCGACCCCCCCGTGTGGGGAACTCCCATCCGCCTTGCGCCTGTCTTCCCACCTTATTCTTTCTGGCGCGGGAACATCCCTTTACCTGACCCGCCTCTTATGGCGCAGCTCCCTTTCCCCTCCCCCTCCCCTTCCCCATTCTCCAACTATGTCCCGTCTTTCCCCCCTCACCGGCGCCCACATTTCCCCAATGTCTCCCCCCTTCCCAATTTACTTCTCAATTAACTTCAACCATAACATTAACAATAACATTTCCTGCAGCATCAGTCCCTCAGTTCTGATCCAATTTCTCTTCTTTGATGAAGGTCCATGCTTCCTCCACCGTCTCGAAATAATGGTGTCTCTCCTGATACGTGACCCATAGTCTTGCCGGCTGCAGCATCCCGAACTTCACCTTCCTTTTATGCAACACCTCTTTGGCTCGGTTGAAGCTCGCCCTCCTTCTCGCCACCTCCGCACTACAATCCTGGTATACCCGTACCACTGCATTCTCCCATCTGCTACTCCGCACCTTTTTAGCCCATCTTAGGACCTCTTCTCTATCCTTAAGGCGGTAAAATCGCACGATTATCGCCCTGGGTGGTTCTCCCGCTTTTGGTCTTCTCGCCGGAATCCGATTTGCCCACTCCACCTCCAAGGGGCCCGTAGGGGCCTCAGCACCCATCAGTGAGCTCAGCATCGTACTTGCGTGCGCTCCACAGTCCACTCCTTCCACACCCTCAGGGAGACCCAGTATCCGAAGGTTCTTCCTTCGCGCTCCATTTTCTAGGGCTTCGATCCTTTCAGTACACTTTTTATGAAGTGCCTCGTGCGTCTGTGTCTTAACCGCCAGGCCCAGGATCTCGTCCTCAATATCTGCACCTTCTGCTCCACCACGCGGAGCTCTGTCTCCTGGGTCTTTAATGTCTCCTTGAGCCCCTCAATTGCCTGTAGCAACGGGGTCAGCACCTCCCTCTTCAGCAGCTCCACGCACCGTCTCACAATTTCATCCTGCTCAGGCCCCCATGTCGCCTGCGCTTTCTCCGCCGCCATCTTGTACTTCTCTCTTTCTGACCCTTTGGTCGACGATTCCTCGCGCTGCAGCCGCCGCCGCCGGTTTTTTCCTCCTTCGTTTGGGGGGGACTCCCTTCTCACACACCCCACACCGGGTTGCGTCGTCGAAAAATTCCCCGTTGGGCCTCTTAAAAGAGCCTGAAGGTCCGTCGGAGCTGGAGCCGCCGAAGCGTGCGGCTAGCTATGCATCACCGCAACCGAAAGTGAATTTAAAAATTCTTATTTTGTTCTTGTGATCCTCTCCGTGTTCTAACTTTCAGGCTGTTTCTGAGCGATCCCCACTCCTCCTCCATGTGCAGCTCAACGAGACCAGTCTCTCCCCTCCTCCACTATCCTGGCTAAGACCGCGAACACTCCCACCCAGAACCTTCCCAATTTTTCACAACCCCAAAACATGTGCGCATGAGTCGCTGGCCCCGCCCACACCTCTCACACTCATCTGCTACCCCCTGAAAGATCCCACTCATTCTCGCCTGAGTCATATGCACCCTGTGCACCACCTTAAACTGTATCAGGCTCATCCTTGCACAAGAGGAGGTCCCGTTTACCCTTCGCAGTGTCTCTACTCCATACTCCCCAATTGATCTCCATTCCCAATTCCGCTTCCAGTTTCTCCTTGATCTTCACCACCCATTCGCCTCCCTGCTCTCCCAGCCACTTATATATATCCCCATCACTTCCCTCTCCTTCCACATCCAGAAGCAGCAGTCGCTTCAGCAGGGTGTAACCCGGCAACCTAGGGAACCCCCTCCAGACCTTTCGCGCAAAGTCCCTAACCTGTAGATACCTGAACTCACTACCCCTCGGCAGCTCTACCCTCTCCCTTAGCTCCTCCAGACTGGTGAACCCTTCCTCCAAATACAAATCCCTCACCTTGACCAGCCCCACTTTCCTCCACCTCCTGTATACACTATCCATCCACCGCGGCTCCAACCCATGATTCTCGCACAGTGGCGTTAGCACCGACATCCCTTCCACCCTAAAATGCCTCCTCAGCTGATTCCATATCTTCACCGTGGACTGCACCACTGGGCTTCCTTAGTACCTACGCGGAGCCATTGGCAATGCTGCCGTCACCATAGCCCTCAAACTAGACCCCTTACAAGATTCCTCCTCCACCCTAACCCACTCTACCCCTTCTCTTTCCCAGCACCGCCGCACCTTGTCCACATTCACCGCCCAATAATAATGAAGCAACTTTGGCAACACCAACCACCCCTGCTGCCTCTGCCTCTGTAGCAGGGTCCTCCCCACCCTCGGCACCTTCCCCGCCCATACAAAGTCAGAGATGATTGTGTCCATTGATGTACCATCAATGACCATGAGACGAAAATGGTGAAACAATTGAGGCTTTATTGCACTAGATGTTGAGCCTCCTGCAGCTGGAACCAGAATGGAAGCAGCGCAGGAGAGCATACACTTTTATACAGCACCTGCTGGGAGGAGCCAGCAGGCTGGGATCTACTGTGTTAACTGTAATACAGTGGCAGTACCGTAATACACGTAGTGTGTGACCAGTGGTGTTTACCACATTCACCCCGTTTTTAAAAAAAGTCCAGCTGGGGTGAAAAACGTTACAGATTGAGTCTGTCGGGGGCTGTGACCCTCCGCTGCGAACGCCTCAGTCCTGGTTGTGGTGTGGGCGCCGATGTGGATACCTGCAACTCCGGGAGCGTGTTGTCCTCTCCTTCTTCACCCAGTAGTGGATCCGGTGAGGGGGCGGATGCTGCTGGGGTGGGGGCTGCGGTGTGGGTCGCTGGTGGGAGGGTGAACGGCGCAGGGGCGGGGAGGGTGAACTGCGCAGGTGCGGGGGAGGCAACCGGAGGGGGAGGGGACGGTACCAGGTTGGGGTGGTGGTGGTTGTGGGTGGAGACCCAGCGGGTGCCAGGTCCCGGTGGGAAACTGTGTCCTGTCGCCCGCCGTGGTGTGCCACATAGGCGTATTGTGGATTTGCATGGAGGAGGAGGACTTTTTCGACAAGGCGATCCGATTTATGACTCCTCGCATGCTTCCGGAGGTGGACGGGCCCAGGAACTGTCAGCCAGGTTGGGAGTGAGACCCCGGAGGTGGACTTCTTAGGGAAGGCAAACACACGTTCGTGAGGGGTCTCATTAGTAGCAGTGCACAGGAGCGACCGGATGGAGTGGAGCGCATCGGGGAGGACCTCCTGCCAGCGGGAGACAATGAGATTCCTAGACCGAAGAGCCAGGAGACCGCCGCGTTCTCCCTCTCCACCTGCCCGTTTCCCCGGGGGTTGTAGCTGGTCATCCTGCTCAAGGCGATGCCCTTGCTGAGCAGGAACTGATGCAGCTCATCACTCATAAAGGAGGATCCCCGATCGCTATGGATGTAGGTGGGGAAACCGAACAAAGTGAAGATGCTGTGCAGGGCCTTGATGACCGTGGCAGACGTCATGTCGGGGAATGGGATGGCGAATGGGAAACGGGAGGATTCATCAATTATATTGAGAAAGTACACGTTGCGGTCAGTGGAGGGGAGGGACTCTTTGAAGTCTATGCTGAGGCGCTCAAAGGGGCGGGAGGCCTTCACCCGATGCACTCTGTCTGGCCGGTAGAAGTGCGGCTTGCACTCGGCGCAGACTTGGCAGTCCCTGGTCACGGTCCTGACCTCTTCGATGGAGTAGGGCAGGTTGCGGGCCTTGATAAAATGGAAGAACCGGTTGACCCCCGGGTGGCAGAGGTCATTGTGGAGAGCCCAGAGTCGGTCCACTTGTGCCATCAATGACCACAAGATGAAAATGGTGAAACTATTGAGGCTTTATTGCACTAGATGTTGAGCCACCTGCAGCTGGAACCAGAATGGAAGCAGCGTAGGAGAGCATACACTTTTATACATGGCCTGCTGGGAGGAGCCAGCATGCTGGGATGTACTGTGTTAAAAGTAATACAGTGGCAGTACCGTAATACATGTAGTGTGTGACCAGTGGTGTTTACCACATCCACTTTCCGAAAAAAGGTCTTTGGTATAAAGATCAGGAGAGCTTGAAAGATAAACAAGAACCTCGGCAGAATATTAATTTTCACCACTTGGACCCTCCCCGCCAATGTTAAGTGCAGTGTATCCCATCTCTTAAGATCCTCCCTGGCCTCCTCCACCAGTTTTGTTAAGTTCCACTTATGGAGCCCCGTCCATTCCCTCGCTACCTGAATCCCCAAGTACCTAAACCTATCCCTCGCTACCGTAAATGGCATCCCCCTAAATTAGCCTGCTGTGCCATCTCATTCACCGGGAATACCTCGCTTTTCCCTACATTCAGCTTGTATCCCGAGAACCCTCCAAACCTCCCCAACAGGCCCATAATCCTTCCCAAACTCTCCAACGGATCCGAAACAGACAGCAAGAGGTCATCGGCATAGAGCGACACCTGATGCTCCCTCTGTCCCCTCATTATCCCCTGCCACTCTGCCAACCCCCTGAGAGCCATCGCCAGTGGATCTATGGCCAGCGCAAACAGCAGCGGCGACAGCGGGCACCATTGCCTCATACCCCTGTGTAAGTCAAAGCTTCGTGAGCTCATATCATTCGTCCTCGCCCTCGCTCTTGGCGCCACATACAGCGACCGCACCCATGCCACAAATCTCAGCCCAAACCCAAACCTTCCCAAAACTTCGAACAAGTACAGCCACTCCACCCAATCAAATGCTTTCTCCGGATCCATGGACACCACCACCTCCGGTACCAGAGCTCTCAACGGATTCATCACCACATTTAACAGCCGTCTTATATTACTCGCGAGCTGCCTACCCTTCACAAAGCCTGTTTGATCTTCTGCAACCACCCCCGGGACACAATCCTCCATCCTCCCCGCCAACAACTTAGCCAATACTTTCACATCCGTGTTCAATAGTGATATGGTTCTATACGACCCACATTCCACCAGATCCTTCCCTTTTTTGGGATTAGTGTGATTACTGCCTGCTTCAACGTCTCCGGCAACTCCCCCTTCTCCAGTGCTTTATTAAACGCCCCCAACAGATGTGGTGCCAGGTCCGCCGCACATTCCTTATAAAATTTTGCCGGGTACCCATCCGGCCCAGGGGCCTTCCCCAACTTCATACCCCTGATACTATCCAGCACCTCTCTCAGCCCAAGGGGCTCTTCCAACGCCTGCCTCTTTGCTTCCTCCACCTGGGGAAATTCCAGCTCATCCAGAAACCACCCCATGTCCCCCTCCTCTCCTCCTGGGTCTTCCTCTGTAATACTCTGGTAATACTCT
This sequence comes from Scyliorhinus torazame, assembly GCF_047496885.1. Taxonomy (NCBI): domain Eukaryota; kingdom Metazoa; phylum Chordata; class Chondrichthyes; order Carcharhiniformes; family Scyliorhinidae; genus Scyliorhinus; species Scyliorhinus torazame. The sequence continues at coordinate 126,371,446 of NC_092707.1, read as the reverse complement.
CTAAATGCCTCATTTATCTTCCCTGGCTCTGACACCACACCCCCAGCCCCAGTCCAGATCTTCAATATTTCCCTGGATGCAGCCTGCCTCCACAGCTGGTGTGCCAGCATACGGCTCGCCTTCTCCCCATACTCACATTGCACCCCTCTGGCCTACGCAGTTGCCCTACCGCCCACCCCGTTGTCAGCCTGTCAAATTGCCCCTGCAACTTTTTCCTCCTCGTCAATCCCTCCACGGTGGGCAGCCTTGAATATTCCCTGTCCACCTCCACTATCTCGCTCACTAGATGGTCATGTTCCACCCTCCTTTCCTTATTCGCACAAACCGTAAATGAGATCATTTCTTCCCGGACCACTGCCTTCAGTGCTTCCCAAAAAATGCCCACCGACACCTCCCCATTCTGATTGAACTCCACATAATCCTTAATCGCCAACCTCCTCACAAAAACCTCCATCTGCCAACAACCCCGTGTCACACCTACATCCCGTCCTCTGCTCCCGTCCCGTACTGAACCGAATATCCAGCCAGTGGGGTGCATGGTCCAAGATAACTATCCCCGTATACTCTGCCCCCTCCACCCCAACTAAAATCTCCCGACTCACTACAAATGATTTCAATCAATCCTCGAATACACCTTATAGACGTGTGAAAAGAAGGAATACCCCCTTCCCCCTGGGTTCTGAAAGCGCCATGGATCCACCATACCCATCCTCTCCATAAAACCCCCTAGCTCCCTCGTCAATCGTACCCTACCCATCGACCTGGGGCTCGATCTATCCACCCTCAGCTCCAGGACACAGTTAAAATCTCCTCCCATGATCAACTGGTGCGTGGCCAAATCCGGGATTACTGCCAGCAACCCCCTCATAAAACTCACATCATCCTAATTTGGGACATACACATTTACCAACACTACCGGTGCCCCTTCCATACCCCACTCACAATCACATATCTCCCACCTGGATCCCTCACCTCCTTCGCACTCAAGAATCCCATTTGTTTGCTCATTAAAAGCGCCACACCCCTCGATTTCAAATCAAACCCCGAGTGAAAAACCTGCCCAACCCACCCCTTCCTTAACCTAACCTGGTCCTTCACACGGAGGTGTGTCTCCTGCAAAAAGACAACAGCCGCTTTCAAGCTCCTGACGTGTGCGAACACCCACAACCTTTTAACCGGCCCATTCAGTCCCCGGACGTTCCACGTTACCAACCTTACCGGAGGCTTGGGCCTCCAATCCCCTTTACCGTCCGTCATCTTCCCCACTTTACTCCCGCCCCTTTAATTCCACTCTGTACCTAGCACATCCCAGATGGCCCCTTTCTTCGCTCTTGACCATGTCATCTCTCACCCCGTGCCGCGTCGCAGAAACCCCACCCCCCACCCCGGCTTTTCCCCTTCCCCTTCTTTCCCCCCCCCACTTCCCCTTTCCCTCCTCCCCCGGCCACCCCTCTTGGCCTTCTCCCCCACCACCTCACTTCCGTTCACCAGCATAACCTGACATTTTCCCCGTGTTTGCATTGGTTTCGCCCCCACAACCCAAAGATGTGCAGTGTAGGTGGATTGGCCACGCTAAATTGCCCCTTAATTGGAAAAAATGAATTGGGTACTCTAAATTTATTTTTAATAAAAGGACTCAAAGTAAGAGTTTTAAAGAGTTAATGACCCAAATCTTCTGGTCTCCAAATGGTCATAATCCAGAACATGCTCTGAGGGACACCTTGGAAGTCCCTCAGAGTGCCATAGGAATTGCCTATTTCAACTTCCGATGGGCAATTCCCCTGCATCCGAACCTTCCAAAAAAGGCGGAGACTCCAGAGGGTTCCGCGTCACTTCACGGAATAGTTACCCAAGAAATGTCAGGTAGGGGGAAAGAAACATATCTAACTCATAAAACTATACAACTGACCACCTCACTGGCCGATTTCGCTCCTTAATGTGGACGCTAAGCTATTGGCAAAAGTGCTGGCCACGAGGATTGAGGACTGTGTCCCGGGGGTGATACATGAGGACCAGACGGGATTTGTAAAGGGCAGGCAATTAAATATGAATGTGCGGCGGCTCTTAAACGTGATAATGATGCCATCGGAAGAGGGAGAGGCGGAGATAGTGGCAGCCATGGACGCGGAAAAGGCCTTTGACCGAGTGGAGTGGGAGTACCTCTGGGAGGTGTTGCGTAGGTTTGGGTTCGGGGGAGGGTTTATTTGCTGGGTTAAGCTCCTTTACAGCGCCCCGGTGGCAAGTGTGGTGACGAACCGGTGGAGGTCGGAGTACTTTCGGCTGTACCGAGGAACGAGGCAGAGGTGCTCTCTGTCCCCCCTGTTGTTTGTATTGCCGATCGAACCCTTGGCCATATCACTGAGGGAGTCTAATAAATGGAGGGGGCTGGTCCGCGGGGGAGAAGAGCATCGGGTGTCGCTATATGCGGACGACCTGCTGCTGTACGTGGCGGACCCAATGGAGGGGATGGTGGAGGTCATGCAGACTTTGAGGGAGTTTGGGGTGTTCTCGGGGTATAAGCTCAATGTAGGGAAGAGCGAGATTTTTGTACTACAGGCAGGGGACCAAGAAAGGGGATAGGGGACCTACCGCTGAGGAGGGCGGAGGGGAGTTTTCGGTATCTAGGGATCCAGATAGCCGGATCTGGGTGGCCCTACACAAATTGAATCTGACGAGGTTGGTGGACCAAATGGAGGTGGACTTCAAAAGATGGGCCATGTTGCCGCTCTCGTTGGCGGGTAGAGTGCAGTCGGTCAAAATGGTGGTCCTTCCGAGGTTTTTGTTTGTGTTTCAGTGCCTCCCCATCGTGATTACCAAGGGTTTTTTCAAGGGAGTAGGTAGGAGTATTATGGGGTTTGTGTGGGTGAACAGAACCCCGAGGGTAAGGAGAGGGTTTCTGGAGCGCAGTAGGGACCGAGGAGGGCTGGCGCTGCCAAACCTAGGGAGCTACTACTGGGCAGCAAACGTGGCGATGATCCGTAAGTGGGTTATGGAGGGAGAGGGGGCGGCATGGAAGAGGATGGAGATGGCGTCCTGCAAAGGAACGAGCTTGGGGGCGCTGGTAACGGCACCGCTGCCGCTCTCGCCATCAAAGTACACCACGAGCCCGGTGGTGGCGGCAACGTTAAGGATCTGGGGCCAGTGGAGACGGCATAGGGGTGCAGTGGGAGCCTCAGTATGGTCCCCGATCAGGGGTAACCACCGGTTTGTCCCGGGGAAGATGGATGGGGGGTTCCAGGGTGGCACCGGGCGGGGATTAGAAGAATGGGGGACCTGTTCATCGACGGGACATTTGCGAGCCTAGGGGCACTGGAGGAGAAGTTTGGGCTACCCCCGGGAAATGCATTCAGATATATGCAGGTGAGGTCTTTTGTGAGGCGACAGGTCAGGGAATTCCCGCTGCTCCCGACACAGGAAATTCAAGACAGGGTGATCTCGGGTGTATGGGTCGGGGAGGGCAAGGTTTCGGCAATACACCAAGAGATGAAAGAAGAGGGGGAAGCGCTAGCAGAAGAGTTGAAGGGTAAATGGGAGGAGGAGCTGGGGGAGGAGATCGAGGAAGGTTTGTGGGCTGACGCCCTGGGTAGGGTTAATTCCTCCTCCTCATGTGCCAGGCTCAGCCTGATACAATTTAAGGTGATTCACAGAGCGCACCTGACGGGGGCGAGGTTGAGCAGGTTCTTTGGGGTAGAGGATAGATGCGGAAGATGTTCAGGGAGCCCGGCGAACCATGTCCACATGTTCTGGACATGTCCGGCACTGGAGGGGTTCTGGAGAGGAGTGGCGGGAGCAATATCTCAGGTGGTGAAAGTCCGGGTCAAGCCAAGCTGGGGCTAGCAATATTTGGAGTAGTGGACGAGCCGGGAGTGCAGGAGGCACTTTGCGTCCCTGGTAGCCCGGCGAAGGATCTTGCTAATGTGGAAGGAGGCGAAGCCCCCTAGCGTGGAGGCCTGGACAAACGACGTGGCTGGGTTCATAAAGTTGGAGAGAATTAAGTTTGCCTTAAGGGGGTCTGCGCAGGGGTTCTACAGGCGGTGGCAACCGTTCCTAGACTACCTCGCGAAGCGTTAGAGGAAGGTCGGTCAGCAGCAGCAGCAACCCTGGGGGGTGGGGGGGGAGGGGAGGGGGGAACGAGAGATTGCTTGAGGGGACGGATGAGCAGGAGATAACATGGAGGGTGGGGGAAACTGGCACGAATGGGCGAGAGCCAGTGTATAAAGCTATGTAAATATATCATCTTTCCATGTATATATCTTGCTCAGGGTGATTATTTTGTACGGGGGGGGGGGGGGGGGGTTTATTGTTTGTAAGGGGAAAAAACTGTTTTGTTGAAAAACTTTAATAAATATTTTTTTTTAAAAACTGACCACCTCACATCGACTACCTATTGATCCCCCGACCCTTCAATTACCCTCCTCGGCCCTCGGACTTCCACCGACTCCTCCCCTTCAACTCCTTCGCAACCCTCTGACTACCCCCGATCCTGCAACTATCCCTCTGACCCTCCGATTCCCACCCAGCCTTCCAATTCCCACCGACTTGTGGAGGCTTTAGAGAGGGTGCAGAAGAGATTTACCAGAATGTTGCCTGGTATGGAGGGCATTAGCTATGAGGAGCGGTTGAATAAACTCGGTTTGTTCTCACTGGAACGAAGAAGGTTGAGGGGAGACCTGATAGAGGTCTACAAAATTATGAGGGGCATAGACAGAGTGGATAGTCAGAGGCTTTTCCCCAGGGTAGAGGGGTCAATTACTAGGGGGCATAGGTTTAAGGTGAGAGAGGCAAGGTTTAGAGTAGATGTACGAGGCAAGTTTTTTACGCAGAGGGTAGTGGGTGCCTGGAACTCACTACCGGAGGAGGTGGTGGAAGCAGGGACGATAGTGACATTTAAGGGGCATCTTGACAAATACATGAATAGGATGGGAATAGAGGGATACGGACCCAGGAAGTGTAGAAGATTGTAGTTTAGTCGGGCAGCATGGTCGGCACGGGCTTGGAGGGCCGAAGGGCCTGTTCCTGTGCTGTACATTTCTTTGTTCTTTGACCCTCTGACTCCTCCTCCAATACTCTGTCTACCCCTGATACGCCGGAACATCCCTGTCGCAACCTCACCATGCTGCCACTCTATCCAGCTAGAAACAAGCCAGCCAACCTGTCATTTACCCAGCTGGCACACAACCACCCTGACACCCTACTGACTCACCTCACTCACACTCATTCACTAACAGTGAAAAGCTATTTCAATGTCCCAACATTTTACACTGCGCTAATGAATGAAGGCTTAGAAAAGTATGGCATCTAGATTTTTTAAATGGGGCACAGCTTGGCTTCGCTTGATGATCTTGCCCTACAAAGAAAGGCTTTGAGAATGGTACATTCCACATTTCTGAAGAGTCCTGGTTTGTAAGTCCAGGCCAGAAATGCGGAGCTCCAGCACTGTGCAACTCCTTGGAAGATTCAGTCCCATGTTAATCACTGTGAATAACCTGCTTGCGTTCATTAGTGAGTCGGCCACTCTCAGCCAATCAGCAGTTTTTGGGAGTACGATCAGGGCAGCTTTCCAAAATTGCACCCTGATCTGTGAGGAGCCTTTGAAGCTCACCAGCAGGAAATGGCTGTAAGGGCTCGAGTCTTCCACCCTGCCCGCCGCAAGATCACCATGGGCGGAACAAGGCCAGAGAATCCCGCCCTAAGTGCGGCCTCGGCGGAGAAAAACTCTTCAAAGCCAAAAAAACCCAGCAAAGTGTCGTTGAATAACGGAGAGATTCTCACCACAGCAGCCACCGAGAAACCCCGCACTAAATACGCCCAAAGCTGGACATAGATTTTTTGGGGGGGTTGAATCGCACCCATATATTTGTTTGTTTAACTTGAAACTGTTTTGTATTTTCTTCTATTAGAGTATGCAGAGCCTGACATTATTCAAGTGGGGATAACAGGCCAAAAAGCCTCATCAACTTTCAAACCCTCAGTGGACGATGGTTACACTATACCACTTGTTGTGAGTCACTATGACGTCCCATTTTCAGGGAAGGATCATGAATATGCTGAGCCATTATCTAACCCAGAACCAGAGTACGCTACTCCATTTGTTGAGCAAAGTACAGAGCCAGAACAATCCACAAAGAAAAATGTCTGCATAGTAAAAGTTGTTCCAGCTACGCCAGAAGCACTTTAAAAGCCTCAGTCATGCCAGATGTGCTGCCTCGGTATGATTCACATAACCAAACACTCGGCAGGTTTGTGTCATGTACTGAACCTTTGCAGAGGTTGTCAAGAAACAGAGTGCAGACAAAAGCAGTAACCAGAAAGGTACTACGGCAAGCAAATTACACCAAAGAAAGCTCCTCCCTGCCTAGTGGCTCTGTGATGCCGGCCAGTGTACCATCAAGCACTATGATTGTGAACAGTAAGCACTTGATAATTTTTAAAACCACCAAATTCCTTAATTAAAAAGGAAGTTGACAATACAGTACTGTCAACTGGTACAAAGGATAGGAATCGGGGAGAAAAATGCCACGTCACTGAAAGTGGTTCCAGGGCAAGAACACTACACTTACATGACTAAGTGAAAACATTGGAATCTGGACATGTGATGCTGTTTCCAACAAGCAATGTTTTGATAGTCAAGTTATTTAATCTATTTTTTTAAGTACCAAATAGATAAAAGCACTTCATAAAATAGCATTGGATGAGAGCATGCATTAATTGTTCATTTTTGTTACAGGATATTTTTTACTGCAGAAAATGCTGATTTATTTCATCAGTAATTCATTAGATTTGTATTAATAAAACGTGACATCTAGGTTTCTGTATCGACTCTTACTGCATTCAAAATGTTGGGATTTACAATTCCAAACCATGGCACATCTTCAGGCTATTCTCTCAGAATTATCTTTCACAAACTAAGAATAACATAAATATGGAATAAATACACATGGGAGTGATGTGAGGACAGCAGTTTGGTAAAGTTGCTAAGCATGAGTAACCTTAGAGCTTCTTGCAGAGGTGGAGTTGATATTACTACAATGAAATCATGTCCTTGTACCTAATGTTGTTCAAATTTTGGTTCTCTATCCCGTCAGTTATCTAGATCCAGGACATTCAATGAAGTAGAAATAACAGACTTTCCTTATAAAAAGTTTGGTCTTCATAAAATGGTTATATCAAAGTCCACTGAAGGGGCGACACGGTGCCGCAGTGGTTAGCACTGCTGCCTCACGGCGCTGAGGTCCCAGATTCGACCCCGACCCTGGGAGACTCACCCCCACAACCCAAAGATGTGCAAGTTAGGTGGATTGGCCACGCTAAATTGCCCCTTAATTGGAAAAAAATGAACTGGGTACTCTAAATTTTTTTAAACAAAAAAAAAGTCCACTGAAAATCAACAGGGATCAGTAGAAAATAACATCCCTTAAAGACTAATTTCAAAAAATATATTGTTATTAAAGAGTTTATTATTTTGCATATGTATATAGGAATATGTGCGACACCTGCCAGCGCCAGGTGGCAGGGGTACCTCAGGGGATAGCTCCTCTCGCACCCCCGTCCCATGGAGTATTGCAGGGGCCATCGGTCACCTTGATGGAGGAGGAGGTGAAAGGGCCCATGTTGGTGACTCCCGCACAGGAGGTGCCGGAACACCGCAGCACCTCCACCTAGAACTCTTTCACCCCCCACCCCCACCCCCGTGTCCCTGGTGCATCTGGCGGGCAGCGGCAGAACAGGGCAGCACCACACCACCTGGGACACCCGAGCAGCAGCCAGGCCCAGTTGCCCCAGAAGACACCCGCCAACGGGGATCCAGGTCGCAGGGCGGGAATCACAGCAGGCCGCCTGCATTCCTACTGTGCCATCTGGGGACCCACCTAGATATAACGTTACAGCCCGTAAGGCCAGAACGTTGGACACCAGTTAAGTTGGCACGGGTTCAGGGCACAGTTTAGTTATAAGGACTAGGGCACAAATTGTCACATTAAATACCTGTTACCACTGTTTCAACCAGCCTCGGTGATCTGTCAGATGGGTGTGAGGGGTGGGCTGGCCAGAGAGTGGGTGCGGGGAGGGGGAAATAGGCAGACATTTTGGGTGACCCACCCAGACACCCCTCAAACGTCCTGACCACTGTCACCCCAGGAATCCGATGGGACCATGTGATGGAATGGCCAGCTCGCATGCAGGGATCACCCAAGTGATAGTGGGAAGTGTTACCGTGATCAGGAGTCAGACATTGTCATACGATGGGGAGCACGAAAGCACATGAGTGCATTATCATCATCCTCCATCACATGGACCAGAACCGCTATTACTGTCAACCCAGGGCCCAAACACCACAGTGCAGCAAACACGTATCAAGGATGAGATTGCATGTCCAGGGGGGGGGGGGGGGGGGCGTGGAGATGTGGCTTCCGTACCCCTGGCCAGTCTCTCCCCGAGGCATGCTATGCGGCCTCCCGTGCCTGCCTGGGCCCCACGTCCTGTCCATCTTGCCTCCTCCCCACATTCTCCTCGTAGGACGAGGCCTGGCAGTCATCCTCGTCCTACAGCACAGCACCCCTCTGCTGCACGATGTGGGCGACCCTCCCAGTGCCATACTAGAGGGCCCCTCCAGAGTGCTCCAGGCACCTGAAACGCATCTTCAGGGTGCCAAACATTACTCAATCATGCCCCTGGTCGTGGCATGGGTGTCATTGTAGCGGGTCTCCACGTTCGGCTGTGCCCTCTAGATAGCCGTCATCAGCCATCACCGCAGTGGATAACCCCTGTCACCCACGAGCCACCCCCCCCCCTCCCCCCCAGCCGAGGGTGCGCCTCAAAGAGGCCGAGACTCGTCAATAGTGCCAGGATGAAGACGCCGTGCACACTGTCCGGGTCTGATGCGCATCTGATGGTCACACACACCAGCTACATGTTTATCGACTGGAACCCCCTTTCGGTTTGTGCAGAGCGGCCTGTCATCTGCAGGTGCTCGTAGGTCGACATGCTTCCCATTGATCACCCCAGGGGCATCTTGGCAATAGCAGCGAACTCCGCCCTCCGGGCATCCTGGTGGGCTCGGTCCACATTGAAATGGATGTATTGTACTGACTGGGCATATAGGGCCTTCGTGACGGCATGGATGGACCTGTGCACCAAGCTCTTTGTGGGCTCGGATAGGTCCCCATTCGGCACTTGAAAGGACACCAAGAAGTGTCGTAGAAGTTCAGGGCAACCGTCCCCTTGACAGCCACCGGGAGCGACTGTCCTCCCCTATTCCCCCACGGTACCTGTGCACCGTGATCTGGCAGATGTGTCGCACTGTCCCTTGCTCCACCAGAGTCTATGTCGGCAGGCCCGGTCCAGCAGGTCCTCGAATGACAGACGCTGCCGGTACACATAAAACCTCATGCGTCGCCTCCTCTACACCTCCCCCTCCTCGCAATGTTGGGTGACAGACTCTCCGTCCTCAGCGGCAGGCACCTGTTCCTCTGGGACAAGCTCCGCTGCTGCAGCTTCCTCCTGAAGAAGCTCCAGCTCATATAGCCTCAGTGCATCCTCAGAGCTGCGGCGACTTGGAGGAAGGCCACCATTGCTGGTTGTATTCCCCTGTCTGCAGGGGGTGAAAGGCCGACATTTTAGCATGGTGCGTACCCCGTGCCCAATCTGGTCCACTGGGCTCTTCGGTGGCCCGTTTGCACTACGACACTGCCCCTGCATGCTCCCCTCCCCCATCCCAACACCCCTGCCCCAGGCAGTGCCCGGCACTGCGGGGCCTCTGGCTCCTGTACCTGCTGACAGGGGCACCATTGGCTGGTGCTCCCATGCCAGCGGTATGTACCGCCAACCCCGTCCGGCGCCCCCCTATAGGTGCCTTGGACGGTCATTATGATGCCCCACCGTGGTGGGTGGTCGACGGTTGTGGGGAGGATGGTATGGCAGAGGGTGTGGGGGCTGGGGAGTGGGGTTGGAGCACTCTGCAGAACCAGGGGCCAAGGTGGATGGTCAGAGGGGTGCACAGCAATATGGCTGCCTGGACACCACCCCAGTCCAGTGGGGGGGGGGGGGGTCGGTCACCTGGGTCCCACGGCCCTTCCCTCCCATCACTCCTCCCAACCCCCCCAAGTCCAGCCCTGGCAGGGCCCCACCCAGCCTGGCCAGCATCAGGACCGGTAGCCCTCGGCCGGGCCTCTCCATGACCGACCTCCTCTCTCTCCCTCAGCAGTCACACTGCCTGTTTCTTGATTTTTAAAATCACAAGTGAAATCTCGCCGTCAGGAATTCCCCCCAGTCGAGGCAGAGAATCGTGGAGATCCGGAGAATATCAGGTCAGGCCCGCTAATATGTAAACGCCATTTACTGTACATGCGGAGTGGAACACACTGACGCTGCTGTTGAGATACCGGAGAATTGCGTTTTGGTGTGAACCCCGGCACCTGCCATGATTTCGAAGTCAAAACCAATTCTCCGTCCAATCGCCTTTCCCGAATTCGCCGTCGGCAATGGGAGACTCCAGCCCCGTTTCTCTCCTTACGAGAACACAGAATCCCAGGGAGGGGCAGAAAAACAGGGGGTGTGATGACTTTCCAATGAGAGCTATCTTGTCGGCCATTGGCATCGTATGCCCAGCTGGTCCACTGGGAAGATGGTTGTGCTCAAAGAGGCTACGATGTCAGCAATGACTTGCCATGAAAGCCTGAGACACTGGATACTCCAACATATAAAGAGTGCTGACCTCTGTATATAGACCCGTATTGAGGATCTCTCCTCCTTCCCGACGAATCTCTGTGTCCATCCCCTCTGTCCTATTGAACCGGGAGGAAAAAAGAAATACTGATTTTAAATTATTATAGGATATCATTAATGCCAAAACTAAAATTAACCCTAACATTGGTTACTGGAATTTAATAAAGTATCCCAGTAATTAATGTGTAATACTTCAGTTTAAACTGCTGTAATATTTTATCCTCTTACCTGTATTGCACGCTAAACATGTATCAACATGAATATTGTCACATTGTCACTGTTACAGAGAATGATGCGTATCAATATTATTTGGTGCTTCCTTTAAGGAAAATGGACATATTACAAATTGTACGGTTATGAAGATTTTGTGATAAAGGGACTGAATATTAAAAACGCATTGCCATTGGGAGTTTGTGCTGAAGACGGATATTTGTTTGTTAAATTATCAAGGCATTGGGTGGCCAAATGAACATGTGCCTTTATTTCTGTGCCTTGAAACACACATCATCCAAAACTAAAGAAAGTAAAGTTTCTTCTCTTACTGCTTAGTGTAAGGGTGCTACGTTGAGTGTGTTTTATATTCTCACTCAGTTCACACTAGCAGCGGTGTGCAGTATTAAAAAGTCCACAATTTTGAACGAAGAGAAATTACACGGAAAATGGGGAGGTGTTGGAGGATGCAAATCACAGTTGACACAAGCAAGAGGACACAAGTATCCAACTTGAGACTACAAAGCCCTACCAATCTAGATTTTAAAGCCCAGACAACCTTTTGGGATGAGACATTAAAGCAAGGCCGCATCTGCTCTCACAGGTGCATGTAAAAAATCCCATAGCACTATTTCAAAGAAGATAATGAGAGTCAAGCTCATACCATGTCTATTTATGCCTGCTAGAAGCGACATACAATCATACACATGTGCAAATGAAAAGTCAAATCATTGCGCTTTTTTGAATTACCCGAGAACTTGGGGAACCTATAATTCCCCGTAGTTTTCTCCTTGGCAACACCTCAACCAATCAGAGTTGACTTGCCCGACCAATGAACACTCTTTTCTCCTGTAGTATAAATTATTGTGATTGTTTGAAATTTGGCATTCTTGCATTTGTCCAGCAACATGTCCTTTTCAGCAATAGTCAAGACCATGAGGGTTATTCCCGGTGTACTGGCCAATATTTATCCTTCAACCAATATCACAAAAAGAGGCTATTTGGTCATTATTACATTGCTGTTTGTAGGAGCTTGCTATGTGTAACTTTGCAACCACGTTTCTTACACAATACTGATTACACTTCAGAATTATATCATTGGTTCTAAAGCACTTTGAAACATCTGGAGGTAGCGAAAGATACTATATAAATACAAGTCCTTTTTAATTTCCTCAGGATATCAACAGCACTGACAAGGCTGCATTTACTGCCCATTCCAATTGGTGCAAGTGTAGTGGTCCTCAGCCACCTTAAACATTCACTCCCAGGGCAGAACGGTGGTGTAGTGGATAACACTGCTGCCTCGCGCCGCCGAGGGCCCAGGTTCGATCCTGGCCCTGGGTTACTCTCTGTGTACTCTCCCTGTGTTTATGTGGGTTTCACCCCCACAACCCAAAGATGAGCAGGGTAGGTGGATTGGCCACACTAAATTGCCCCTTAATTGGAAAAAATGAATTGGGTACTCTAAATTTATTTTAAAAACATTCTCTCCCTCCATCACTGGCACAAACTGGCAGCAGTGTTTACCATCTTGCGCTGCAGCGATTTCCCAAGGCTCCTTCAATAGCACCTTCCAAACCTGCGACCCCTATCACCTCAAAGGACAAGGACAGCAAACACAACAGTGTACCTCTTAGAGTCCACATCCAATATTGGGCTTGATGCATATAATTGACATTGCTGCTTGCTAAATTTATCAAACAGAAATTTCTGAAAATGTAAGCACATTTGTAAGTCCAGATATTAATTCAAGAAAATAAAACTTTAAAAGTTATGTTTATTACAAATATCGTATCTCAGTAGCATTTGACTATCATTCTATTTTATCTTAATCTGATGAAGAGCAAGAGTTAAATCTACAGTATCTTCCCCTAAAGCAGAATCTCAAAATCCCAGGGTGCAGACAAAATCTGACAGCACGATTCCTGCCCCACAGAGAAAACCTGTTCTCAATAAACAAAACAGAAGCATATCCTGCTGTGGGCTAGATCACCCTCTGCTCAAGACTGAAAACAAAATTGTGAGAACAGGGAGAAGCAGGAAAAGCAAAAAAATGAAGTATTTATACCTCTTGTTTCTTGCAGCTGTTGTACATTTCTCTCAGCTAAGGAAGCAACTTGCATTTAGCCATTATTTCCATAACAATACCTCAGGAATATTTTATTACTTTCTATGGTTTAAGTAGTGTAACACAACGACTTAACATTTGTATCATGTTGTTAAAATAGTGGGCAACCCAAGGACACCAGTTGAAGCTTTAATATCTATAAATGTTTCTACTTTACAATTCGCATTTATTGATGAATTTACAACCTGCTGTGTATGTTAAAAAAAATAACTGCATCAATTGCAGACTGGATACGATCAACAGATATCACAACAGCCATGGATTAACAAGGTTTTGCAGAAAACCTGGGCGAAATTCTCCGTTATCGGCGCAAAGTCCGCCGATCGGCGCAAGAAAAGGCGCAAATCCGACGCGTCACGCCGGAAAAATGGTTGAAAAGTCTCCGGCCCGAAATGGGCTAGCAGCGACGTGACGGGATCCGGGCTTGCGCATGTGGTTCACGCCGTGCAGCGTCATACACGCCGCACGGCGTGGCGGCTCATAAGGACACGCTGCTCCCCCCACCCGACCGGAACACCCGACCGGAACACCCGACTGGATGGCTGGCCGCCGCTCAGCCCCGAGGTTCCAGTCACGGGATGTGGAGGTGCTCCTGGACGCAGTGGAGCAGAGGAGGGACGCCCTGTATCCCGGGCACGGCCGCAGAGTTGCCCCACGCCACAGCCGGCGTCTGTGGAGGGAGGTGGCAGAGGCCGTCACCGCTGCGGCCCTGACACCACGGACAGGCACCCAGTGCCACAAGAAGGTGAACGACCTCGTCAGAGCAGGCAGGGTGAGCCTCCCCCCCCCACCCGATATCCATATCCCCCCTCCCCCATATCCCCCCTCCCCATATCCTCCCTCCCCCATATTCCCCCCATATCCCCCCTCCCCCATATCCCCCTCCCCATATCCCCCCTCCCCCATATCCCCCCTCCCCATATCCCCCCTCCCCCATATCCTCCCTCCCCCATATCCCCCCATACCCCCCTCCCCCATATCCCCCCTCCCCCATATCCCCTCCCCCATATCCCCCTCCCCCATATCCCCCCTCCCCCATATTCCCCCTCCCCCATATCCCCAAGTGAATCCAGCCCTAACCTTAACCTCTGCAATACAGCGCAACCGAAGGCGTGCATTCATATACCTGCCTAACACTGTTGCCTTTTACCCCTGCCACCCACCGCCCCCGCCACAGGAGAAGCGAGCACATAACAATAGGGAGCATGTGAGGACTGGAGGAGGCCCCGCTGATGAGAGGCCACTGACCGAACACGAGGAAAGGGCCCTGGAACTGGCTGGCGGACCTGAGGACCGGGAGGTTGCTGATGCAGAGGTCGGGGGCGTACTAGCAAGTGAGCCACCGACAGCCCGTCCCCATATCCCCCCCATCCCCATATCCCCCCTCCCCCATATCCCCCCTCCCCCATATCCCCCTCCCCCATACCACCTGATCACTGCCTGCGTGTCTAACCATGCATGCTTCATTGTGTATCGCAGGAGCAAACGTCGAGGCACCCATCCCCGCAGATGCAGACCGCCCGCAGGATGCCCCTCGGAGGCCACGGGAGACGGAGAGATCCGGACCCTCCGGCATGCGACACCCGCAGGATGCCCCTCGCACACCACGGGAGACGGAGAGACCCGGACCCTCCGGCATGCGACGCCCGCAGGATGCCCCTCGCACACCATGGGAGATGGAGAGACCCGGACCCTCCGGCATGCGACGCCCGCAGGATGCCCCTCGCACACCACGGGAGACGGAGTGACCCGGACCCTCCGGCATGCGATGCCCGCAGGATGCCCCTCGCACACCACGGGAGACGGAGAGACCCGGATCCTCCGGCATGCGACGCCCGCAGGATGCCCCTCGCACACCACGGGAGACGGAGAGACCCGGACCCTTCGGCATGCAACGCCCGCAGGATGTCCCTTGGAGACCACGGGAGACGGAGAGACCTGGAGCAACAGGGAGACGACGCCCCCTTCACGTGCGGGTGCGACGACGCAGGCGTGTGCCACCCAGCGACGAGGGGGGCAGCCACAGGCCCCCGTCACAGCCGAGCCAGGACACCACTACCCAGGACATCACTACCCAGGTCACCACTACCCAGGACACCTCTACCCAGGACACCCCTACCCGGGACAGCACTACCCAGGACACCACTACCCGGGACAGCACTACCCAGGAAGACGAAATACCGGACAGTGACTCAGAGTGGATGGGTGGAGACGAACCCCCACCCCAAAGTGCCATGGACTCAGAGTGGGACGAAGAGCACGACACAACGCCACTGCTGGAGGCAATGGGTGCGACGGTGTCAGACATGGGGAACGGTTTGAGAGGCCTGGGGCTTTACGTGCAGGCGGCGTCTGTGGCCCAGGACATGGCTGCCCTCTCACAGGAGGCCATGAGCCAGCGCCAGATGGCAGAGGCGCTCAACGCCATGGCCCAGTCTCAGCAAGCCATAGCCCAGTCTCAGCAGGCCATAGCCCAGTCTCAGCAGGCCATAGCCCAGTCTCTGCAGGCCATGGCCCAGTCTCTGCAGGCCATGGCCCAGTCTCAGCAGGCCATCGCTGAGGGCATCAGCACCAGTGGCCATGTGCGAGCCGGCGTCGCACAGTCACAGACAGGGTTTGCCAACCCCTAGGGCTCCATGGCTGCAAACCTGGAGACCCCTGTCGATACCAGCACGGGCCTCCAGGACTGGCAGCGCCAGATGTCGGGGGGGCGTCGGATGGCCAGTCCGTTCGCATCCCCCACCCATGTAGAGGCCTAGGGGCCATCGGGCACCCCGAGGGAGGAGGAGGTGGTGTGGTCCGTCCCGGCTCCCCCTGTAGGGGAGGTCCCGGAACACCACGACACCTCGGACTCCCCGCCTTCCGTCCCAGGTACATCGGGTGGGCAACGGGCAGGACAGGCTGGCAGCTCGCCATCCCAGTCACCCGGGCCGCAGCCTGGCCCATCTAGGCCAGGACGCCCCAGGAAACGGCCGCCAAAGGGATCCAGTGTCAGAGGGCAGGAATCACAGGAGTCCACCTCCAGTTCTGCTGTACCGTCTGGGGAACCACGTAGACGTAGTCAAAGGGCCCGTAAGGCCAAACAATTAGACACTGAGTAAGTTGGCACGGGTGCAGGGCACAGATGAGTTTTAGGGGCTAGGGCACGTGCATGAACTCCTTTGGTTATTAAAGTCAATGTTACACCTACAGAAGCTGCCTTTGTGCTCTGTCCAAAGCGTGCGGAGGTGTCATGTACGTTGAGCGCAAGTGTGTGTGTGAGGGGTGGTCTTACCTCAGCCCCAGGTGAGTCTGCCCCCTTCCCCCTGGGCCGCCATCAACATCCCCCCGGGCAGAGGATGGGACGTGCGCTGCAGTGTCAAAGCCACATGCAGGGATGGTCCGGGTGGATGGTGGTACTGTGGCCATGGGTCAGACATAGTCCAACGATGTGGAACCAGGAGCTCATCGCAGGGCGGGTTGTCATCATCCTCCATGGCCTGCAATAGACACGCGTCCACCCGCAACTGTGTGAGCCCAGCCATTGTGCCGCAGGTGGATCGGCAATGGGGGGGTGGTGTGCATGCGGGTGGGGTGGGTGGGGTTGGGGAGGGGGGTGAGGGTGTTGGGTGGGTGGATGGGTGGGGGGTGTGGGTGGTCGGCTGTTACCATGGTGTGCGGTCTGTGGCCACACTACCCGATTCCCACGCCCATCTAGTCAGTGAAGCGGGCGACTATCAGTCTGACCCGTGCCCGCTGGGCCAGCCGGTAAAGGTGGACAGCCACCCGCCTGTGTCTACCCCGTCTACCCTGACCATTGCCCCCATCCCCCTCACCTGGGGAGGACTGCGCCTCTTCCTGCTGCTCCTCCACTCCGCCCTCCTCTGCCTGCGGCACATCGCCCCTCTGTTGGGCTATGTTGTGCAGGACGCAGCACACCACAATGATGCGGCCGACCCTATCTGACCGATACTGGAGGGCGCCCCCAGAGAGGTCCAGGCACCTGAAACGCATCTTCAGCACGCCAAAGCACCTCTCTATCACTCCCCTTGTCGCTATATGGGCATCATTGTAGCGGTTCTCCGCCTCATTATGTGGCCTCCGTATAGGCCTCATCAGCCACGATCGCAATGGGTAGCCCCTGTCGCCCAGCAACCAGCCCCTCAGCCGGGGATGGCGCCCTCGTACATGCCGGGGATGGATGACCGCGACAACACGTATGAGTCGTGTACACTGCCTGGGTAACGGGCGCAGATGTGCAGGATCATCATGCGGTGGTCGCAGACCACTTGTATGTTCATCGAATAGGTCCCCTTCCTATTGGTGAACACGGCCCTGTTATCTGCAGGTGGCCGCACGGCGACGTGCATCCCATCAATCGCGCCCTGGACCATGGGGAACCCGGCCACGGCAGAGAAGCCCACGGCCCGGGCATCTTGGCTGGCCCGGTCCACAGGGAAGCGGATGTAGCGGTGCGCCATGGCATATAGGGCATCTGTCACTGCCCGGATGCACCGATGTCTGCGATATGCCGGACAGGTCCCCACTCGGTGCCTGGAATGACCCCGTTGCATAAAAGTTCAGGGCCACCGTAACCTTGACGGACACGGGGAGAGGGTGTCCCCCGCCAGTGCCACGCGGTGACAGGTGTGCCAGCAGGTGGCAGATGTGTGCCACTGTTTCCCGCCTCATCCGGAGTCTCCTCCTGCATTCCCGGTCCGTGAGGTCCTGGTATGACTGCCGGGGCCGGTACACACGGGGCGCCCTCGGGTGCCTCCATTGCCGTGGGGCCGCGACGTCCTCCTCCCCCTCCTCGTCCTGTCGGTCAGGTGTCCCTCCAGCCTGGGCGGCTGCCGCCTGCCCCTCTGCGGCAGCCTGCGCCGCCTCTCTGGCACGCTCCTCCTCCTCCTCCTCATCCAGGGCAACATAGACATTAGCGGCTGCCGCCACGGTGGCCAACATCGCTGGATGATCGGAAAACATGACGGCCTGGTGGGGAGGGGTGGGACCGACGACATGTCATCATTGCCCATATCCCCTCCTTCCCCCCAGCCAGGTGGCATGGACCGCATGGGTCCAACTGTTGGTGGCTGGCACCTGGCCAGGTGGACCAATTCACTTGCCCTCGCATCCCCCTC
The DNA here is from genome assembly GCF_047496885.1 of Scyliorhinus torazame. Lineage (NCBI taxonomy): Eukaryota > Metazoa > Chordata > Chondrichthyes > Carcharhiniformes > Scyliorhinidae > Scyliorhinus > Scyliorhinus torazame. Next base: position 126,353,269 of record NC_092707.1, on the reverse strand, counting down.
CCCGGCACGGACCCCCCATCCTCCTCCCCGGCACGGACCCCCCCCCCCCCATCCTCCTCCCCGGCACGGACCCCCCCCCCACAAATCCCCCTCCCCGGCACTGACCCCCCATCCCCCTCCTCGGCACGGACCCCCCCATCCTCCTCCCCGGCACGGACCTCTCATCCCCCTCCCCGGCACAGACCTCCCATCCTCCTCCCCGGCACGGACCCCCCCCCCATCCCCCTCCCCGGCACGGACCTCCCATCCTCCTCCCCGGCACGGACCTCCCATCCTCCTCCCCGGCACGGACCCCCCCATCCTCCTCCCCGGCACGGACCCTACCCCTCCCATCCTCCTCCCCGGCACTGACCCACCCCCATCCCCCTCCCCGGCACGGACACCCCCCCCTCCCCCTCCCCGGCACGGACCCCCCCCATCCTCCTCCCCGGCACGGACCTCCCATCCCCCTCCCCCATGCACGGACCCCCCCCCCCCCGGCACGGACCTCCCATCCTCCTCCCCGGCACGGACCCCCCCCCATCCCCCTCCCCGGCATGGACCCCCCCCATCCCCCTCCCCGGCACGGACCTCCCCATCCTCCTCCCCAGCACGGACCTCCCATCCCCCTCCCCGGCACGGACCCCCCCCCCCCAATCCCCCTCCCCGGCACGGACCTCCAATCATCCTTCCCGGCACGGACCCCCCATCCTCCTCCCCGGCACGGACCCCCCCCCATCCTCCTCCCCGGCACGGACCCCCCCCCCATCCCCCTCCCCGGCACGGACCCCCCCCCCATCCCCCTCCCCGGCACGGACCCCCCCCCCCCATCCTCCTCCCCGGCACGGACCCCCCCCATCCCCCTCCCCGGCATGGACCCCCCCCATCCCCCTCCCCGGCACGGACCCCCCCCATCCTCCTCCCCAGCACGGACCTCCCATCCCCCTCCCCGGCGCGGACCCCCCCCCCCAATACCCCTCCCCGGCACGGACCTCCAATCATCCTTCCCGGCACGGACCCCCCATCCTCCTCCCCGGCACGGACCCCCCCCCCCCCATCCTCCTCCCCGGCACGGACCTCCCATCCTCCTCTCTGGCACGGACCCCCCTCCCGGCACTCCCCCGGAGCCCAGCCCACTCTAACCACCCCCCCCACCCCCTGCCGCACACACACACACACAACCCTAGACACACCTCTCCCCACACATTCAGACTGCGGCCACGCCATCGCCTGCCCAGCAGCCAACCCCCCAGGCTGTCACTCACCTCCACGCTGGTCGGCGTGAACCTGGAGCACAGGTTCACGCCGATGAAAAGGAGGTTTGATTTACGTCGACGTGACCGGTCATCACATCGACGGGACTTCGGCCCATCTGGAAGGGAGAATATCGGCAGGCCCCAAATCGGCTGCCTTGCGCACACCCGTGCCATTCTCCGACGTCTGCGGCGCCATTAACGCCCCGCCGACTTTTCTCCCTTCGGAGACTTTGGCAACCGGCAGGGGCGGGATTCACTGGGGGGTCGGAGAATGACGCCCCCTATGTGAGCTGTAGCACTCACATATTTTATATAGGCAGCATGAATGGGTCTCAGCGTCAATCCCCAGCCATTGTTAAGTTAGCGATCTCCGCTTTAGTGGTAGGAAGAGCATTATTTAGGTTTTTAAAATAAATTTAGAGTGCCCATTTAATTTTTTCCAAATAAGGGGCAATTTTAGCATGGCCAATCCACCTACCCTGCACATTTTTGTGTTGTAAGGGTGAAACCCACGCAAACACGGGGCGAATGTGCAAACTCCATACGGACAGTGACCCAGAGTTGCTATCGAACTTGGGACCTTGGTGCCGTGAGGCAGCAGTGCTAACCACTGCACCACCGTGCTGCCCAGCATTATTTAGTCTTGTCATTTCTTGAGTGTAGAGCAAAACATTTGACACCGTCCCTTAACCGTTATCTATTAAGTCTCCCAATTATTACCGGGTAGGTCCTGCTGGGAATCATAGAATTTTCACAGAATTTACAGGGCAGAAGGAGGCCATTCGGGCCATCGAGCACCCTACCCAAGCCCACACCTACACCCAAGCAAACACGGGGAGAATGTGCAAACTCCACACGGACAGTCACCCAGAGCTGGGATCAAACCTGGGACCTCGACGTCGTGAGGCAGCAATGCTAACCACTGTGTCACCATGCTGCCTTTGGGCCCGGACATTGTTAACCAGTGAAGAGTGGCTGTTGCCCAGGAATTGTTTCTCTCGGGAGAGGAAAAAACAATGGGGTAGAGAAGATCAGGAAGTAATGTTTGAAAGAAAATGAAAAATGAGTGTGTGACAGTATTAGTATCACCTCTGGGCTGTGTTGCAGAATCACTCCTGGTAACTCCTGCCTTCATGGGGATCCATCCCTGGGCCCAAGTTGCTGTCATGAGTTAGGTGGGGTTACTGAGTTATGAGGGTTCTTTCCAAGGGCCGGTGCAGACTCGATGGGCCGAATGGCCTCCTTTTGCACTGTAAATTCTATGATTCTATGATTCTATCCACACACTTCCATCCTATCCCCGTAACTCCACCTTATCTTTTTTGGACACTAAGGGCAATTTAGTATAGCTAATCCACCTAACCTGCGCATCTTTGGACTGTGGAGGAAACCAGAACACCCGGAGGAAAGCCACGCAGACACGGGGAGAATGTGCAAACTCCGCACAGACAGTGACCCAAGCCGGGAATCGAACCTGGGACCCTGGAGCTGTGAAGCAACGGTGCTAACCACTGTGCTGCGTAATTGTTGGATGAGAACAGCTTTGGCTTGCTTGTGATGCCGCCATAATTAATTAGCCAATGAATATTCACATTATCAGAATGTACAACCCACCTAGGTGAAATATCAAAGGGTGGGCTGGTCAAACGATACCAATCACAGCACAAGTCAGCACCTTTGAGAGAGGGAATGTAGCCCATGTTTACACATTAATTTGTACAAGTACATACCCACTTCACAAATTAATGCTTTTGTTTATGAAATGGGAAAGCCTGAAATTATTAGTATCAAAAAAATGTATGGTTATTTTTATGAAGTAAGATTTGGATTCATGCTATCTAACAACCTTTTACTTTACTTCTATTTTATGCTGTATCATTGTGGTAATAATTCAGTAACAGGGTGCCTTAATGAAGTTTGTGAACAATTACAATGTTCCTTATTATTGCCATTCAACATTTCTACAGTCACTAGAAAAAACTATAATATAGTTATTCTGGTACTCCTGAATATTTCAGTTTAATATATCAGATGCTGCAGTTTAACATATCAGAATGTCAAGAGAGAAATGCTTTAGTTCCTCTCCAGCTTAATTATTTTAGGACAAAGTTGTGTGCATTGTCTTTCTGCAGACCTGTATACATTATGTGCACTCAATTGTCAAGGAATACAGGTTTAAAAGAGATATATAATAATCAGTTGGGAATGTTTTTGTCATAACCCCCATGAGGACCACAGAGAAACCATCATTGAACTCCCCGTGGGACTCGAGGAGTAGGAACTCCTCAGGTAGGGGATGGAGGCCAACCGCCTGGGGCTGGTTATGAGCTAACATAAAAGCAGGCCCAAAGCAGGGCCTGGTGTGGTTAGTCCTGTCAACTAGGATTGTACTGGGAGAGTATGCTGCATATGCAGACCTTTGTTAGTAGTGTAAATAAATCTATGTTCGTTTACCTCCTGCCTCTTCTTGAGTCATTAATCTGGCGACGAGGATTAAAGGAAACTCCAGACTCGCTCAGAGATTTGCCTAGCCACCAGACGTTCACTGTGCAGGATGTCATGTCATGCTGGAAAAGATGCCGTTATACAGAGAGTTGGAAGTCTTTGACATAGGTCTGGAAGAATGGAACCAATATCCGGAGCGAAGGAGGTACCTTTTCCAGACAAATGGGATTTGGGGGGAAGACCAGCTGAAAGTACTCCTCCTGAAGGGGCCCAGACGTTTGGGATCATAGCGAGTTTGACTTACTCGGCTACACCGGACTCCAGGTCTTTTGATGAGAAGGTCGCTTTTGTTTCAGAACACTTTGACCCCAAGCTTTCTGTAATTATGCAGCAGTGCACTTTCTTGGTGAATCAATCATGGACTTGTTGACCCGCCTGCGATGCCTGACAGAACAGTGTGTTCTGCCCGACCCCCTCCAAGAGGTTGAGGGACCGCCTTGTGTGCGATATTAACAATACGGCCACGCAGAGGAAGCTCTTGCTGCAAACCACTCTAGATTTGAAACAGGGCATTGACCTTTCCCTCTCTCATGAACACACGGCAAAAGGTGTGCAGGAGCTGCAGAGTTCCATGGACTACAGCGTCCATAGTCTGGCCCACCCACCCTTCCTCTAGGTCATAGGATGGTACTGGTCCGGCCAGACTTCTTCCGAAAGATCAGCCCCTGAGGCTATTCTGTAGCAGAGTTTGGATCTCGGGTGCTGCCGCCGCCCATTGGTTACTTAACCCAAGGATAAAGGAGAGAGCCGGCCATATTGCTAACTGTGCGGTTGAAGGACTTGTGAAGGTTAGGGTTGTCCGGTTCGGCGCAGGGAATGCCGTCCGCAACAACCACCAAGGTCACCGCGAACCAGGGCCATGCCCCACATGAGGACGACTGATTAATGCAAGTAAATTATGTCACAGCTCCGAGAGTTGCACCAGTCCAGATCACCATGCAGATCAATGGCCACCTGGTGCTGATTGAAAGGGACACTGGTGCTGACGTTTCCATTGTGGACCTCTATACATTTCGGCAGCTTCGTACAAGGATCGTGTCCCTGGTATTGTGCGATACCAAAGCGAGGTTAGCAACCTACACAGGGGAGCCTTTGAAGATCGTGGTTCCGATAATGCACAGGCAGCAGCCGGTCCGCCTTGTGGTGCAGGGACCGGGTCCAAACTTATTGGGGCGAGACTGGCTAAGTGCCCTCTGTTTTGACTGGCAACAGATCTTCCGGACGGCACTGAGATCTCTATGACGTGCTGGGTAAATATCCCGAGGTGTTCCAGGAGGGTCTGGGCAGGAACAAAGGGGGCCACGGCCCATATTTACATGGATCCTGCTGCTCAGTCCAAATCCCTCCCGCCTGCACCATCCCTGTAGCCACGTGTTTAATTGCTCTCTCCCTATTCCTCATCTCACTATCACGTGGCACGGGCAACAACCCAGAGATAACAACTCTGTTTGTTCTAGTTCTGAGCTTCCATCCTAGCTCCCTGAAAGCCTGCCTGACATCCTTGTCCCCTTTCCTACCTATGTCGTTAGTGCCAATGTGGACCACGACTTGGGGCTGCTCCCCCTCCCCCTTAAGGACCCGGAAAACACGATCCGAGACATCACGTACCCTTGCACCTAGGAGGCAACATACCAAACGTGAATCTCTCACGCTCCCACAAAATCTCCTATCTGTGCCCCTGACTATCGAGTCCCCAATTACTAATGCTCTGCTCCTCTCCCCCCTTCCCTTCTGAGCAACAGGGACAGACTCCGTGCCAGAGGCCCGTACCCCATGGCTTACCCCTGGTACTTGCAGGTGGAGGTCAACCTGGAGTTTAGAAAGTTTGCAACCATCAATACACATCGGGGATTGTTTGAGTACACCCATCTCCCATTTGAGGTTGTGTTCGTTCCAGCAATTTTTCAGCGGATGATAGAAAATATTTTGCAGGGCCTACCGAATGGCGATGCTGGCCTGTGGCTGGGACGATGGCTCAAAACATCCACATTGCATTCGCTTCAAGGATCCTGGCGAACACAGAGCATTGTTACCCACAGATCGAAAAAGAGGGCTTGGCTGTGATGTTCAGAATAAAGAAGTTCCATCAATACGTTTTTCGGCAACTTTTTTCCTTATAACGGGCCACAAGTCGCTGCTCAGCCTCTTGAGGGAGGATAAAGGCATTCCGCCAATAGCACCGGCTAGGATCCAGCGCTGGACGCTCCTGCTCACTGCATACTAATATTCCTTCCAGCGCAAAGATTGCCCATGCAGACGCCCTCAGCCGCCTGCCGTTGCCCATGGGCGCCCTGTCTCCACCAGTGGCGGACAAGGTTATTGTAACACACAACTTCATGGACACAGCTGCTCGGGTGAATGTGTGGACACAGCAGGGCCTGGAATTAGCGAAGCTTCGCCTCATGCTGCTGAGCGGCGGGAAAAAGGAGGCCCTCCCGGTGACTCTTCGGTCTTGCGCCCAGAATTTCTACAAACTCAATTTGGAGGATGGCTTAATATTGTGGGGAGCCCATGTGGTCATCCCCCCACAGGGTCAAGAAGCCCTGCCACACAACCAGCACAGTGGCCATCCGGGGATATCTAAAATGAAAATGTTGGCCCGCAGTTATATCTGGTGGCCCGGTATCGATGGGGCCATCGAAAGGATAGCTGCCCGGCATGACAGGAACTTCAGAAACTCCCGCCGACAGCCTCCATTCACCCGTGGGAATGGCAGGGACACCCTTGGATTTGCCTCCATGCGGATTTTGCAGGATGGTTCATGGGGTCCCTGTTCCTTGTGATCATTGACACCCACTCGAAGTAGCTGGAGGCATCCCGGATGACCTCCATGACATCCAGGACCACGATTGGAAACTGCGGGGTAATTTTAGCACACAACGGATCCTGGCGGTCCGAGTGACGGATAATGGGACACCATTCACTAGCAAGGAACTTGCCATGTTTATGTGGTGGAACGGCATGAGGCATATTTGAACCACCCCGTATTACCCCTCCTCCAATCGACTTGCAGAAAGGGCAGTCCAGACCTTCAAAGGGGGCTTGAAAAAGCAATGGGGTCTGTGGACACGCAGTTAGCACAGTTCCTTTTTAGTTATCGCACAGCGCCACGTGACGACTGGAATTGCCCCTGCAGAGCTATTGGTGAGCAGAAGGCTCAGGGGTCAGCTGAGTCTGACCTTTCCGAGTCTTGGCAACAAATTAATGACAGGAGAACAGGAGACATGGAAGAGGTACCACGACCTAAGGGGTGCTGGTGTGGGTGTTTCATGCCAGGGATGTCGTACATGCTCGTAATTTTGGTGATGGAGCATTGTGGTTCCCGGGTGTGATACTAGAGCGTACGGGTTCAGTTTTGTATAAAGTCCGGGTTCAGAGAAGGATCCAGAGAAAACACTTGGACCACTTGACGAAGCATGGACTGTCCCTTCAGGACACCCAACCTGCGGTGGTAGCACCGTTGCCACACCAGGAACTGTCCCTTAGTCAGGGGGCCCAGTTTAACAAGAGGAGGATGAATCCGGATCCGCGATGGACACAGAAGAGTCCATGCCGGTGGATGATGGATATCCGGAGCAGAGGTCCCGGCAGTAACTCTTTGGTGGTCAGCCAGGAAACAGCGATCAGCTAATCAACTCAGCTGCGGGCGAAGCTGTATAGAAGGCACCCACCATTGGCGGCTGAAGGGAAATTTTTGGGAGGGGTGTCATAACTCCCAGGAGGACCACAGGGAAACCATCACTGATCTCCCTGTGGGACACATGGAGTACCAGCTTCCCAGGTAGGGGGCGGAGGTCAACCACCTGGGGCTGGTTATGAGCTAACATAAAAGCAGGTCCAAAGCAGAGCCTGGTGTTACTCCTCCCAGCTAGAATTGTACCAGGAGCAATATACTGCATTATGCAGACCTGAGTAAATTGTGTATATAAATCTGTGTTTGTTTACCGCCAGCCTCCTCTGAGTCATTAAGATTTTGCAGACTGTATATAAAAACATGCTGGGTAATATTTCTGTTATGTTTTGTCTGGAGAGCTCATTTTGTGCATTAAAAACCTCAATACAGCACAAACAAGTTAACTTGCAATGTAATGACTGTCTCAAGGGCAGATGCAGCACTGCCTTGTCTCCAACAAATACACCAATAAATCCTGGAGTTTTTTTTCTATTTATTCTTTCACAGGTGATGGCATCACTGGCAAGGCCAGAAGTTGTTGCTAATCCCTAAATACACCCCATGAACTATGTGGCTTGCCACACCATTTCAGAGAAGGCAGTTAAGTCCGACACATTGCTACGGGTCTGCAGTAGGTCAGGTCATCTGCTTTCCTTACTTTGGTGAACCAGATGAGATTTTTTAAAGAAATTTAGAGTACCAATTCTTTTTTTTTTCCAATTAATGGGCAATTTCGTGTGGGCAATTCACCTACCCTGCACATCTTTTGGGATTGTGGGGGTGAGACCCACGCAGACATGGGGGAGAATGGGCAAACTTCACACGGACAGTGATCCAGGCTTGAATCTGGATCCTCGGCGCTGTGAGGCAGCAGTGCTTACCACTGCACCATCCTACCTGATGAGATTTAATGACAATGGTTTCATGGTCACCATTACTGAGACCATGGGTGGGATTCTCCGTCCCGCTTGTAGCCATCTGGGATGGCCACTTCCCGATTACAAAATGGACACTTTGCAAAGATTGCAGGGAAAATGGACAATACTGAGAAAACAAGCAGGTTCAGGGTTTGTCTGTTGATTGGAGCCACAGCTCCCAGACAAGACCAAAACTGCAAATCCATTAGCATACTAATGGGCCATCTCCGGGGACAAAAGAGTAACATTTAAGTAAACGATACTAAGGCAGACACTCCGGCGCCAGAGGAGACCAGAACAAAGCAGGCTAACGGCCACCTAGGACACGCCCAGCTATCAGGGCACCCACCTCTTTATTGGAGGAAATTGATAGGAACGATTGAGAAACGGCCCAATTAATTGGGGCCAAGTTCAAGGCCCGCCCAAAAGCGCACAAAGCCCCTTTTGGGTATAAGAAGCATCCCCCAAGAGAGAATTGTTCTCTTGGCTCCGGCTCTCACTGAGGAGATATCTGCCCAACAGCTGCACCAGAACAAGTAAGTCCAAGGTCAATGCACGCTACCAGACAGACGACCTTAGCTGTTATCCCTTAACAGTTCCACCCCAGCAGCCTCAGAACCAAACAACGGCCATTGTTCCTCTGACTGAGTGGGCGCCCGAAGCTAAGTATAGGCTTTAGCAGTAGTGATAATTTAGTCTGTAGTATTTGTGCATGAGTATATTTAACCGTGTGTGTAAATAAATAAACATTTGACTTTGAACTAACTAACTGGTGTATCGAGTCTTTGATCAGTATTCGGTTTGAACCTTGTGGCGGTATCGAAAGATACCTGGCGACTCTAGAGCAAAACGTAATTAGAATTAAGGAAGGCGACCGTATTGACCGCCGTATTCAGAGCCAAATAAAGAGAGAAACAAATTAGCAACACGCTGCACCCATTTTCTGGTGTGGCGCCACAGTGAGTCAGGTTGGGGCAGGGATGGGGGGTTGAAGTCTGAAAAATCTGGTTCCTGGCCAAGACCCACCTCTAACCATCCAGTTCCGGCTGTATCTGAAGGCAGCCAGTTCACTCCAAGGAGGCAGGTTGGAAATTATTATAAGTCTGCGCACCTTGTTGACATTCAAGTTTTCAACATTAAAAGCTGTTGCTCAGCTTCATTGAGGTGAGATCTTGGTGGATTCAGGAGGCGAATGTCTTCACACCTAACTCCTGGAGCCAGCTGCCTGCCTGAGAAGAACACAGGAACACAGGGATTAAGAGCAGAAGTAGGCAATCCAGCCCGTCGAGGCTGCTCCGCCATTCAATCAAATCATGGCTGATCTCTTCCTGGTCTCAAATCCACCTCCTCCTCTTTCCCTTATCTCCCTAACCTGCTTTTCATCAAAAATATATCTATCTCTTTCTTGAAACCATTTAATGACTCAGATTCCACCGCACAATGGGACAGCGAGTTCCACAAATTCACAATCCTCTCCGAGAAGTAGTTCCTCCACATCTGAGTTCTAAATCTATCGCCTCTCAACCTATATCCGTGACCTCTCATTCTAGATTTCCCCACAAGGGGAAACATTTAATCTACGTTTACTTTATCATCCCATTTAGTATTTTATACCCCTCTATCCTTCTAAACTCCAGCGAGTATAAGCCCAAACTCATGGAATCATAGAATTTACAGTGCAGAAGGAGGCCGTTCGGCCCATCGAGTCTGCACTGACCCTTGGAAAGAGCACCCTACCTAAGCCCACACCTCAATCCTATCCTCATATCCCACCTATCCTTTTTGAACACTAAGGGCAATTTAGAATGGCCAATCCACCTAACATGCACATCTTTGGACTGTGGGAGGAAACCGGACCACCCGAAGGAAACCCACGCAGACATGGGGAGAACGTGCAGACTCCGCACAGACAGTGACAACTGTTTAATCTCTCCTCATACTTCAACCCTTTCATCTCCGGATTCAATCTGGTGAACCTTCTCTGAACTGCTTCCAATGCCACCACATCCTTCCTCAAATAAGAAGACCAAAACTGGACACATTACTCCAGATGTGGTCTCACCAACATCCTATGCAATTACGACAACACTACTTTTGTACTCCAGTCCTTTTGCAATAAACGCTAACATTCCATTTGCCTTTTTAATTACATGCTGTACATGTATACTGACTTTCTGCGATTCATGAACAAAGACACCCAGATCCCTCTGCCCAGATGCATCTTGAATCTGCTTTCCGTTTAGATAATAATTTGCCTTTCTATTTTTTGGGCCAAAATGGATAACCTCACACTTATCTATATTAAACTCCATCTGCCAAATTTTGGCCCAATCTCCTAGCCTATCTATATCCGTCTGTAAAATCTTTATCTCCTCTTCACTGTCTGCTTTCACATCTAGTTAGTTTCGTCCGCAAATTTTAATATATTACATTCTGTCCCTGCTTGCAGATCATTTATATAAATTGTAAACAGTTGAGGTCCGCGGACTGAACCCTGCTGCACCCCGTTAATTATAGTTCGTCAGCCAGAGAAGGACCCATTTATCCTGACACTCTGGTTTCTGTCAGTCAACCAATCCTCCATGATCAGGCACCATCTACCTAATATCCCCTAGAGGTCTCTGACCTTCCGCTACCCACAAGGGTTTGGGAGGGAAACCGAGGTTCCTGGTGCTTCTCCTCTTTCCAGGCCCCTTTTTCTCACACAACCAGCACCCTACATAACCCTCCCCCTCAATCATGCATGATTCTTTTCCTTTATTTCAAAACTCACCAATCACAGAAATGTTCTTGTAAAATAATGCCCATTGTTGGCATCTGATGACAAATATCCAATATAAATGCAGCAAGGGTCATTAATATTAAGAGCAGCAACAATACAATGCAGTATTAGTTTGTGTGTGCCCTATAGGTGATTCCACTGCAACTATTAAACAAACCAGAAAAGACACATTTTACTTTAACGGTGTCATGCAATATTGTTAATATGACAGGAAAATATCCTATTAGTTATTTATAACACTGTACAGACAATAACACTGATTTCTGTGACTGCCTCAGCCATCATTAACATATTCCACATGTTGCACCATATGAACACTGACAGTAAATTCATATTTGGGGGAAAGGTTCAATATTTGCAACTCAGATAAACTCCATAAAATCGTTTCCATTCTATAGATGTAGAAGAAGGCTCTCCTGCCTGGGTGCTCAACATTATTCAGTATAATTATTCCATTGATGGGTGTAATTGGATTCTATTTTATGAGAAATCTCATTGGGTAAAAAGATCAATTGACTCCTGAGCAACATAGGGCTTCACTGTCAGTGAAAAGCAGTGGAGCCCTCAGGTATCTGTGAGTGACACAGCTTTTTAGTGGCCAGAGGATAAAAACTAAATGGATTCCAACATTATCTCTGTTTTCTTGATCAGTATGTCTGAAGACTGCTGATTGTAGCTTTTCACAATATATTTTCAATATTTACTATGCAATACAACTTAACGACAATATTTCAATTTCTCAAAAAAAACATAAAAGCGCAAGATAAGGAGTGAAAAGGACAAGATTGAAGTCAATGGAAAACACTCTTGAGAATCATGTGCACTGTGAAACAGGTTATTGATTAACTATGAACCCATTATTCATTTCTGTCCTGGCAATTTCACCCCATGAAACCTGCTCACAGTAAACTTCCATTAGCAACAAAATAAACAGAACTCCAGCCATGACACCACCTTCTGTTTGCAAGATAATTGTGGATAACAAAGGCCATCTGGCCCAGTTCATCTCATCCATCCCAGGATGACGTACAAACATACGTATAAGGAGCAGGAGTAGGCCATTCAGCCTCTTGAGCCTGCTCCACTATTTGAGCATATTCCCTACATTATACCGGTGATTACAACTCAAAAGTATTTAATTTTCTGTAAAGTGATTTGGGACATCATGAAAGGGACTGTATGAATGTAGGTTTTGTCTTTCGTTACACCTGCACACAGTTGGCAGGGTGACTAGCAATGGTGAAATTAAGGTCCAATGCTGAATCTCTGTGGATAGCTAATAACAGAGCAATCAACTGATGTTAGGAAAGTGGCTACAAAGAAATCACTACATTTCAATTCTGTAGCTAATTCAACTTTACCATTCTGACTTCTCTGGCACCAACGCAGAATATATCATCGATGTCATCTTCCCCTTTTATGCTGATGATACCATCGCCAGGATTTGTCAATTAGCCATGTGCCAACTGCTCAGGGAAAACGTAGATTGAATTGTTGAATTTTTCAGACAAGAGTGATAAATGGTACAAAAATTTAGTGTGGCCTTAACTCAAGAACTGGATTGTTTCACTTTGCCCCTGATTGTGTCTTACAAATTGCATTGTTCACTGTAAATTTACAGCCTAAAATGAAAACATGTAATTAATGTGGTGAATGTATTATATCAATAATCCACCATTGTATCTGTGCTATGCTGTTGCCCTTGTATTTGTATCTGTGTTATGCTGTTGCCCTTGTGGGCTCCACCTATGGGCCATTGTATGGCATTATCCATGGGGGAACATGTTGGGGCCTGTATGGGCTCCGCCCATGGCTCCTCCCCTTGAAGGGAGGTATAAAGAGCAGTCGACCTGTAGGCGGTTCTCATTGTTAGATCAGTCACAGGCAGGCACTGTTCTAGTTGATTAAAGCCACAGTTTATTTCTACTCATGTCTCGAGTGAATTGATGGTCGCATCAATTTAATCAACTACAACGCAACTATGGAATCGGCCCTCAAACCTGACCGACTGGAACTCGATCCGCAGGCCGCGGAGGTGAACAAAATTTTTTTGCACTGGCTCCGCTGGTTCAAGGCCTATTTCGTCGCCTCCTCCACGCCTTCTGTCACCGACGACCAGAAGCTGAGCCTCCTCCACGCACGGGTGAGCCATCGAATCTCTGTTCAACTCGATGAGGCCTCCTCCTACACAGACGCCCTCACGATGCTCGAACACCTCTATGTACGGCCCGTGAACGAGGTACACGCGTGACACATTCTCACCACTCCCCGCCAGCGTCCCGGGGAATCGGTTAGAAGACTACCTACGCGACCTCAAAGTCCTCGCACGCAGCTGCAACTACCAGGCCTTTACAGCCATTCAACATATGGAACTCGCCGTCCGAGTCGTCTACGTGGCGGGAATCCGGTCCAACTACGTGAGACAGCTCCTACTCGAAAAAGGGGCCCTGGACCTGGATCAGACGGTAAAATTAGCCTCCTCTCTGGAAGTAGCGTTCCAGAGCCTTAACGCGTTCCCGGCTGACCACGCGACCCCCTCGTGGACCCCCGACCAAAGACTACCCCAGGCCTGTGCCGCGCGGCCACCCGCCCACCATGGGGGGCTGCCCTGCTATTTCTGCAGCCAATCACAGCAGCCCCGGCAGCACTGCCCGGCCCGTAACGCGAACTGCAGCAGCTGCGTGAGAAAAGAAAATTTCGCCAAAGTTTGCCTGGCCAGGTCCAAGAGCTCTAAACCGCAGGCCCGACCCTCAGACTCACAGGCCCACAGACCCCGCAGTGTGGCAGCATGTCTGCCGACTCCGCCCCCTGTAGGCGCATCATCAGCCTCGTGCTATCCATGGGGGCAGCCACCTTCCAGCCCTCACAGCACGTGCGACTCAGGGGGGCCGCCATCTTGGCCATTCTCCCCCACGCTGCTGGCCACGTGCGATCCTTGGGGGCTGTCATCTTCCTCACCATCCGACTCGCTCGACCAACGGGGGCCGCCATCTTGGCCGCCATCTGCTACGCCGCTCGACACGTGCGATCAACAAGGGCAGCCATCGTGGAACCGCCCCAGCACCTCCGACCACGCCGGCTACCCGCAACTCAGCGCGGTCACCCTGGACCGGTCGCGACCCAAGCACCTCTGGAGCTCCATGATGACCGTCCGGGTAAATGGGCACAAAACGCCTTGCCTCTTCGACTCCGGGAGCACAGAGAGCTTCATTCACCCGGACATTGTAAGACGCTGCTCGCTCCCAATTTTCCCGGCGCACCAAAGCATCTCCCTCACCTCTGGGTCACACTCGGTGCTATTCCAAGGGTGCACTACCACAACCCGAGCAATACAGGGCGCCGAGTACTCCAATTTTAAATTAAATGAGCTCCCAGACCTCTGCGCTCCTCTCCTATTGGGACTAGATTTCCAATACAACCTCAGGAGCCTAACCCTGAAATTCGGGGGGCCCTACCCCCACTCACCGTATGTAGCCTCGCGACCCTAAAGGTCGACCCTCCCCCACTCTTCGCAAACCTCACCGCCGACTGCAAACCAGTCGCCACCAGAAGCAGGCGGTATAGCATACAGGACAGGACTTTTATCAGGTCCGAGTTCCAGCGACTCTTGCGGGAGGGAGTCATCGAGGCCAGCAATAGCCCCTGGAGAGCTCAGGTGGTGGTTGTCAAGACCGGGGAAAAGAACCGGATGGTTGTAGATTACAGCCAAACTATAAACCGGTACATGCACCTCGATGCGTACCCCCTTCCCCGGATTGCTGACATGGTAAACCAGATCGCACACTACCGCGTGTTCTCCACGCTGGATCTGAAGCCTGCATACCACCAGCTCCCAATCCGCCCGGAGGACTGCCACTACACGGCTTTTGAGGCAGTCGGCCGCCTTTTCCACTTCCTCCGGGTCCCCTTTGGCATCACAAACAGGGTCTCGGTGTTCCAAAGAACAATGGACCGAATGGTGGACCTGTACGGGTTCCGGGCCACATTTCCATACTTCGACAATGTCATCATCTGCGGCCATGATCAGCAGAACCACGATGCCAACCTCCACAGATTTCTCCGAACTGCCTAAACCCTTAACCACACGTACAAGGAGAAATGCGTTTTCTGCACAACCAGACTAGCCATCCTCGGCTACGTCGTGGAAAACGGGGTTCTAGGACCCGACCCCAACCGTATGCGCCCCC
Source organism: Scyliorhinus torazame (assembly GCF_047496885.1). NCBI lineage: Eukaryota > Metazoa > Chordata > Chondrichthyes > Carcharhiniformes > Scyliorhinidae > Scyliorhinus > Scyliorhinus torazame. The sequence goes on along the minus strand of NC_092707.1, from coordinate 126,337,970 downwards.
TCCTGAAACTCCCCCTCCCCCACGGCCCTGAAGAGGTGCCTCGGGTTCTTTTCATATTATGCCCAGTGGGTCCTCAACTATGCGGACAAAGCTCGCCCACTAATCAAGGCCACCATCTTTCTACTGGCAACTGAGGTCTCCAGGCCTTCAGCTGCATCAAGGCGGACATTGCCAAAGCCGCGATGCGCGCGGTGGACAAGTCCGTCCCCTTCCAGGTTGAGAGCGACGCATCAGAGATCGCTCTCGCCACTACCCTCAATCAAGCAGGCAGACCGGTAGCGTTTTTTTCGCGCACCCTCATCACCTCCGAAATTCGGCACTCCTCAGTCGAAAAGGAGGCCCAAGCCATCGTGGAAGCTGTACGGCACTGGAGGCACTACCTCGCTGGTAGGAGGTATACCCTCGTCACCGACCAACGATCGGTAGCCTTCATGTTCGAAAATACGCAGCGGGGCAAAATCAAGAACGATAAGATCTTGAGGTGGAGGATCGAACTCTCCACCTATAATTACGATATAGTGTATCGTCCTGGGAAGCTCAACGAGCCCCCAGATGCCCTGTCCCGCGGCACATGTGCCAGCGCGCAAGATTACCAACTGCGGGCTATCCACGATGACCTCTGCCACCCGGGAGTCACCCGGCTTATCCACTACATCAAGGCCTGCAACCTGCCCTACTCCACCAAGGAGGTCAGAGCTATGACCAGGGACTGCCAGATCTGTGCGGAGTATCGACCAGATAAGGCCCACCTGGTGAAGGCTACCCGGCCCATTGAGTGCCTCAGTATCGATTTCAAAGGGCCCCTCCCCTCCAATAACCGCAATACATATTTCCTCAACATTATTGATGAGTTATCATAGATCATAGAATTTACAATGCAGAAGGAGGCCATTCGGCCCATCGAGTCTGCACCGGCTCTTGGAAAGAGCACCCTACCCAAGGTCAACACCTCCACCCTATTCCCATAACCCAGTAACCCCACCCAACACTAAGGGCAATTTTGGACACTAAGGGCAATTTATCATGGCCAATCCACCTAACCTGCACATCTTTGGACTGTGGGAGGAAACCGGAGCACGCGGAGGAAACCCACGCACACACGGGGAGGATGTGCAGACTCCGCACAGACAGTGACCCAAGCCGGAATCGAACCTGGGACCCTGGAGCTGTGAAGCAATTGTGCAATGCACAAGGCTACCGTGCTGCCACTTCTCCCACTTCCCCTTTGCAATCCCTTGCCCCGACATGACCACGTCCCCAATTATGTCCACAGTGACCGGGGCTCGTCGTTCATGAGTGTGAACTGCGTCAGTACCTGCTCAGTAAGGGCGTCGCCTCGAGCAGGACTACCAGTTATAACCCCAGGGGAAACGGGCAGGTGGAATGAGAGGACGCAACTGTCTGGAAGACCGTCCTACTGACCCTGCGGTCCAGGAATCTCCCAGTTTCCCACTGGCAGGAGGTCCTCCCTGATGCGCTACACTCTATTAGGTCCCTACTTTGCACGGCTACAAACGAGACCCCTCATGGCCACCTATTTGTTTTCCCCAGGAGATCCTATTCAGGGCCTCGCTTCCGTCCTGGCTGAAGACACCGGGGTCAGTCCTACTCAGAAAACACGTCAGGAGCCATAAGTCCGACCCTCTGGTAGAGAGGGTCCAGCTCCTGCACTCCAAACCCCAGTACACATATATCGAACACCCCGATGGCCGACAGGATACGGTCTCACTCCGGGACCTGGCGCCCACCGGTTCCAACACTACCACCGCCGCCGCTCCACCCTATCCCGCCCCTATATGGCTCCCGCGCTCCCTCCCACCCGCCATCCCCTCTTCACCGATCCACAGGAATGAAGCTCCAGAAGAGACGCTCCCGGAGTCCACGTCTGTGTCCGCACCGGCGCCCTCACTACCGATGCCAGCACAGACGGGTTTGACACCAGGGCCAGCAACAACGTCAGATCTTCGGCTATCACAGCGCACAATCCGTGCGCCGGACCGGCTGAGCTTATGAACCCGTCACCCCCGCCAGCCTTCATTTTTTTAACAGGGGGTGAATGTGGCGAATGTATTATATCAATAATCCACCATTGTATCTGTGCTATGCTGTTGCCCTTGTATTTGTATCTGTGTTATGCTGTTGCCCTTGTAGGCTCCACCTATGGGCCATTGTATGGCATTATCCATAGGGGAACATGTTGGGGCCTGTATGGGCTCCGCCCATGGCTCCTCCCCTTGAAGGGAGGTATGAAGAGCAATCGACCTGTAGGCGGTTCTCAGTGTTAGATCAGTCGCAGGCAGGCACTGTTCTAGTTGATTAAAGCCACAGTTTATTTCTACTCATGTCTCGAGTGAATTGATGGTCGCATCAATTAATAAATAAGAAACTCCAACAGCTTAAAAAGTGTGACCGCAATATCCTGGCAGAAATCATTTCTAGAAGCACTCTAGTCTTGGGATTGTAAAAGGTAAAAGGTATGGTAAAAGCCCTTCATGCAGTTTCTCTGATGGTTCAATGTTTTTTTGGCTAAACTTACAATGGATGATTGGGAATCCTCACTCGAGAAATTTTAGTCCCAGTGCGACCACGTCCTGCTAGATTTTGAACAGGGTGATGCAGGGTAGGATGGGGTAGAGATTTGTCAAACGTTTCTTTAAGCAGTCTCTTAGTGTCAAATAGGGATTTCATTCCCAGACTTTGCAAAAGTAATAAACCGGGCGATAGTGAGTCAACGCCTTGTTTTGCATCACTCCTGTTCTTAGTTTCCTACATATATTTTGGTGGAGCTCAAAATTCCCAAGCCTCTGGTACATCAAATGGCATGTCATCAGAATGGTGTCTTCTTTAGGGTACAAAGAAAACTTCAGCTGCTATTTATATGTTTGCTTAAATTCAAAAGAGAATTGTAAGAAGTGTACAATATTTAATATTGTGGCACTAAAACTTTAGAAAAATCTCCATCCCACTACCTAACCTCCCCCCCATTCCCTAGCCCCTAACCTTCCCCCTCACCATCACCACTCCCCGCCCCCACCCCCACCAATGCAGTGAAATTGACTTGAAAGACGGTTTTAAAAAGCAAAACTGTCACGCTAACAGTTCCCAATTTTTTAAAGCTGTTTTTTCAGGCCCAAAGGTATTCCGAAGGGCAATGAGAACTCAGTTGAAAGCACTAAACATCGCCCAGCTCCCAGTGTTTGGCACCGTTTGCACTTCCCCGCCAACCCCCCCTCTCTCCGCCCCCCCCCCCCCCCACCCCCCCACGATATCAACTTCCCATCTTACCCCTTGATCATTATTCTTTCATGGGATAAGGCCAGAATTTTTTGCCTATCCCTAACTGCCTTTGAACTGAATGTCTTGCTCAGCCACTTCAGAGGGGCAGTTAAGAACAAAGATCAAAGAACAAAGATTAACCTGGTGGTGTAAGACTTCTTACAAAGATCAATACGGCACAGGAGCAAGACCTTCAGCCCTCCCAAGATTTTTCTAGTCATGATACCACCCTTGGCCAAAACCGTCAGCACTTCCTAGTGCTGTATTCCTCTATACCCATCTTATCATGTATTTGTCGAGATGCCTTTTGAACAGCGTTAATGTATCTGCTTCCACAACCTCCCCTGGCAACATGTTCCAGGCACTCACCACCTTCTGTGTAAAAAAACCTGCCTCACACATCTCCTCTAAACTTTGTCCCACGGACCTTAGACCTATGCCCCTAGTGACTGACCCATCCACTCTGGGAATGAGTGCCTGCCCATCCACTCTATCCAAGCCTTTCATAATCTTGTAGACCTCTATCAGGTCGCCCCTCAACCTCCATCATTCTAATGAAAACAGTCCAAGTCTATTCAGCCTCTCCACATTGGTAACACCCTCCAGACCTGGCAACGTCCTGGTAAACCTACTTTGCACCCTCTCCAAAGCCTCCACATCCTTCTGGTGGTGTAGCGACCAGAATTGTGCGCTATATTCCAAGTGCGGCCTTATCAAGGTTCTATACAACTGTAGCATGACTTGTCAGTTTTTATACTTGATGCTCCGTCCAATGAAGGCAAGCATTCCATATGCTTTCTTGACTATATTGTCCACTTGTGTTGCCATTTTCAAAGATCTCAGAACCTGTACACCCAGATCTCTCTGGCTTTCTATATTCCTAAGAGTTTTGCCATTTACTGTATATTTCCCCTCTATGTTAGACCTACCAAAATGCATTATCTCACATTTGTCCGGATTAAACTCCATTTGCCATTTCTCTGCCCAAGTGTCCAACCTATCTATGTCCTGCTGTATCCTCTGACAATTGTCAACACTATCTGCCACTCCACCAATCTTGGTGTCATCCGCGAATTTACTAATCAGACCAGCTACATTTTCCTCCAAACCGTTTGTGTATACTACAAACAACACAGGCCCCAGGTCAGATCCCTGTGGAACGCCACTAGTCACAAACTTCCTTTCAGAAAAACTCTTTTACTGCTACCCTCTGCCTTCTGTGACCGAGCCAGTTCTGTATCCATCTTGCCACCTCACCTCTGATCGATCTCGTGTGACTTCACCTTTTTTACCAGTCTGCCATGAGGCACCTTTTGTCAAAGGCTTTACTGAAGTCCATGTAATCCATATCCACCGCCCTCCCGTCATCAATCATCTTTGTCACCTCCTCAAAAAACTCGATCAAAATAGTGAGGCATGACCTCCCTTCCACAAAACCAATCTGTCTATCGCTAATGAGTCCATTTGTTTCCAAATGGTATAAATCCTGTCCCTGAGGATTCTCTCCAATAATTTACCTACTACTGATGTGAGGCTTATAGTTACCTGGATTATCATTGCTACCTTTCTTAAATAGCACTACCACATTAGCTATTCTCCAGTCCTCTGGGACCTCACCTGTAACCAATGAGGATGCAAAGATGTCAGTCAAGGCCCCAGCAATTTCCTCCCTTGCTTCCCTCAGTATTCTGGGGTAAATCCCATCAGGACCAGGAGACTTCTCTACCTTAATGTCTTTTAAAACACCCAATATCTCCTCCTTTTGATGTCAACATGACCCAGACTATCCACACACCCTACCCATGAATCATCTTCCACAAGTCCTTTTCTTTGGTGAACACTGATGCAAAGTACTAATTTAGTACCTCACCCATTTCCACTGGCTCAACACATAGATTCCCCCCACTGTCCTTAAGTGGTCCAATCCTTTCCCTGGCCACCCTCTTGCTTTTTACATATGAATAAAAAGCTTTGAGATTTACCTTAATCCTACTTGCCAAGGACTTTTCATGACCTCTCCTAGCCCTCCTAAATTCCCGCTTAAGTACCTTCCTACTTTCTTCATACTCCTGTTCCCACCCTTCTAGACCGTACAAAAGTTTTCTTTTTGATGAGGTTCACACTATCCCTCGTTATCCAAGCTTCTAAACTTATCTAACGTTCTAAACTTATCTAACGAGAATCCTCAGGGACAGGATTTATACCATTTGGAAACAAATGGACTCATTAGCGATAGACAGATTGGTTTTGTGGAAGGGAGGTCATGCCTCACTATTTTGATCGAGTTTTTTGAGGAGGTGACAAAGATGATTGATGAGGGGAGGGCGGTGGATATGGATTACATGGACTTCAGTAAAGCCTTTGACAAAAGGTGCCTCATGGCAGTCTGGTAAACGTTATCTAAACTTCCCATACTGATTCTTCGTTCTCTCAGGAACGTGACTTTCCTGAATGCTAATCAACTGTCGCTTGAAAGAGTCCCACATGTCCGATGTTGATTTATCCTCCAACAGCCGCACCCAATCGAAATTCTTCGATTCCTGTCTAATGTTATTGTAATTTGCCTTTTCCTTGTGTATCACCTTAAATCGAGGTTTACCCTCATCCCTGTCCAAAGGTACCCTGAAATGTATGGAATTGTGTTCACTACTCCCAAAATGTTCCCCTACTGAAACCTCAACCACCTGTCTAGTGTTATGGGCGAGGCGTTTTCAGAATCCCAAAATGGACATGGAGTTCAACCAACCTCTCCCTTTAATGGGTTTGTTGCTTTTCCTAGCACACGGCTTTTCCCTAGGTGTAGGATTACAATTATGGACACGTGGGTTTTTAAACACAAAACACTGTTTATTCCATGAACTCAACTTAACATCTGAAATAAACAATGGATCTCTTAACACCCCTTACTTCAAAGATAACTCAGAAAATATTGCAACAGCAAATAACTCCTCAAAATGTTCCTTCAAACTTCCAAGAGACTCAACACATTTAAACAGTATCACATCAGGCTAAAGGCTTTACTTTAAATCACCCAAATGATCCAGAGATAGTCTTTCATGGCAGACATCACAGCTCCCTGCAAAACACAGACACACACCAGCTCTTTTTAAAACTGGAACTAAACTGCAAAATGGCTGACCTGACCTCAGCCCCACCCACTCTCTGACATCACTGTTTTCTTAAAGGTACATTGCTTAAACATCCATGTCTTTAATGTACTCTCACATGACACCAGGCTCATTCCCCAATACCAGGTCCAGTACTGCCCAGACTAATTGGACTGTCTACATATTGCATCAAGAAGCCTTCCTGGATACACCTTATAAACTCTGCCCCATCCAAGCCCCTAGCACTAAGTAAGTCCCTGCCAATATAGTGGGAATTAAAATCCCCTACCACAACAACCCCGTTACTTTTGCACCTATCCAAATTCTCTCTACCTATCTGCTCCTCTATCTCTCGCTGGCAGTTGGAGGGCCTGCAATAAACCCCCAACATTATGATTGCCCCCTTCCTGTTCCTGAGCTCTACCCAGATTGCCTCATTGTATGAGGTGTCCTCCCACAGTAGAGCTATATTTTCCTTAACCAGTAATGCTACTCCTGCAGCTCTTTTCCATACCCCTATCTCTCCTGAAGCATCTATATCCTCCAATGTTCTGCTGCCAATCCTGCCCTTCCTTTAACCACATTTCTGTGATAGCCACATCATAGTGCAAATAACTAATCAGTCCTCTAAGTTCATCTGCCTTACCTGCTATACTTCCGGCTTTGATGCAAATACACTTCAGACCACTGCGTTTGAGCAGACAGGGTGATGTTAATGTTCTCTTATTTTTGTTCTCTATTTCCTCTTCAGTTATTCCACCTTCTAAGCTATTCTCTGTTTCCCACCCCCTGTCATACAAGAGTCAACCACATTGCAGTGGTCTGGAGTGATATGTCGGTCAGACCAGGTAAGGTCAGCAGATTTCCTTCCCTAAAGGACATTAGTGAGCCTGATGGGTTTATAATAATAATCTTTATTGTCACAAGTAAGCTTACATTAACACGACAATGAAGTTACTGTGAAAAGCCGCTAATCACCACATTCCGGCGCCTGTTCGGGTACACAGAGGGAGAATTCAGAATGTCCAAATTACCTAACAGCAAGTCTTTCGGGACTTGTGGGAGGAAACCGGAGCACCCGGAGGAAAACCATGCAGACACAGGGAGAACGTGCAGACTCCACACAGACAGTGACCTAAGCCGGAATCGAACCTGGGACCCTGGAGCTGTGAAGCAACAGTGCTACCCACATGTTACTGTGCCGCCCGTTTCGTGACAATCTGATAGTTTCACATTCAAACAACTGTGGCTGACTCTGCATTCAAAATTTAGTAACTGAATTTAATTTCCACCAGCTCCTTGGTGGGATTTGAACTCATATCCATCCGGAGCACTGGCCTGAGTCTCTGAATTATTAGCCCAGTGACATTGCCATTACACCCACGTAAACCGTTTTTCAGACACTGGTGAGAAAATTCTAAGGTTCAGGTCAACAGCTGCTGAAAGGCACCACACAGAGACTGAGTATGCCAATACATGTGTATATATTATATATATATGCATGTGCTCATATATCAAAAGCTCATTGCCTGAAGTTGAAGCATGCTGCATAGAATGGTTAAAGCATAGAAAGAGGGAATTCAGACCACCAGACTCATGCTGGCTCTCTACAAAACCTATTTAGTTTGTCCCACTCCCCCGGCAGCCCTGCAATATATTTTCCCTTCAAGAATTTGTCCAATTATTTTTGAAAGTCAGGATTGAACCTGCCTCCACCACACTCTCAGAGAGTGCATGGCAGGGGCTGGTTTAGCACGTGGCTAAATCGCTGGCTTTGAAAGGCGGCCAGCAGCATGGTTCAATTCCCGTACCAGCCTCCCCGAACAGGCGCCGTAATGTGGCGACTAGGGGCTTTTCACATTAACTTCCTTTGAAGCCTACTTGTGACAATAAGCGGTTTTCATTTCATTTCATTCCCACTGTATAAAACGGCTTTTCCTTGTCCTTTTATAAGGTCAGGATTCCGGGTTTGATTCCTTGGATATTGTCTGCGTGGAGTTTGCACATTCTCCCCATGTCTGCATGGTCTCCCCCCGCCACCCCCCCCCCCCCCCCCCCCCGCCAGTTCTCCAGTTTCTTCCTAGTCCAAAGATGTGCAGGTTAGGTTACAGGGTTAAGGGGCTAGGGAAGGGTGGGCGGGCAGTGGGCCTGTGTGGAGTGCCCTTTTGGAGGTTCGGAGCAGACTCAATGGACGGAATGGCCTCCTTCTGCACTGTAGGGATTCCATGACGATTTCAATGAAGATTGTCTTTGCCAATGACTTTAAGTTTGTGTCCTTTGGTCCTTGGCCTATCTGCAAGTGGAGACAGCTTCTCTCCATCGACTCCGTCTCAACCCCCTCAAGACGTGGACACCTCTGCCAAATCAGCTCTCAACCCCCTCTGGCTGGCTGGGTAGACCCACCAACCAGAGAATCCCGTCCATCTTTAAACTTGGCAGCGACTGACAATACAGGTCAGGGGGAAAATGGTCACGGTGGAAAATGAGGAGATGGAGCTTAGCAGTCTGAGCAAGTCACAGGCGCAAGGGCTGTTCCTGTCAAACAGCTCTCAGGCCTGCTAGTCCATGTCGGGCATCTCTGAGCAGCTTGGCGATTTAACATTAAAACAGAAAATGCTGGAAAAGCTCAGCAGGTCTGGCAGCGTCTGTGAACATCGAAACTGAGAGACCTTTCCACTCCATCTGACTCTTTTTGACTTCTGCCCCCTGGCAACGGTCCTCTAGCGACGGTCGCCTAGTGACGGTTCCCAAGCAACCGCCAACTGCGCGCCAGCTTCGGGTGCGACGCGCATGCGCATCTCATATGAACAAAAAACAGAAAATAAAATATATACCGCTGAGAAAAATCTCCGCGGACAACGATTCAATAAACCCGGTGGGGCGGATTGTTTGTTAAAATCGGTGGTGTTGATGCGGTTGAGCGGGATGAGGGGTGAAAGGTCAGGCCTGTGTTTCCGGGTCAGGATGGCAGGCCCCGAGCGGCGGCTCTGATCCGGGACGAGCTCCACACCCTGAGCATGGGCCGCGGCTGCTGAGGCGGCTTCGCTACTTGGGTGAGTAATGGCCCGCGGATTGCTGCTCCATAGACCGCGACAGCTTCTACACCCGGATTGTTTACAGCTTCCTGTTACCGCCAACGGGAACAGCCCCGGCCTTAGAGAGAGAGGAGGCAGAGAGAGAGCGAGAGAGAGAGAGAGAGGGAGGGAGGCAGAGAGAGGGAGGGAGGCAGAGAGAGGGAGGGAGGCAGAGAGAGGGAGGGAGGCAGAGAGAGAGGGAGGGAGGCAGAGAGAGAGGGAGGGAGGCAGAGAGAGAGGGAGGGAAGCTGAGAGAGAGGGAGGGAAGCTGAGAGAGAGAGAGAGAGAGGGGGAGGCTGAGAGAGAGAGGGGGAGGCAGAGAGAGAGAGAGGGGGGGAGGCTGAGAGAGAGAGAGAGGGGGGGAGGCTGAGAGAGAGAGAGAGAGGGGGGGAGGCTGAGAGAGAGAGAGAGAGGGGGGGAGGCTGAGAGAGAGAGAGAGAGAGGGAGGGAGGCTGAGAGAGAGAGATAGAGGGAGGGAGGCTGAGAGAGAGAGAGAGGGAGGGAGGCTGAGAGAGAGAGAGAGGGAGGGAGGCTGAGAGAGAGAGAGGGAGGGAGGGAGGCTGAGAGAGAGAGAGAGGGAGGGAGGGAGGCTGAGAGAGAGAGAGGGAGGGAGGGAGGCTGAGAGAGAGAGAGAGGGAGGGAGGCTGAGAGAGAGAGAGGGAGGGAGGCTGAGAGAGAGAGAGAGGGAGGCTGAGAGAGAGAGAGAGGGAGGCTGAGAGAGAGAGAGAGAGGGAGGGAGGCTGAGAGAGAGAGAGAGGGAGGGAGGCTGAGAGAGAGAGAGAGGGAGGGAGGCTGAGAGAGAGAGAGAGGGAGGGAGGCTGAGAGAGAGAGGGAGGGAGGCTGAGAGAGAGAGAGAGGGAGGGAGGCTGAGAGAGAGAGAGAGGGAGGGAGGCTGAGAGAGAGAGAGGGAGGGAGGCTGAGAGAGAGAGAGAGGGAGGGAGGCTGAGAGAGAGAGGGAGGGAGGCTGAGAGAGAGAGGGAGGCTGAGAGAGAGAGAGAGAGAGGGAGGGAGGCTGAGAGAGAGAGAGAGGGAGGGAGGCTGAGAGAGAGAGAGAGGGAGGGAGGCTGAGAGAGAGAGAGAGGGAGGGAGGCTGAGAGAGAGAGGGAGGGAGGCTGAGAGAGAGAGGGAGGGAGGCTGAGAGAGAGAGGGAGGGAGGCTGAGAGAGAGAGGGAGGGAGGCTGAGAGAGAGAGGGAGGGAGGCTGAGAGAGAGAGGGAGGGAGGCTGAGAGAGAGAGGGAGGGAGGCTGAGAGAGAGAGGGAGGGAGGCTGAGAGAGAGAGGGAGGGAGGCTGAGAGAGAGAGAGAGGGAGGGAGGGAGGCTGAGAGAGAGAGAGAGGGAGGGAGGCTGAGAGAGAGAGAGAGGGAGGGAGGCTGAGAGAGAGAGAGAGGGAGGGAGGCTGAGAGAGAGAGAGAGGGAGGGAGGCTGAGAGAGAGGGAGGGAGGCTGAGAGAGAGGGAGGGAGGCTGAGAGAGAGAGAGAGAGGGAGGGAGGCTGAGAGAGAGAGGGAGGGAGGCTGAGAGGGAGGGAGGGAGGCTGAGAGAGGGAGGCTGAGAGAGAGAGAGAGGGAGGGAGGCTGAGAGAGAGAGGGAGGGAGGCTGAGAGAGAGAGGGAGGGAGGCTGAGAGAGAGGGAGGGAGGGAGGCTGAGAGAGAGGGAGGGAGGGAGGCTGAGAGAGAGGGAGGGAGGGAGGCTGAGAGAGAGGGAGGGAGGGAGGCTGAGAGAGAGGGAGGGAGGGAGGCTGAGAGAGAGGGAGGGAGGGAGGCTGAGAGAGAGGGAGGGAGGGAGGCTGAGAGAGAGGGAGGGAGGGAGGCTGAGAGAGAGGGAGGGAGGGAGGCTGAGAGAGAGGGAGGGAGGGAGGCTGAGAGAGAGAGAGGGAGGGTGGGAGGCTGAGAGAGAGGGAGGCTGAGAGAGAGGGAGGGAGGGAGGCTGAGAGAGAGGGAGGGAGGGAGGCTGAGAGAGAGGGAGGGAGGGAGGCTGAGAGAGAGGGAGGGAGGGAGACTGAGAGAGAGGGAGGGAGGGAGGCTGAGAGAGAGGGAGGGAGGGAGGCTGAGAGAGAGGGAGGGAGGGAGGCTGAGAGAGAGGGAGGGAGGGAGGCTGAGAGAGAGGGAGGGAGGGAGGCTGAGAGAGAGGGAGGGAGGGAGGCTGAGAGAGAGGGAGGGAGGGAGGGAGGCTGAGAGAGAGGGAGGGAGGGAGGCTGAGAGAGAGGGAGGGAGGGAGGCTGAGAGAGAGGGAGGGAGGGAGGCTGAGAGAGAGAGAGAGGGAGGGAGGGAGGCTGAGAGAGTGAGAGAGGGAGGCTGAGAGAGGGAGGGAGGGAGGCTGAGAGAGGGAGGGAGGGAGGCTGAGGGAGGGAGGCTGAGAGAGGGAGGGAGGGAGGCTGAGGGAGGGAGGCTGAGAGAGGGAGGGAGGGAGGCTGAGAGAGGGAGGGAGGGAGGCTGAGAGAGGGAGGGAGGGAGGCTGAGAGAGGGAGGGAGGGAGGCTGAGAGAGGGAGGGAGGGAGGCTGAGAGAGGGAGGGAGGGAGGCTGAGAGAGGGAGGGAGGGAGGCTGAGAGAGGGAGGGAGGGAGGCTGAGAGAGGGAGGGAGGGAGGCTGAGAGAGGGAGGGAGGGAGGCTGAGAGAGGGAGGGAGGGAGGCTGAGAGAGGGAGGGAGGGAGGCTGAGAGAGGGAGGGAGGGAGGCTGAGAGAGGGAGGGAGGGAGGCTGAGAGAGGGAGGGAGGGAGGCTGAGAGAGGGAGGGAGGGAGGCTGAGAGAGGGAGGGAGGGAGGCTGAGAGAGGGAGGGAGGGAGGCTGAGAGAGGGAGGGAGGGAGGCTGAGAGAGGGAGGGAGGGAGGCTGAGAGAGGGAGGGAGGGAGGCTGAGAGAGGGAGGGAGGGAGGCTGAGAGAGGGAGGGAGGGAGGCTGAGAGAGGGAGGGAGGGAGGCTGAGAGAGGGAGGGAGGGAGGCTGAGAGAGGGAGGGAGGGAGGCTGAGAGAGGGAGGGAGGGAGGCTGAGGGAGGGAGGCTGAGAGAGGGAGGGAGGGAGGCTGAGAGAGGGAGGGAGGGAGGGAGGCTGAGAGAGGGAGGGAGGGAGGCTGAGAGAGAGAGAGGGAGGGAGGGAGGCTGAGAGAGAGAGAGGGAGGGAGGGAGGCTGAGAGAGGGAGGGAGGGAGGCTGAGAGAGAGAGGGAGGGAGGGAGGCTGAGAGAGAGAGGGAGGGAGGGAGGCTGAGAGAGAGAGGGAGGGAGGGAGGCTGAGAGAGAGAGGGAGGGAGGGAGGCTGAGAGAGAGAGGGAGGGAGGGAGGCTGAGAGAGAGAGGGAGGGAGGGAGGCTGAGAGAGGGAGGGAGGGAGGCTGAGAGAGGGAGGGAGGGAGGCTGAGAGAGGGAGGGAGGGAGGCTGAGAGAGGGAGGGAGGGAGGCTGAGAGAGGGAGGGAGGGAGGCTGAGAGAGGGAGGGAGGGAGGGAGGCTGAGAGAGGGAGGGAGGGAGGCTGAGAGAGGGAGGGAGGGAGGCTGAGAGAGGGAGGGAGGGAGGCTGAGAGAGGGAGGGAGGGAGGCTGAGAGAGGGAGGGAGGGAGGCTGAGAGAGGGAGGGAGGGAGGCTGAGAGAGGGAGGGAGGGAGGCTGAGAGAGGGAGGGAGGGAGGCTGAGAGAGGGAGGGAGGGAGGCTGAGAGAGGGAGGGAGGGAGGCTGAGAGAGGGAGGGAGGGAGGCTGAGAGAGGGAGGGAGGGAGGCTGAGAGAGGGAGGGAGGGAGGCTGAGAGAGGGAGGGAGGGAGGCTGAGAGAGGGAGGGAGGGAGGCTGAGGGAGGGAGGGAGGGAGGCTGAGGGAGGGAGGGAGGGAGGCTGAGGGAGGGAGGCTGAGAGAGGGAGGGGGGGAGGGAGGCTGAGAGAGGGAGGGAGGGAGGGAGGCTGAGAGAGGGAGGGAGGGAGGGAGGCTGAGAGAGGGAGGGAGGGAGGGAGGCTGAGAGAGGGAGGGAGGGAGGCTGAGAGAGGGAGGGAGGCTGAGAGAGGGAGGGAGGGAGGCTGAGAGAGGGAGGGAGGGAGGCTGGCTGAGAGAGGGAGGGAGGCTGAGAGAGGGAGGGAGGCTGAGAGAGGGAGGGAGGCTGAGGGAGGGAGGGAGGCTGAGGGAGGGAGGGAGGCTGAGGGAGGGAGGGAGGCTGAGAGAGGGAGGGAGGCTGAGAGAGGGAGGGAGGCTGAGAGAGGGAGGGAGGGAGGCTGAGAGAGGGAGGGAGGGAGGCTGAGAGAGGGAGGGAGGGAGGCTGAGAGAGGGAGGGAGGGAGGGAGGCTGAGAGAGGGAGGGAGGGAGGGAGGCTGAGAGAGGGAGGGAGGGAGGGAGGCTGAGAGAGGGAGGGAGGGAGGGAGGCTGAGAGAGGGAGGGAGGCTGAGAGAGGGAGGGAGGGAGGGAGGCTGAGAGAGGGAGGGAGGGAGGGAGGCTGAGAGAGGGAGGGAGGGAGAGAGGGAGGGAGGGAGAGAGAGGGGCAGGCTGTGAGAGAGAGAGAGGGGCAGGCTGTGAGAGAGAGAGAGGGGCAGGCTGTGAGAGAGAGAGAGGGGCAGGCTGTGAGAGAGAGAGAGGGGCAGGCTGTGAGAGAGAGAGAGGGGCAGGCTGTGAGAGAGAGAGAGGGGCAGGCTGTGAGAGAGAGAGAGGGGCAGGCTGTGAGAGAGAGAGAGGGGCAGGCTGTGAGAGAGAGAGAGGGGCAGGCTGTGTGAGAGAGAGAGGGGCAGGCTGTGTGAGAGAGAGAGGGGCAGGCTGTGTGAGAGAGAGGGGGGCAGGCTGTGAGTGTGTGTGAGAGAGGGGGGCAGGCTGTGAGTGTGTGTGAGAGAGGGGGGCAGGCTGTGAGTGTGTGAGAGAGAGGGGCTGTGAGTGAGAGAGAGGGGGGGAGGGTGTGTGTGTGTGTGTGGCTGTGTGTGTGGGGCTGTGTGTGTGTGGGGCTGTGTGTGTGTGGGGCTGTGTGTGTGGGGGGCTGTGTGTGGGGGGCTGTGTGTGGGGGGCTGTGTGTGTGGGGGGCTGTGTGTGTGTGGGGGGCTGTGTGTGTGTGGGGCTGTGTGTGTGTGTGGGGCTGTGTGTGTGTGTGTGGGGCTGTGTGTGTGTGTGGGGCTGTGTGTGTGTGTGGGGCTGTGTGTGTGTGTGGGGCTGTGTGTGTGTGTGGGGCTGTGTGTGTGTGTGTGGGGCTGTGTGTGTGTGTGTGGGGCTGTGTGTGTGCGTGTGGGGCTGTGTGTGTGCGTGTGGGGCTGTGTGTGTGTGCGTGTGGGGCTGTGTGTGTGTGCGTGTGGGGCTGTGTGTGTGTGCGTGTGGGGCTGTGTGTGTGGGGCTGTGTGTGTGGGGCTGTGTGTGTGTGGGGCTGTGTGTGTGGGGGGCGCTGTGTGTGGGGGGCTGTGTGTGGGGGGCTGTGTGTGGGGGGCTGTGTGTGGGGGGCTGTGTGTGGGGGGCTGTGTGTGGGGGGCTGTGTGTGGGGGGCTGTGTGTGGGGGGCTGTGTGTGGGGGGCTGTGTGTGGGGGGCTGTGTGTGGGGGGCTGTGTGTGGGGGGCTGTGTGTGGGGGGCTGTGTGTGGGGGGCTGTGTGTGGGGGGCTGTGTGTGGGGGGCTGTGTGTGGGGGGCTGTGTGTGGGGGGCTGTGTGTGGGGGGCTGTGTGTGGGGGGCTGTGTGTGGGGGGCTGTGTGTGGGGGGCTGTGTGTGGGGGGCTGTGTGTGGGGGGCTGTGTGTGGGGGGCTGTGTGTGGGGGGCTGTGTGTGGGGGGCTGTGTGTGGGGGGCTGTGTGTGGGGGGCTGTGTGTGGGGGGCTGTGTGTGGGGGGCTGTGTGTGGGGGGCTGTGTGTGGGGGGCTGTGTGTGGGGGGCTGTGTGTGGGGGGCTGTGTGTGGGGGGCTGTGTGTGGGGGGCTGTGTGTGGGGGGCTGTGTGTGGGGGGCTGTGTGTGGGGGGCTGTGTGTGGGGGGCTGTGTGTGGGGGGCTGTGTGTGGGGGGCTGTGTGTGGGGGGCTGTGTGTGGGGGGCTGTGTGTGGGGGGCTGTGTGTGGGGGGCTGTGTGTGGGGGGCTGTGTGTGGGGGGCTGTGTGTGGGGGGCTGTGTGTGGGGGGCTGTGTGTGGGGGGCTGTGTGTGGGGGGCTGTGTGTGGGGGGCTGTGTGTGGGGGGCTGTGTGTGGGGGGCTGTGTGTGGGGGGCTGTGTGTGGGGGGCTGTGTGTGGGGGGCTGTGTGTGGGGGGCTGTGTGTGGGGGGCTGTGTGTGGGGGGCTGTGTGTGGGGGGCTGTGTGTGGGGGGCTGTGTGTGGGGGGCTGTGTGTGGGGGGCTGTGTGTGGGGGGCTGTGTGTGGGGGGCTGTGTGTGGGGGGCTGTGTGTGGGGGGCTGTGTGTGGGGGGCTGTGTGTGGGGGGCTGTGTGTGGGGGGCTGTGTGTGGGGGGCTGTGTGTGGGGGGCTGTGTGTGGGGGGCTGTGTGTGGGGGGCTGTGTGTGGGGGGCTGTGTGTGGGGGGCTGTGTGTGGGGGGCTGTGTGTGGGGGGCTGTGTGTGGGGGGCTGTGTGTGGGGGGCTGTGTGTGGGGGGCTGTGTGTGGGGGGCTGTGTGTGGGGGGCTGTGTGTGGGGGGCTGTGTGTGGGGGGCTGTGTGTGGGGGGCTGTGTGTGGGGGGCTGTGTGTGGGGGGCTGTGTGTGGGGGGCTGTGTGTGTGTGTGGGGCTGTGTGTGTGTGTGGGGCTGTGTGTGTGTGTGGGGCTGTGTGTGTGTGTGGGGCTGTGTGTGTGTGTGGGGCTGTGTGTGTGTGTGGGGCTGTGTGTGTGTGTGGGGCTGTGTGTGTGTGTGGGGCTGTGTGTGTGTGTGGGGCTGTGTGTGTGTGTGGGGCTGTGTGTGTGTGTGGGGCTGTGTGTGTGTGTGGGGCTGTGTGTGTGTGTGGGGCTGTGTGTGTGTGTGGGGCTGTGTGTGTGTGTGTGTGTGGGGCTGTGTGTGTGTGTGTGTGTGGGGCTGTGTGTGTGTGTGTGTGTGGGGCTGTGTGTGTGTGTGTGTGTGGGGCTGTGTGTGTGTGTGTGTGTGGGGCTGTGTGTGTGTGTGTGTGTGGGGCTGTGTGTGTGTGTGTGTGTGGGGCTGTGTGTGTGTGTGTGTGTGGGGCTGTGTGTGTGTGTGTGTGTGGGGCTGTGTGTGAGAGAGGGAGGCAGGCTGTGAGTGTGAGAGGGAGGCAGGCTGTGAGTGTGAGAGAGGTGTGCGCGTGTCAGGCTGAGTGTGAGAGGGAGCTGTGACGGGGAGGGGACAGCTGGTGAGGAGAGGGGTGGGGGACAGCTGGTGAGGAGAGGGGTGGGGGGGAGCTGTGAGGAGAGGGGTGGGGGGGAGCTGTGAGGAGAGGGGTGGGGGGGAGCTGTGAGGAGAGGGGTGGGGGGGAGCTGTGAGGAGAGGGGTGGGGGGGAGCTGTGAGGAGAGGGGTGGGGGAGCTGTGAGGAGAGGGGTGGGGGGGGAGCTATGAGGAGAGGGGTGGGGGGGAGCTGTGAGGAGAGGGGTGGGGGAGCTGTGAGGAGAGGGGTGGGGGGGGAGCTGGGAGGAGAGGGGTAGGGGGAGCTGGGAGGAGAGGGGTAGGGGGAGCTGTGAGAGGAGCGGGGAGGGGGGGAGCTGTGAGAGGGGAGGGGGGGCTGTGAGAGGGGAGGGGGGTCTGTGAGAGGACGGGGCGCTGAGCAGGTGGGGTCTGAGTGAGAGAAAGTAATGGGTGGACTGGGGAGGGGGAAGAAGGGGAGGATGTGGACAGAGAGTTGGGAGAGAGGGGCTCAGAGGGGGGGGAAGGGGAGGTGGGGATGTGGACAGGGAGAGGAAGGCAGTTTAAATTATGGCTATCAGGACAATACTGGCAAATTAATATGGACAGTAGTTTTATACAGTTGCCTACAAATAGTTGCATATTTTAAGATGTTGCTTTAAGTTGAGCAATTTTTCTGATCAAAAGTATTTCTTCCACCACTGATACAGCCTTTGCAATAAGCTACTGAGATTTGTATGTGTAAAATTGACAGTTTCAGAAAAATATGTTTCCTGTGACCTTGGGAAATTTGTCAACAAGGAAGGGTTTATTTTATAATTACCTCCTCTTTGCTCTCGTACCTTCCTAAGACAGTGACTACCCTTCTAAAAAGAGTCTTTCATTCGCTGTAAAGCACCTTGAGATTTCTGCCTCTTGTGAAGGACATTATATAAACACATGTCTTTCATTTGTTCATTCATCGTTCATCCTTTATGATCTTGGTGGATTGTTTTAGAAGCCACGGTGATCATGGTTTAAAACAAAGGAATTTTACTGCACCAAAGAACACGAATACCACTAACTACACTCTATCTTAAAGTTAGTGACATTTGCATTTACAATATCACACGTACAATGAAGAGATACTTGTATCTTAACAGAACATCACCCTCTTAATTCAACTTTCTCTGTACACCCATTTGACTAGTTCCCCAATAACTCAAGTCAGATAACTATCAAAAACTGTACCACTCAGTCTGTGTACTGTTTCATATAATGTTCCGGACTGTGATTTGTGGGCCTTCTGCATATGTTTGGCAAGGTTATCCCATCAAAACTCCTCCAATTGTCCACTGTTGTGGAAGCTCAACACCAACATCACTTGCATTTTATGTGTAGCCACCTCATGTGAGAAGTCTTGTGGTTCTAATATCCTTTAACTCTGGAGTCTTGCATCGCTTTATTTCTCTCTCCTCTTTCTTTTTAATTCTCTAGCTCTCTCATGTCTGCGCCCGCCAGGCCTGCTCACTTGTATCACTTTCTTCGCCCTGTTCTCTCGCCTGAATGCTTCTCCCCACTCGCTATCTTCATCTCCTCTTTCTCTCAGCTTGGCTATTCCTGGACATCCAACTCACTATTACAAGTCCTTCAGTTCGTAAAAACCCAAGTTCTTTTAACCATTGAACTGAAAAGAGATGTTTCTTCTGCACCAGCTTGTTATAACACTGTTTTGAGACCCGGTTCAGCACAGTGGGCTAAACAGCTGGCTTGTAATGCAGAACAATGCCAGCAGCGCGGGTTCAATTCCCGTCCCAGCCTTCCCGAGCAGGCGCTGGAATGTGGCGACTAGGGGCTTTTCACAGTAACTTAATTGAAGCCTACTTGTGACAATAAGCTATTATTATTACAATCTACTCGCTCATATAATTAACTTCTGCTTGACACCCTTTCTATGGTCTATGTCCCAAAGAAAAAGCAAAAAATATATTTGTGATTCCATGATTGGACAACACTTGCTGAACAACCCTGAGTGTGCTAATAGCTCCATTAACAACTACTTAATCAGTCAAGCTTGTAATGTGGGTCATTTTTGAGTACTAGAAGCAACATAGCTACACTCACAGGAATTGATTTTCTGTAAACAAAAGGAATATGTTCAAACCTTGTACCTTCTTTAAATTACCCAGGAGCTTGGGAAGCCAATTCTCCACTGCTTTCTCCATGGTTTGAAATTTGGCATTGCATTGTCCTGATGCATGTGAGATGAGTGACAACCTGTCTTTTCGGCAATATGCAATATCTACACCAGCAAGTGAAATATTGAGTTGGAGGGCAGCACGGCGGCGCAGTGGTTAGCACTGCCATCTCACAGCGCTGAGGACCCATGTTCGAGCCCAGCTCCGGGTCACTGTCCTTGTGGAGTTTGCACGTTCTCCCCGTGTCTGCGTCGGTCTCACCCTAACAACCCAAAAAATATGTCGTTTGGCCATGCTAAATTACCACTTAATTGGAAAAAATAATTGGGTATTCTTAAAAAAAAAAAAAAATTTAAATATTGAGTTGTCACCTCAATATGTTTACACGGTCTGAATAATTAAGCGTACATAACACTTCCTTTCATTAGGCCTTAGACTGGTGTGAGTTGGTGGAACTTCTGTGAAATTCTCATTTTGTAAAGATATGGCTCAGTGGGTAACACTCCTCCCTCTGAATCACAAGATAGTGAGTTCACATCTTACTCCAGGGATTCGAGCACTAAAACATGGATTGACACTTCAGTGCTGCATCGTTGGATGGTCATGATGTGCTTTAGGATGTCAGTCTTGAAAGGCACTAAATAGTGCAAGTCTTTCTTTTAAATGTTTGTGCTTTGCTTATGAACTGGCAGGTGCTTAGTAGCAGCAGAAACCGAATTACTCTGGCCCAGAGTAATGCTCTGGGGCCCCGGGGTTCGAATTCCACCATGGCAGGTAGTGGAATTTGGATTCGATGAAAAATCTGGAATTAAAAGTGGAATGATAATCATGAACACATTGTTGATTGTCGTAAAAGCCCATCTGGTTCACTGTCCTTCAGAGAAGGAAATCTGTTGTCGTCTTCAGGCTGATCTACATGAAACTCCAGACTCACAACAATGTGGTTGACCCTTAAATGCCCTCTGAAATGACCAAGCACGCCACTCAGTTGTGCCAATCTGCTAAAACATTTAAATAGAATGAGACGGACAGACCACCCAGCATCAATCTAGGCACTGGAAATGACAACAGCAAACATAGCCCTGTCGACCTTGCAAAGTCCTTCTTTACTAACATCTGGGTGAGCGCCAAAATTGGGAAACAGACCAGTCCAGAAAAGGCCTGACATAGTCATACTCACAGAATCGTACCTTAGAGACAATGTCCCAGACACCACCAGGACAATCCTGTCCCACCATTAGGACAGAGCCAGCAAAGATGGCAATACAATGGTATACAATTGGGAGGGAGTTGTACTGGGAGTCCTCAACATCAACTCCAGACCCCTTGAAGACTTATGGTATCCGGTCAAACATGGGCAAGGAAACCTGCTGATTACCATGTAGTGCCCCACATCAGCTGATTAATCATTACTCCTCCATGTTGAACACCACTTGGAGGAAGCACTTGAGTGTGGCAAAGGCACAGTATGTACTCTGGGGCTGAGGACTTCAGTGTCCCTTACTGACCAAACTGGGTGAATCCTTAAGGACAAAGCTGCAAGACTGAGCTTGCAGCAGGTAGTGAGGGAATCAACAAGAGGGAAAACATACTTGACCTCCGCCTCACATGTGCATCTGCCGTTGACTGCATCGGTGGAGTTCTGTCTCCACCTTGTGGAGTCCCGTCTTCACATTGAGGATACCCTCCATGCAATCCTCAGCCAGAAGTGCTGAGTGGGTAATTAATCTCTGCCTCTACCTGAGGTCTCCAACATCACGGATGCCAGTTTCCAGCTAATTCAATTTGCTCCATGTGATATCAAGAAACGGCTGAAGGCAAAGGCTGTGGGCCCTGATATTCCGGCAATACTACCGAAGACTTGTGCTTCAGAACATGCCGCAACTCTAGCCAAGCTGTTCCTGTCGAGACATCTACCCAGTAATGTGGAAAATTTACGAGGTATGTCTGTTCTGTACAAACAAAGCAGGGCGAATCCAACCCAGCCAATTCCCGCCCCATCATACTACTCAATCATCAGAAAAGTGATGATGTGGCGATGCCAGCGCTGGACTGGGGTGGGCGCACTAAGAAGTCTCATAACACCAGGTTAAATCACCTGATGAAGGAGCAGTGCTCTGACAGCTTGTGATTTCAAATAAACCTGTTGGTCTTTAACCTGGTGTTGTGAGACTTTTTACTGTGCCCATCAGAAAAGTGATGGAAGTCATCAACAGTGCTATTAAGTGGGAATTGCTTAGCAGTAACCTGCTCGCTGATGCTCAGTTTGGGTTCTGCCAGGGTCACTCGGCTCCTGACACCATTACAGCCTTGGTTCACACATGGACAAAAGAGCTGAACCCCAGAAGTGGGTGAGGTGAGAGCGATTGCCCTTGACATCAAGGTGCCAAACTGGAGTCAATGGGAACCAAGACAAATCCTCTCCTGGTTGAAGTCATACCTCGCACAAATAATATCAAGGCTTAGGCTGACAAGTGGCAAGTAAAATTCACAAGTATCAAATAATGGGGCTGGTTTAGCACAGTGGGTTAAACCAGCCCACCAGCGCAGGTTAAATTCCCGTACCGGCCTCCCTGAACAGGTGCCGGAATGTGGCGACTCTGAGCTTTTCACAGTAACTTCATTGAAGCCTACTTGTGACAATGAGCAATTATTATTATTATTATTATTATTATTATTAATGACCATCTCCAGCAAGAAAGAACCCAACCATCAGCCTTGCAATCAATGGCCTTACCATTACTAAATCCCTGATATTAACATCCTGGGAGTTACCTTTGACCAAAAACTGAACTGAACAAGCCATATAAATACTGTGACTACAAGAGCGAGTCAGAGGTTAGAAATACTGTGGTGAGTAATTCACCTCCTGACCCCTCAATGTCTATCCACAAGTCAGGAGTGTGATGGAATACTCTCCACTTGCCTGGATGAGTGCAAATCCAACAACACTTAAGAAGCTTGACACCATCCAAAACAAAGCAGTCTGCCTAATTGGCACCCATCCACAAACATTCATTCCCTTCGCCACCGATGCACCACAGCAGCCGTGTGTGCCATCTGCAAGGTACACTGCAGGAACTCCGCAAACACCTTCACACACGACTACTACCATCTAGAAGGACAGGGGCAGCAGATGCATGGAAACACCACCACCTGGAAGTCCTGCTCCAAGCTACACCATCATGACTTGGAAATATATTGCTGTTCCTTCACTGTCGCTGAGCCAAGACCCTGGAACTCCCTTCCTAATAGCACCTTGGGTGTGCATACACCACATAGACTGCAGCCGTTCAAGAAGGCAGCTCACCATCAACTTCTCGAGGACAATTAGGGATGGGAAATAAATGCTGACCTAGCCAGCGGAACCCACATCCCTTGAATGAATAAAAAAATACTTTGAAAGTCAAATGTAAATGCAACAAAAATATCACTGAATGTGTTAGAACATAGAAGGTAAGAAATAGGAGCAGACGTAAGCCAGCCTGCCCTTCAAGTCTGCCAGCTTTCCCTTTTATGCATTTGTATTTTCTCAGAGGAATCTACTTTTTCTCTCTCTCCATATTCCTGCTGCAGAGGAAAGAGTCTTACTGGGTCAGCAATGGTCCTCCGTTGCCTCACCGAGGCAGCAGGTTCTTCACACAAATTTCAGCAAGCTATTTGAGAGTTACACAGTTGAGCCTGACCCTGTCTTTACTCCTGCTGCTCCAGTTATGAGATGGTTATCTGATGGAAAGGGAAGCCCCAGTTAATTTTCCAACAACCCTGCAGCCTACGGATGCTGAGGTCAATTATAATGCATCTACCCCAATTAACATTGGCCAAGTCAACATCGGCTAGAATTGAATCTACTATTTAGATTTTTAAGCTTTTTTGCTGTTCACCTGCCAACTTTATTTTTATAAATTTAGAGTAGCCAATTATTTTTTTCCCAATCAAGGGAAAATTTACTGTGGCCAATCCACCTAACCTGTACATCCTTTTGGGCTGTGGAAGTGGGATCCACGCAGACACCGGGAGAATGTGCAACCTCCACAAAGACAGGGATCGAACCCGGGTCCTTGGTGCCGGCATCGAGCTCGGGGCTGGCATCGGGCCCGGGTCCTCAGGACCGGCATCGAGCTCGCGTCCTCAGCGCTGTGAGGCAGCAGTGCTGCCCCCACCTGCCAACTTTAACGGTGGTTATTCACCCGAACAACAGGCAATTTAATAATTTCAACACCTGCTGCAGTTTTCCATTTGAAAAATGTTTTTATTGTGGCCAAACACATGTTTAGCCTCTTTACAACAAAGTGGGAGAGGAATAAGAATCCTAGAAATAGCGCTTGGCTGGGCAAGTCACACACCTCCAAGGATATTTTAAATCTTTAAAAAAAATTTTGATTCCATCTTCATCGTAGAATTATTCTCAACCGGTAGTTTATCGTCCAGGAATTGTCATCAAGCTTATTCTTTGATGAACTAACCCTACATCTAGTGTTACTCTGGCAGTAATTTTTAGCATGTTTAATATATTGCATTAAGGCACTTTTAAAAAGCGTTCACGGTGCAGAAGTTTAGTTAATCCGAATGTGGCCTAATCCTTGCTGTTTGTTTTCAGGCAGCATGTCACAATGAACTCTTCATTATCTGGGCCTACAGCAGTAGCTGATGTGATTAAAGATCTAGACTCTCAGATAGCAGTAAGTAGTGCCTGAGTTGGTCTTGACTGGCATGAGAGAATGCAGCAGCAGAATATGGACAGGGGTTTTGCATTAGATTTTGCTTTCTGGTGTAGACAATGGAATTTAAATAGCTTTCGTGCAAATGTTTGATGTGAATAGAGTAGAAAGTCACAATTTCTGAGGCTGCAGCTCGTTTAGCTATAAAATAATCGTCTTATTAAAAACGTTTTGTGTATATTTTTGCTAATTCTCCTCCCCTTCTGAAGGTAATTTTCCACAATGTTAGCAGTCATTCACCAGAGGCTAGACTGAATGTCAGCAGGCCCTGTACTCCTGAAGATCCCATGCATACTTTTCCAGTGCAGATTGATGCTTCGTGGTTAGAGTCTGACTAAATTATCCCTCCCTAAACCACCCAGATTGAATTTTCCAACCTCAACAGTGTCACATAATCAAACTCAGGATTCTTTGTCTGTGTAATCGGCTACTCACTGCCTTAAATAACTGACTGGTGCTCTTCAACTCCAAGCAATAAGAAAATTAGATATAATGCAAATTAATCATTAAAATACATGCCATTGCTTTATAAAAGTATATAGATAGTGTAAAATGCTTGGGCGAGGGGGAAACCCTTGTTCAAACTTGAAGATTCTGAATTTCAAAATGTATGGTGCACCCCCAATGGGGAGATATGTTCAATAGCCCTATCAGTCTAAATTCAATAAAAGTATTCCTAAACTTAGTCTGTGCAAAACTACATTTACCTTAAAGCTCCCTGCTGCTGACAACGGCTTGACTTTGCCAATATTGTTCAAGGTTCTACTTCTGACTTTCAGGATCTAGAACCCAATTAGAGGAAGTTTTTTTTAACTGATGTTTCAAAGCAAAGGTGCATTCAAAAATTAATATGCCAGAAACCTCTGCCAGCAACCCAGCCATGCATTAGCGTGCTCATCATTTACTGTTGTGTACCTAACACAGCTTCCATTAATCAAAAAGCAGAGGACGGCACGGTGGTGCAGTAGTTATCACTGCTGCCAAAGGGGCTGAGGACCCAGGTTCGATCCCGGCCCCTGGTCACTGTCCATGTGGAGTTTGTACATTCTCCCTGTGTCTGCGTGGGTCTCAGCCCCCACAACCCAAAGATGTAAAGTTAGGTGGATTGGCCACGCTAAATTGCCCCATAAATGGAAAAAAAATAATTGGGTTGTCTAAATTTATTGTTTTGAAAGCACGACAGCTAGGAACACTTGTAAACCATTCCTTTAAAAATAACTGCATATATAGCAGATTTTCCACTCTGCAATCTGTAAGTCAGTATTGTAGAACTCCTTCTTGGATTAATTCTGCATTTTCATGCATCATTGGTCATATACCTTTATCTGATGTCACCTCGATCAGTTCTTTGCACATAGGAATGTCCAACAAAGCTTTAAAAGACAAAAGCAGTTATAAAAGAATGATTTAAAAGATTTAAGTGCAACAATGTCTGACTTTAGGACATGCCAATAAATGGCACAGTTCCGTATAATAACTTTCTCATTCTGAACCTAAATGGGGAATTGATTTGATCTGCTCTAAAGTCCTGATATAGAAATAACAGCTTGAATGTATCTATAAATTGTCAGTAACTCGCATATGGAAGGCTACTTCGTATCAATTCTGGTTTGGGGGTTGCTCATCCTATGAAGTAGCAATATGATTAACCAGCTGCATGCACGGGGGTGGGGGGGGCGAGTGGAAATTAGAAAGCACTCTAATCACGGACATGGAAACAATGATTCGGTATTTCACACAATACGTGATTTAGACACTGAATGTTTGGGGTGTTCTATTAAATGCGTTTATGTTCAACTTGAGGGATCCGTCTACAGGATAAAGCAGATGAAATATGCTGGAGCTTATTGCCCGATACTACAAGGTGCCAAACTCACAAGTTTAACATGAGACGTTGTGACTTCAGTATTGTAAACCATACTAATTTGATCATTGTGTGTAAGTACCTTCCAGGTTGCACAACTGGGGCATAAATACTGATTTTCTAGAAAATTGATGGTGTCAGCAGTTTACTAGTGCAACCCCTTAATTATGTTTTTAATCTGCTCCTGCGTGTGAAAACTAAACAAACCTTTGCTGAACTAATTTTTTTGCAGTAGTATTTCCATTGGCATTTTGGGTACTGACTAGAATGCTTAGAACATCTCTTTAAACTGCCTTGTATTGCGCACCAGGCAGTGATCACAAAAACACATTCTGATTTTCTTGTCAATTACTTTCCTCACCGACAGGTATCAACTCGTTATGAGTGCAGATCAGTGTATACCCGTGCATTCCATACGCAGGTAGACATTACCCCTGTGTGAGTTTTGCTGAAGAATGCTGGCAGTCCTTTTGGTGCTATCCTATCAACCCAGCTCTGTCCTTACCTCACTATGGGCGACACGGGAGCACAGTGGTTAACACTGTTGCTTCACAGCACCAGGGTCCCGACTTCGATTCCTGGGTCACTGTCTGTGTGGACTCTGCACGTTCTCCCCGTGTCTGCATGGATTTCCATCGGGCACTACAATTTCCTCCCACAAATCCCGAAAGTCATGCTTGTTCGGTGAATTCGACATTCTCCCTCTGTGTACCCGAACAGGTGCCGGAGTGTGGCGACTAGGGGATTTTCACAGTAACTTCATTGCAGTGTTAATGTAAGCATACTTGTGACACTGATAAATATTATTATTACACATTCATACTCCGCATACTTCCAAGATACCAAGCAAGAGCCTTGGTTGATTTTTTTGCTTTTCCCCCTCGCCTCATCCTGAGCCCAGGGGTGCTGAGGTTAATTGTTATGCTTTTGATTCCACTTGAGCTGAAACTAGATAGCTTCGGGCTACACTGAAGAAACTCACCAAACTATTTGGGGACCGAGTGAAAAAAATTTCTGGCCAAGAAATAAAAGCTGGAATACACACAAATGATATATGAAAAAGTTGGGATAAATGTTGAATCGCTTTAGGTGGGCGAAGTACGTTTATTTATCCAGAGAGTGAAAAGACTACCAGTATTTTTTTTTAAATTTAGAGTACCCAATTCGTTTTTTCCAATTAAGGGGCAATTTAGAGTGGCCAATCCACGTAGCCTGCACATGTTTGGGTTGTGGGGGCGAACCCCACGCAAACACAGGGAGAATGTGCAAACTCCACACGTACAGTGACCCAGAGCCGGGAACGAACCTGGGACCTCAGCGCCGTGAGGCAGCAGGGCTAACCCACTGCGTCACTGTGCTGCCCTGACTACCAGTATTTTGACGATTCGCAATATAATATTTGTAATGAAATTATTTTACCATTAGTATAATGTCACTGTTAAGCCCATGCCTGCTGCATGATGCCAGTTATCAAATTCCTGAGCTGGAGTCTGAGGTACAGAGCAGGATGATCTAAAGGAACTAATTCTGCTCTTATATCTTATGAAAGAGTGGGGCCCATTCGGGACTAAGGGGGCGATCTGTGGGTGGAGCCAGAGGACATTGGTAGGGTGTTGAACAAATACTTTACAACTGTCTTCACCCATGAGAATGAGGATAGGTATGCAACTCAGGGAGAATCATAGAATCTACAGTGCAGAAGAAGGCCATTCGGCCCATTGAGTCTGCGCCAGCCCCAATCCAAAACCTTTTTTTTGTAACTTGTCTATTTCTTTGTCCATAACAAGCTTACTTGTACCATGTTGTGGTCGCTATCACTACAATGCTCCCCCAACAACACCTCAACTACTTGTCCGGCTTCATTCCCCAGAATTAGGTCCAGTACTGCGCTGTCCCTTGTTGGACCCATTACATGTTGACCTAAAAAGTTCTCCAGCATACATTTTAAGAACTCCATTCCATCTAAGCCCTTAACTCGATGACTATCCCAATTAATGTTGGGAAAGTTGAAATCGACTAATATAATTACCCCATTGTTGTTATTTATACACACCTGCGAATTGCGCACATATTTGGTCCTCAATTTACCACCTACTAACTGGGGCCTATAGTTACCTAGCATGTGACTGTCCCTTTTTTATTCCAAAGCTCCCCAGAAAGCTTCATTTGATGCTCCCTCCCAAGATATATTTTAATCGTTAACGAATAATGCAATGCCTCCTCCTCTTTTACCCCCTCCTGTGTCTCGCCTGAAGATGCTATATCCCGGGATGTTGAGCTGCCAATCCTGCCCCACCCTCAGCCAGATTTCTGTGATGGCTACTATATCACAATTCCATGTGTAAATCCTCGCCCTTAACTCATCCATTTTACCTGTAGCACTCTGGCATTGAAGTGGAGGACACCCAGTCGGCCTTACTCCCTTTAAACTTAAATTTTTCCCTCTGACTTGATTGCTTTCCAATGACTAGGGCTGATAAGTTTGTTTAAAGGGGGTTGGGAAGTTACTGTTTCAAATGTATCCTGGGCTAAGTGTAAAATAAAAATGGTGCACCCTGTTACCATGGGTAACATTTGAAATTAATGTTGGAAAACATCCTTTCATACACTGTCAATGCTTGGATTTCAGATTATTTCGATAGTATTTTAATTAGAAATGTTGTCTTTGTCATACATTTTCACGTGAAATGTCATCCCTTACAATGCCAAATAGTTTAGCAATTCCGATAAGGATCTCATGAAATTTTAATGTTGAAATGTAAAATGTGATCAAAAACTGCTGGATTTCTCAAATGTAATATTGGATTTCTCAAATGTAATATTGTGTTTATGTCAGTCTTGGGATCCTCGCTCATCAATACATCTTCTAAAGTGGATATAGTTTACAGCACGTTTCCTGTTGAAGCAATATTTTGGTATTTTATTATCTTTAATCGCATTATAACAATTAAGTCAGTCTCCAGGCAATTCCATCGGTCTCCCTACTGATTGCACAGATGCACTGCTTTTACTTTTGTTTTGGCTAGAATTGAGGTTGGATGCTGAGGGAGAAAATCTATGCAAGGGTGGTTTTCTTGACTTTTCCAAATTACAGAGAGAGATCTTGGCAGTGGAGCACATTTCTGATCTTAATGAATGTTTGTCTGAAGAAATATGCTATAATTTAACCCCAAAAATGCCTCTGCCATTCCTTCCCAACCTTTTTGTCAACTTCTTACAATGTTGCTTTGTGCTTGCTCTTAACTGAAGGTATAATAACTTATTTTTGCATGCTTTGTTTTTAGGGCAGTGGCTTATATACCTTAACTGAAATGACTGTAATACAGTGAATGACTTTTATAGGGTTTAGGATTGCTGTAAAATTTACTCTCAAAACAACTTTATTAGAGAGCAAAGCCTCTGAATGTTATGCAGGTGTATTAATGTTAGTTTATATTTACAACCCCATGGTTTTGAGAAGGGTACTGCCAAAATAGTTTAATGCATTTCAATTTTTTCACAATCTGAACATGCTTACCAATGAAAGCATAGCTCAGAAACTTGCTACATTTAAATGTTTGCAAAAGACTGCATTTCAAAAATTATGTTTTTCTTTTATGTTTTGAACAGCTGATTGGTCCCGGCCCCCACAATCCCAAACAGAAACAGGATTTGGAGAAACTTAATGATTTAAAGACCAAAGCCCAACAGATTATGAACCAGTTTGGACCTGCAGCTCTAATAAATTTGACAAATTTTCCCTCAATTAAACCTGACCCATCCAGCACACCACCTCCAAATACAATGGCTAATAGCACTGCTGTGGTAAAGATACCTGGAACACCAGGCTCAGGGGGACGCCTGAGTCCAGAAGGAAATCAGGTATTCAAGTTTTAAAGATTTAAATGTTTTACTTTTTCTGTCCCATCTTATTTTGATCCTTTGTAGAATTTTACCTCCGCCTTTAGATACAGGGATGAAAGGATAGTGGGTACAGCTATCCTAATGACTGCTGCCATTTTCACTATGGCTGATGGGCTGTGTTTTTATGGGTGAGAGAGAGTCTGACGTTTTCAACTCTCCTGTTTGGCAAATAACTTGGGAAACTTAATCCACTGCTGCAAACAGGCTTGAGTAACTAGCAGCTCTGAGATGCTCACCTCGTGAATCTACAACACAGGACTACGGGCTAAAGAACAGAAGTATGCTATAGACAGAGCTCAGCAATCCACAACTAACCGGTTAGATCAAATCTCTACAGCCCTACCGCGTTCTGTTATGAATGAAATGAAATGAAAATCGCTTATTGTCACAAGCTTCAAATGAAGTTACTGTGAAAAGCCCCTAGTCGCCAAATACCGGCACCTGTTCAGGGAGGCTGGTACGTGAATTGAACCGTGCTGCTGGCCTGCCTTGGTCTGCTTTAAAAGCCAGCTCTTTAGCCCTGTGCTAAACCAGTGTGGTGGTGGAATTAAAAAGGATTAACCAGAGGAGCAGGCTCCCAAGAACAGCCATGTCCTCAATGATGGGAGAGCCCAGCATATCCATGCAAAAGATAAGGTTGAAGCTTTTGCAACCATCTTCAGCCAGAATCGTTGATGATCAGTCTAAGCCCCCTTTGGAGGTCCCTCCCATCACAGATACCATTCTTCAGCTAATTTGATTCACTCCACCTCACAGAAAGCAACAGCTGAAAGCACTGGATACTGCAATGGCCAAGGGCCCTGACAATTGTCCAGCAACAGTACTGAAGACCTATGCTGCACCCCTAGCCAAGCTGTTCCAGTACAGCCGCAAGACTGGCATCGACTCGCCAATATGGAAAATTGTCCAGGTTTGCCCTGTCCACAAAAACCAGAATCCATCAAATCGGGCCAGTTACTGCCTCATCAACAGTCTTACCAAGGAGGACTAATCTGCTCAACAATGCTCAATTTGAGTGTTGCCTGGGCCACTTAGTGACTTCAGGACAGCTTTGGTCTAAGCATGGACGAAAGAGTTGAATTCTGGAGGTGAGGTGAGAAAGACATCCTTTGACATCAAGGTAGCAAATGTTGCATCAAAGAACTCTGACAAATTGAAGTCAACAGGAATGTGGTGAAAGCTCTCCACTGCCTTGTGTCATGCCTAGCACAAAGAAAGATGCTGGTGATTATTGGAGGCTAGTTTTCTTATCCCCAGAAAGTTGCTACAGGTGTTCCTCAGGGTCAGGTCCTCAGCCCAACCATCTTCAGCTGCTTCATCAATGACTGCCTGCCTATCATAGGTCAGAATGTTCGCAATTCGTGACTCCTGAGATACTGAAAAGGTTTGTGTCTGCATGCAGCAAGACCTGGGCACCATTCTGGGCTGAAGAATTGCAAATATTCACAACACGCAAGTGTCAGGCAATGGCCAGTTTCCAATAAAAGAAAATTCAACCATCTCCGCTTGACATTCAATGGCATTAATATTGCTGAACCTTCCACCTAATCCTCACGGTTGCTATTGACCAGAAACTTAACTGGACTAGCTATATAAATATTGTGACTACAAGCGCAGGTCAGAGACTGAGAATTCTGTTGAGTAATTCGCTTTGTGTCTCCCAAAAGCCTCCCCACCATCTACGAGACTCAAGTCAGGAGTGTGATAGAATACTCTCCACTTGCCTGAATAAGGACAGCTCCAAGAACAATCAAGCTCAACACCATCTAGGACAAAATAGCCACCATCCTGACTTGGAACTATCTCATCGTTCTTTCACTGCTGCTGGGGCAAAATCCTGGAACTCCCTCTCTAACAACACTGAATGTACCTACACCAGATGGATTGCATCGGTTGCAAAAGGCAACTCGCCACCACCTTCTCGAGGCAATTCGGGATGGGCAATAAATGTTGGCCGAGCCAGCAACTCTTACATAGCATGGATGACTAAAATGAAAAGTCGCATTTTTGGATGCAGTGCTTTAACTCTCCTTAACTTGTAGCTCAGACAGAAACATGCTAAAGTGGGCAAAGGGTTTTTCATCTCAACAACTGTGTTGGAACTTAACAGTCGGGCAAAAACAAAGCATTTCAATCTTAAGCTCTAACTTGGAACTCATTTTCGTTGTTTCGTGACCAGCTTTTGAACCGAAATGTCCAAGATTAAACATGGTACTTTAATAGCAAAAATGGTGTAAAAAGTTTATGACCAAAAATGCAAGTAAATTTGAAAAACCATTTGTGTTGTGAAATGTACACATCACATTTTTTTTAATAAACAATTTTATTGAGGTATTTTTGGCATATAAAACAATGACATTGTATAGTACTGTACAGAAAGAAAAGCAAATAACACATAGTACAAACCACAACTCCATTCTCACAAGGACCTGCCTAACCCACCCTCTACTCTACCCTAGGGCCCCCCCCTGCTGACGGTTAATTCTCGGCAAAGAAGTCAATGAATGGCTGCCACCTCCGGGCGAACCCCGATAGTGAACCTCTCAAGGCGAACTTAACTTCCTCTAGATCGAGAAAGCTCGCCATGTCCGATAGCCATACTTCAGTCTTCGGGGGCCTCTAGTCCCTCCATGCCAACAGTATTCATCGCCGGGCTACCAGGGAAGCAAAGGCAAAGACGTCGGCCTCCTTCTCCTCCTGGACTCCCGGGTCCTCCGACACCCCAAAGATTGCCACCTCAGGGCTCATTACCACCCCAGTTTTCAAAACCCGGGACATGATGTCTGCGAATCCCTGCCAGTACCCCCTGAGTTTAGGGCACGACCAGAACATGTGCACATGATTAGCCGGCCCACCATCTGGCACACTTGTCCTCCAGCCCGAAGAATTTACTTATCCGGGCCACCGTCATGTGGGCCTGGTGCACAACCTTAAACTGGATCAGACTGAGCCTGGCGCATGTTGCAATCGTGTTTACTCTGCTCAGAGCTTCTCCATTCGACCCCCACCCCCACCCCAACCCCACCCCACCGAGCCCTCTTCCCACTTAAGCTTCAGGTCCTCAGTCTGTGTATCCTCTGCTCCCATTAGTTCTTTGTAAATATCTGAGACTCTACCCTCATCTACCTCTCCCCTCGATACTACCCTGTCCTGCCTCCCCTTTGGCGGGAGGTATGGGAAGGACTGCACCAGCCTGCGCATGAAATCCCGCACCTGCAAGTATCTAAAGTCATTCCCTCCTGCCAGCCCAAACTTCTCCTCCAACGCCCTCATGCTCGGGAAGCTCCCTTCCAAGAACAGATCACCCACCCTCGCAATCCCCGCCCTCCGCCACAGTCGATACCCACCGTCCATGTTCCCCGGCGCAGATTGGGGTCCACCCCGATGCTCTCACTTCCCCTCCACTGGCCCCAGATCCGAAGAGCCGCTATCACTATAGGGCTGGTGGAGTACCGCACCAGCAGGAGCGGCAGTAACCAGGGCTGCCAAACTGGTGCCCCTGCACAAAGCAGCCTCCATCCACTCCCAAACCGACCCCGTACCCACCATCCATTTCCTTATGGCTATGTTGGCCGCCCAGTAGTAGTTGCTGATGTTCGGCAACGCCAGCCCCCCTTCCCCTCTGTTCCTTTCGAGCATCACCTTCCTTGCCCGCGGGGACTTCCCCGCCCAGACAAATCCCAGGATAATTTTATTCTGCCTCTTAAAGAAGGACCTCGGGATGAAAACGGGGAGCCACTGAAATATGAACAAGAATCTCAGGAGAATCGTCATCTTAACAGTCTGCACCCTCCCCGCTAGTGACAGCGGGAGCACATCCCAACTCTGAACCTCCTCCCTCACTCGTTCCACCAGTCGGGACAGGTTGAGCTGATGCAACTTGCCCCAGTCCCGTGCCTCCTGTATCCCCAAGTATCTGAAGCTTTCTCCTACCAGCCTGAACGGCAACCCCTTCAGCCTACTCTCCTGCCCCTCGCCTGAATTACGAACAACTCGCTCTTAGCCAAGTTCAGTTTATATCCTGAAAACCGGCCAAATTCCCTCAGGGTTTCCATGATACGATCCAATATTGGGTCCAATACGTATAACAGCAGGTCATCCGCATATAACGTCTCTCTCTCTTCTCTCTCTCTCTCTCTCTCTCTCTCTCTCTCTCTCTTCTTCCCCCCCCCCCCCCCCCCCCCGGAACAGCCCTTTCCAGTCCCTTGAAGCTCTCAGAGCAATTGCCAGGGGCACAAATGAACAGCCATGATCTCATTGAATGGTGGAGCAGGCTCGAGGGGCCAGATGGCCTACTCCTGCTCCTAGTTCTTATGTTCTCTATGGCCAGCGCGAACAGCAGTGGGGAGAGAGGGCAACCCTGTCTTGTCCCGCAGTGCAGTCTGAAATAATCTGATGTCGTCCTGTTCGTCCTTACACTAGCCCCTGGGGCCTGATATAACTGCCTAACCCAGTCAATGAAACCCTCCCCGAACCCAAACCGCCCCAGCCCCTCCCACAGATAGTCCCACTCGACTCAGTCTAAAGCCTTTTCCGGCATCCATAGCTACCACTATCTCTGCCTCCCTGCTCTCCGGGGGCATCATAATCACATTAAGCAGCCTTCTTAGATTGGCCACCAGTTGCCTACCCTTTACGAACCCGGTTTGGTCCTCCTGCAATGATATCCGGTACACAGTCCTCAATTCTAGTCGCCAAGATCTTGGCCAGTAATTTAGCGTCTATGTTGATCAAAGAGATCGGCCTGTAAGACCTACAAGCCTCCGGGTCTTTATCCCGTTTCAGAATAAGTGAAATAGTGGCCTGCGACATCATCGGGGGTAGAACCTCTCTGTCTCTTGCCTTGTTAAAAACCCTGACCAGAACCGGCCCCACTATCTCGGCAAACTCTTTATAAAACTCCACCGGATACCCATCCGGCCCCGGGGCTTTACCCGACTGCATGACCTTCAGGTCCCCCAATACCTCTTCGATCCTGACCAAGGCCCCCAGTCCATCTACCACCCCCCTACCCATTCTTGGGAAGGTCAGTCCGTCCAGGAATCGCCTCATCCCCTCCGGTCACCTGGGGAGTTCCGAAGTGTACAGCTTACTATAAAAGTCCCTAAACACCTTGTTCAGCCCTGCCGGGTCCCTCACCAGATTTCCCTCCCCATCCGCTATCCTTTCTATCTCCCTCGCCACTTCTCTCTTCCTTAGTTGTTGCGCAAGCATTCTGCTGGCCTCTCCATGCTCATATATCGCGCCTTTTGCCTTTCTAAGCTGCTATACGGCCCTGTTTGTAGTCAGCACCCCGAACTCGGCCTGCAGCCTCTTTAGTTTCCTGAGTAACTTTGGCCTCGGGACCCCGCGTAGCTCCTGTCCGTCCGTAAAATTTCCTTAACCAGTCGGTCCGTTTCTGCCCTATCTGTCCTGTCCCTATGAGCCCGGATTGAGATCAGCTCCCCTCTCACCACTGCCTTCAGCGCCTCCCAGAGCACCGCCGCTGAGACTTCTCCGGTATTATTTACCTGCAGGTCATTCTGCATGCATCTCCTGAGTCTCTCATACACTGCCTCGTCCGCTAGCAATCCAACTTCCAGCCTCTAATGTGGGCCCTGAAAGCTAGCCTTAAAAATTTATAGATATACCCAGTGCGGAGCATGGTCCGATATGGCAATTGCTGAATATTCTGCCCCCACCGTCCTGGCCAGCAAGTCCCTACTCCTGACAAATAAATCAATTCGGGAATACACCTTGTGTACGTGGGAGTAGTACGAAAACTCCCTCGCCGACGGCTAAATCTCCATGGAACAGCTCCCCCCATTTGCTCCATGAACCCTCTCAGTTCCTTTGCCATCGCTGGCAACCTGCCCGTTTTTGAACACGACCGATCCAGGCTCGGGTCCAGGACTGTGTTAAAGTCTCCACCCATGACTCAGTTTGCGCGAGTTCAAGTCGGGGATCTTCCCTAGCAACCTCCTGATAAAATCCACATTGTTCCAATTAGGGGCATACACACTAACCACGACTACTCTCACCCCTTCAAGCTTACCCCTAACTATAACAAATCTGCCGCCCCCATCCTGAACTGTACCCTCCACCTCAAATTGAACCCTTTAGGATCGCAACCCCCCTAGTTTTAGTGTCGAGCCCCGAATGAAAGACCTGACTAACCCAGCCCTTCCTTAACCTAACCTGGTCTGCCACTTTCAGGTGCGCCTCCTGCAGCATGACTACGTCCGCCTTCAGAACCCGCAAATGCGCGAACACGCACGCCCTGTTCACTGGCCCGTTTATCCCTCTAACATTCCAGGTGATCAGCCTGGTTGCGGGCCACTCTTTCTCCCCACCCCCCCCCCCCCACCCCTTTGCCGATCAGCCATCCCCTTTCCTTGGCCAGCCCCCCAGCCATGTGTCGTGTATCCTCCGGCCCGCCTCCTGACTGGCTCCACCCATGACGCCCCCCACTGTTGCCATGTCCAATTTCCATCCTCGTCAGCAGTTCAACCCCCCCCCCGCAACACCGTCTACCACCTAACCCCTGCTCTAATCTAACTGTATGAGCACCCCCCACCTGGCTTCTGTTGACTAGCCCACCCAGCTAGCCTGGTGGCTCCCAGCTTCGGCGCCAGCATGTCTCTCACCCATTGTTCCCTGGCTCCCCTCCCCCGTCAGAAACATCCCCAACGATAGTGCAATTTAAATCAAACAAATAGAGATAAGTACCACCAGGCACTCTCAGTCCTTCCCCTCCAAACACAGAAAAAGATTGCAAAAGATTCCCCCGAAACCCCCATCATAACCGCACCTTATTAAATATTTTCTTTTTTATATTTTCCCCCTACCAAAACTCCAACCAAACGAGTAACCCAAAAAGGAAACATTCAAGGAAACCACAAAAAAGAACATGAAAACACATCGCAACCAAAATACATCCATCTAAAAAATCGAAAAAACGAAAAGAATGGACCCAAGCATGCAGGCATCTCCCACAGCGAGAGAGAAACAAAATAGACTTAAAAGTTCTACCATGAGTCCAAGAGTCCTCAGCTCAGGGCCAGCCCTTGCCTCATAACAAAGTCCATCGCCTCCTCTGGTTCCTTGAAATAGTGGTGCTGACTCTCATACGTAACCCACAGTCGCGCCGGAAAAAGCAGCCCGAATTTCACCTTGTTCTTATACAAAATCTCCTTCACCTGCCTGTAGCCTCCCCTCCTCCTGGCCACCTCGGTGCTCAAGTCTTGGGAAACACGCAGGGTGCTATTGTCCCAAGTACAGCTTCGTGTGCTCTTGGCCCATTGCAGAACCCGCTCCTTGTCCAGGTACCTGTGGAACCGGACCACCATCGTTCGTGCGGGACCCCCTTGCACTGTCCACCACCAGCGGGCGAGGGTACACCTCGTTCCCCAGCAGCTTCTGAAACATACCCTCCACATACGCGGCAGCATCCAGCCCCCTCCTGGAGGCCAATGATTCTTACATTCTGCCGGCGAGATCTGTTGTCCAGGTCCTCCAGCCTTTTCAAGAGCATTTTCTCCTGATCCCTCAACCTCCGAATCTCCACGTCCACCACCGTTTGAAAGTCGGCCTGCTCCTCCACCGTCTTCTCCAGCTTCTGGAGCTTCTCAGCCTGATCATCCAGCCTTTTCTCCAATCGGTCCATCGACTTCTGGAGCAGCTCGAAGTTATCGCGCTTCAGAGCTAATAAGCCCTCCTGCATAGCCTGTAGCAGCTGCTCCATTGTAGGCTGGGCTGTCGGCGCCTTGCTCTGGACATCGGCCATATTGGTCTCTCTCACAGCCTCCATCGTGCCCTTGCTTGACCACTTCTTCTGCTGTTTACGGTCCCTCTGGCTTCTTAAGTCCATACAACTCTGTATGGGTTCAGTGCCTGAGTACTATTGCTTTCCAGTTTCACGCTCAAAAGCGCAAAAAAGTCGGGGAACAGGTCCACAAGTCCGACCGAAACGGGAGCCACCAAATGTGCGACCTACTCCCTCATAGCCGCCACCGGAAGTCGTACACATCACACATTGCATGATTAACTGAAGGAGCAAGCTGAGACATTAATTCATTTGTAACATGTTAAACCAAAAGTATTGTCTCTTAATTAAACAGGAAAATATCTTGAGGGCACTTTTGTGTATAGGACTGAATTCCCCTTCCCCCAGCCATAATAATTGTCAACTCTTTCCCCCAGCCATAATAATTGTCAACTCAAAGGACTTAATATGAATTTTCTACATCTTTTGTTCTAATTGTGTGTTCAGGTTTTAAGTAAGAAGAAGCTGCAGGACCTGGTGCGTGAGATTGATCCAAATGAGCAACTTGATGAAGATGTTGAAGAAGTAAGCTTTATACACAAATTTACAGCATTAAAAATGTAAAGTACTACTTCGCCCTGCAGTATTTATTTGTGGTGGGAAAAGTTGTTATTTTTTAAATCCCCTTTAGAATCCTTTTGTGCTTGGGCAGTTCTTTTGAGTATAAATGCTATGCTGACTCGCCATCCCCTAATTAAATTACTCTTTGCATTCCTTCCTCCATTATTCTTTACAAGCTTTAAAACTCAAATGTGGTGTCACTCAATCACCACTTTTTGACTTCCTTACCTTTTTATTGCGTGCAGTATCATAGGGGTTATGTTACTGTACTAACAATCCAGAGATCATAGAATCTACAGTGCAGAATGAGGCCCATCAAGTCTGCGCCGGCTCTTGGAAAGAGCACCCTACTTAAGCCCATGCCTCCACCCTATCTCAGTCACCCCGCCGAACCTTTTTTGGGGGGACACCAAGGGCAATTTATTGTGGGGCTGCCAGAGGGGATGGAAAGCCCGACACCCACAGAGCACTTCACAGAGATATTTGGTACAATGGTGGGGGTAGGGGGAATCCATGTCCCCCCCCCCCCCTTGAGCTGTACCGAGCCCATCGTGCACTCCTTCAGAGGCCTTGTCTTGAAGATCCGCTGGGTGTGGTAATAGTGAAGTTCCATATATTCAAATAGAAAGAGTGGGTCCTGAGATGGGTGAAGGAGCATCGAGAGTTTAAATGGGGGAGCCACCCATCCGGTTTTACAAATGGGGGAGTGGAACTGGCAAAGAAGAGGGCTGCGTTCAACAGAGCCTCCTTGCATAAAAGTGAAATTCGGTTTGGTGTGGTCTACCCGGCCCGACTTAGTCCTTTCCCTTGAAAGTCGCTCTATGTATTTGATGCGCTGGGAGTGACCGACTCCTTCGTTAAGAAACACGGACTGGGCGCAGTTGAGTGTTTGGGTGGTGGGGACGGTCATATTGAATTGTTGGGTTGTTGGGGTTGAATTTTTACAGTTTGGGTTTAGATTTGTGGTTTAGTTCTATGTGTGGTTCTGTTCTGTTTGTTATGATAGTATATAGCTCCCTTTCGGAGCGCAGTGGTTTATGGGGTTTTAGTATTTTGTTGTTTTTAACCATTTTTCTGAACTCTAGGTGGGAGCCTCCCTGCTGACCTAAAAAAGTTTTGAAGGGCTGGCTGCAGCTTGTTTTTAGATAAATAATTCAGAGTTCTTGTTTTGTTTAGCTTTGTTAGAAGTAGATTTTAGTTGTTTTTGTTTACCTTGCCTCTATTTGTAAGTGTATTTGGGTGTGGTTGTATCCAAGGGCGATGGGGTTAGGGTAGTCTGCTGACAGTGCATGCAAATGTTTGTTTGCTCAATCTTTTGATTTGGTTAGGTGGCCATGTTTGCTGTACATTGTACATATATTTTTTGTCAATTTTGCATTTTATTATTTTCCACTTTTTAAATTCTTTTAATAGAAAATATTTTATTCAAGGCATTTTCAGATACACAGAAAATCAGAAGAACAACTCAAACTGCTGCATCCCCCCCCCCCCCCCCCCCCTGACGTCCACCCTCCACCACATCTCCCCTTACCCATCCCCCTTGCTGACCCTTCAATCCTCCTTAAAGAAATCGATAAACGGCTTCCACCTTGGTGTGAACCCCTCTGCCGACCCCCTCAGAGCGAACTTGACCTTCTCCAGCCTCAGGAGTTTTGCCAGGTCACTCACCCACACTCCTGCTTTCGGTGGCTCTGACGCTTGCCACCCTAGCAAAATATGTCTCTGGGCTATCAGGGAGACAAAGGCCAAAACATCAGCCTCTCACGCCCCCTGGATTCCCGGGTCTTCCGACAACCCAAATATCGCCACCTCTGGACCTGGAACCACCTCTGCCCCCAGCACTTTGGACATCACGTCTGAGAACCCTTGCCAGAACCCCCTCAGCATTGGACACGCCCAGAACATGTAAACATGGTTCGCAGACCCTCCCGCGCACTGCCCGCACCTATCCTCTACCTCCACCCAAAGAACCTACTCATCCTTGCCACCATCATTTGAGCCCTATGCACCACTTTAAACTGGATGAGGCTTAACCTCGCATATAATGAGGGTGCGTTCACCCTCCACAAGGCCTCTACCCATGACTCGTCTCCCAGCTCCTCCTCCAATTTAGGCTCAATGTCCCCCACCAGGGCTCCCTCCCACGCCATCAATTCCTTTATAGATATCCAAAATCTACCCTTCCATATTTCGTCCTTCGATAGTACCTTGTCCTGCTACCCCATGGGCAGCAGCCTAGGAAAGGTCGGCGCTTCTTACCTGGTTCACTAATGACCTTTAGGGAAGGAAATCTGTTGTCCATGCCTTGTCTGTCCTACATGTGACTCCAGATCCAAAGCAGTGTGGTTGACTCTTAACTGCTCTTTGACATAGTTCAACAAGCCACTCAGTTCAAGGGCAGTTAGGGATGAGCAACATATGCTGACCTTGCCAGTGATGCCCACTTGTCATGAAAGAAAAATAAAGTACAGAAGGATCTGGGTGTCCTGGTCCATGAATCGCACAATGTTAGTTTGCAGGTACAGCAAGTGATTAGGAAGGCAAATGGAATGTTGTTTATTGGAAGGGGAATGGAATAAAGAAGTAGGGAAGTTTTGCTGCAAAGTGTACAAGGCATTCGTGAGACCACATCTGGAGTACTGTGTGCCATTTTGGTCCCCTTACTTGAGAAATAAATGTATTAGAAACAATTCAGAGAAGGTTTACTTGACTGATAACTGGGATGGTGGGGTGAGGTTATGTTGTGAAGAAAGGTTGATACTGTATCTAGTAGAGTTTAGAAGGTGAGAGGTGATCTTACTGAAACATAGAGGATCCTGAGGGAAATTGACCGGCTGAATGCTGAGAGGATGTTTTGTCTTATGGGAGAGATTAGAACTGGGGGGCACGGTACAAAAATATGGGCTCTCCAAGGCAGAGATGAGGAGAATTTTTTTCTGTGAGAGATGTTAGTATGTGTAATTCTCTTCCCAGAGAGCAGTCAAAACAGAGTCAGTTTAAGGCTGAGTTAGATTCTTCATTGACAAAGGAGTCTCAAGGGTAGAGGGGGTAAATAGGAAAGTCGAGTTGATGCCACAATCAGATTATCCATGATCTTACCTAATGGCAGAGCAGGGCCAAATGGTCCATTGCTCTGAATTTGGATATTCGTATGTTCATATGCATAGCAGCTGGAAAATTTAAATTTAATTCTGTAAATCTGGAATATAAAGCTAATAACTGTAATGGTAATTGTCATAAAAGCCTATCTGCTTCAGTCATGAAATCATGCTCTTACCCTGTCTGGTCTGTATGTGACTCCAGACTCTCTGCATCTATCCTCTGAAAGGGGGACACTCAATTGTCAAATAGGTAATTCATCACCGCCTTGTCAAAGGAAATTCGAGATGAGCAATAAATGCTGACTTTGCCAGCGATTTGCACATCCCACGAGTGAATTTTTTAAAAAAACTCTCCTGTACTCCTTCAACCTTGATGATATCCTTGTACTGTGAATCTTCATCAAGATTTCTCAATTCATAATTTTAAGAACTACCATTTATCTTCAATCATTTTCTCAGTCATATCCCATCAATTCTTTCATCAAATGGTACATTGTAGAGGGAGATAGAAAATATATACTGTTATCAGCTAGTGGGCTCAGCAAGGTTCTTTCAGTAGCTCAGTTGCTTAATGCACTTCATGGTGCTGAACCATAGAGACCAAGAAGGTTCAAGGTCTAATACTCTGCATTCTCATCTAATGCAACTAGAACAGTACTTTGGCAACTTAATTTCTAGGCTATCCAGAGTATGTGGGCGCTGGATGAGAAAATTATCAAGCTTGGCTGTAAAGTCTGCCATTGTCAAAGAGTTAGTGACATTAAGTATCAGGGATCACCCAACTAAGGTATGAGCACTACTAATACCCATGAAATTACCCTAACATACGATGTCTACCTTCACGTTAAAGTGAAAAAGTTACCCTTTTGGAAAACTTCATTTCTTCTCACTAGAGGGAGCTGTACTAGTACCAGTATAACTGAAATTTTATAGTGGAATTTATAAGATAAATTATTAAGGCTTTGTTTCACTCTTGAGGGAGCAGAGACAAAACGCAGTTTTTGCCGAAAAATGTTGGGAACAGGAATAGGCCATTTAGCCCTTTCGAGCCTATTCTCTCATTTGGTTACATGATAGCAGGTCTGCAACCTAATTCCATATACCCAACTTTGCTCCACACCCATTAATACCCTTCGCTAACTAAATTCTCATCAATCTCCAATTTAAAATTAACAACTGATCGAGCATCAATTGCTATTTGCAAAAGAGAATTTGAAACTTCTACCATGCTCTTGAGTAGAAGTATTTCCTAACTTCATTCCTGAAAGGGTTGGTTCTAATTTTTATACTATGTCACAATATTGTCACAAGCCCTAGATACCCTAATCATCAGATATCATTTCTGATGAAAGGTCATAGACCTGAAACGTTAAACGCTGTTTCTTATTCCACAGATGCTGCCGAACCTGCTGAGTATTTCCAGCATTTTCTGTTTTTACTTCACATTTACAGCACCCGCAGTATTTTGCTTCAGAAGTAATTTCTCGCTCTATCTGACTGTTCCCCTTTATATTTTAAAAAGTTCAATCAAATCATCCCTTAACTTTCTAAATTCCAGGGAATACAACCCTAGGTTTTGTCATTTCTAATGTAGTGATTGTGTGAACAGTGATTATGTTATATGAAGGTTTTGCAGAGAGGCCAGTTGACAAAATCAGTGTGTAATTAACCCGCAAAAATCATAGGCAGGAGTCCCAATCTGGGCTTCATTACCTGACTAATGAGAATAACAATTGGGGATCTGGGATTGGTCTTGGTACCCTTAATTAACAGAGGAATAATCACTTATTTCTTCTGTTCCGTGATCCCAGTTGGACATGTGTGGACATCAGCTGAGAACAGTATCAAGCTCAGCTGTGATGTCCCTGCAGACTTAAATTGTGCCAACATTTGTTGTCCTTGTTTACAAATGCAGAGAGATAATTTGGGTCTAGTACAG
The DNA here is from genome assembly GCF_047496885.1 of Scyliorhinus torazame. NCBI lineage: Eukaryota > Metazoa > Chordata > Chondrichthyes > Carcharhiniformes > Scyliorhinidae > Scyliorhinus > Scyliorhinus torazame. Next base: position 126,295,256 of record NC_092707.1, on the reverse strand, counting down.
GAGGCCTGCCATCAATGAAATTCCAGTACTAATTCATGCCTGCAAGAGAAAATAACTTGTTTTCACAGTGTTATTTGTTTTACTGTAAAGGGGAAATACATTATGTACCTCTGAATGAAAAAACAACTTGCAGGACATCTAAGCATTTTTTAAAAAAAAAAACATTTTTGTTCTCCTTTTTCACATTTCCTCCCAAATTAACACCCACCAACAATAAACAATAGTCAGTAAGGAATGCAATGTCAATCCCCATATCAACAACAATCCCATCCTCCCACCAAACCCCCAAACAGCAGCCCGCATGTTAACATAAACAAATAACAAAGAGGAAACAGAAATCACCCATAGTCCCCATTAACACATACAGTCCCTCTCGCCCCAACCCCCCCCCCCCCTCCTTTAATGTTCAATGTAATCCAATTCTCAAAAGTGGATAATGAATTGTAGAACCCCTCCATCCTTCCCCTCAGTTCAAACTTTATCTTCTCAAGAGTCAAGAATTCCAGCAGGTCCCCCGCCACACCAGGGCACAGGGTGGAGAGGTTGATTTCCATCCCAACAGGATCTGCCTTCCGGCGATCAACGAGGCGAAGGCTACAACATCTGCCTCTGCAATCGTTTCCAACCTCGGCTGGTCTGACACCCCAAATATGGCCTCCCGAGGGCCAGGGTCCAGTTTCACGTGCACCACTTTAGAGATTACCGTAAAAAACCTCCTTCCAGTAATCCTCCAGCTTTGGACAGGACCAAAACATTTGAACGTGGCTTGCGTCCCCCCCACCCCCGTAACGTTCACACACACCTTCTACCCCCTCAAAGAGCCGGCTCATCCTCGCTCTTGTGAGGTGCGCTCTATATACCACCTTCAGCTGTATCAGCCCCAACCTCACGCACGAGGTGGAGGCATTCACCCTCCAGAGCACCTCCCATCAGATCCCCTCCTTCATATCCTCTCCCAACTTTTCCTCCCACTTTGTGTTGATCCCTTCCAGCGGTGCCTTCTCCTCTTCCAAAATAGCCCCGTAAACCGCCGCCATTACCCCCTTCTCAAGTCCCCCTGTCGTCAGCACCTCCTCCAGCAATGTTGAGGCCAGCTCTACCGGGAAGTTCTGTATCTCCTTTCTGGCAAAGTCTCGAAACTGCATGTATCTAAATATTTCCCCTGTTCCAGCCCATACTTTACTCCCAGCTCCTTCAATCCTGCAAACCGACCCCCAAGAAACAAATCTTTTAGTGTCCTAATTCCTTTCTCCTCTCATCTCCGAAAATTTTCATCCCACTTCCCTGGCTCAAATCTATGGTTCCCCCAAATCGGCATTTCCCTTGACCCTGCCCCAACCCGAAGTGCTGGCGAAACTGCCTCCAAATTCTCAATGCAGCTATTACTACCGGACTCCGAGTATTTTCCCGGGGCCATCGGGAGCGGCGCTGTTGCTAGCGCTTTCAATCCTGTCCCCCTTCACAAACACTCCTCCATTCTGATCCACTGGGAATCAACCCCTCTGACCCAGCTCGGTACTTTCTCCACATTCACCGCCCAGTAATAATACATCAGATTCGGAAGACCCAAACCCCCTGCCTGCCTTCCTCTCTGTACATAGAACATACAGTGCAGAAGGAGGCCATTTGGCCCATCGAGTCTGCACCGACCCACTTAAGCCCTCACTTCCACCCTATCCCAATAACCCCTCCTAACCTTTTTTGGTCACTAAGGGCAATTTAGCATGGCCAATCCACCTAACCTGCACGTCTTTGGACTGTGGGAGGAAACCGAAACACCCGGAGGAAACCCACACAGACATGGGGAGGACGTGCAGACTCCGCACAGACAGTGACCCAGCGGGGAATCGTATCTGGGACCTTGGCGCTGTGAAGCCACAGTGCTATCCACTTGTGCTACCATGCTGCACTTTTTAATTCTGGCCACCTTCCCTCAACATATGAACGAGGTAATCATTCCTTCACTGTTTCTAAAAAATGCTTTTGGCAGGAAAATCGTCAGGAAAATAAACAGAAATCGCGGCAACTGGTTCATTTTAACCGCCTGGACCCGATCCGCCAGTATCTAAGCACTTTATAGCCAATGAAGTACTTCTTGAAAAGTAGCCACTGTTATCATGTAGGAAGTTTGGCAGTTAACATGTGTGTAAAAAGCACCCACAAACAGCAATGTGACAATGACAGTATAATCTGTTTTGTGATGTTGACTGAGGGATAAATATTGGCCTGGACACCGTAGTAACCCCCCCGCTCTTCAAAATAATCTCATGGGATATATTACACCCACCAAGAGGGCAGATGGGGTCCCACAGTTTAACATCCTTATCCAAAAGATGCACCTCAGACAGTACAGCACCCAGTAGTGCTAAAGTCCTTAAACCCATTGCTGACACAGATTCTCTCTTATTCACAAGAATTCATATCTCCCCTTGCAAAAGATAAGCAATGCTACATTGTAAGCAATTGAAGCATTTGTATCTGTTACAAATGCCAATCATGAATATTCCAAAAAGTGGGTGGCACGTAGCACCGTGATTAGCACTGCTGCCTAGGGCGCTGAGGACCCAGGTTCAAAACCCGGCCCTGGGTCATTGTCCATGTGGAGTTCACACATTCTCCTCGTGTCTGCGCTAGTTTCGTCCCCACAACCCAAAGATGTGCAGGTTAGGTGGATTGGCCATGCTAAATTGCCCCTTAATTGGAAATAAAATAATTGGGTACTCTTTTTTAAATAAATATTCCAAACTGCTTGTAAGGTGTCAGAATTTTCACTTGAGCGGATGGAAGAAATCAGTTTTTTGTCAGAAATTGACTTTGTTCATGTCGAATTTAGTATAAACTTAACACACCAAGTTGTAGTGGATGTGGGATAGATGTTGCACCAACTGTGTACAAGCTGCTGCTCTCTACTTGCAGGGTTGGCAGTCTTGCGCTAAACATTGACCTACAATTTGTCATCAAAATAAAGGCGATTTGAATAGCACCGCAGCAAGTAATTTAAAAGTTGCGGTCAGTTAGCACAGTGGATAGTACTTTTGCTTCACAGCGCCAGGGTCTCAGGTTCGATTCCTGGCTTGGGTCACTGACTGTGCGGTGTTTGCATGTTCTTCCTGCGTGGGTTTCCTCCGGGTGCTCCGGTTTCCACCCACAAGTCCCGAAAGATGCGCTGTTCGATGAATTGGACATTCTGAATTCTCCCTCTGTATAACTGAACAGGTGCCGGAATGTGGTGATTAGGGGCTTTTCACAGTAACTTCATTGCAGTGTTAATGTAAGCCTACTTGTGACAATAAAGATTATTATAAAGATGCACCACTCTGCCATTGGCTTTGTGAAAATAGTATTTCCTTGTGTGCCTTACCAATAAAATGCTTTAAACGGTCTCGACCTGCAGGGTGGATATGAAATAATATTATACTGTAAATGCAGAACCCTTGGGAACATTAACATACAGAGGGATCTGGGCGTGCAGGTCCACAGTTCCCTAAAAGTGGTAACACAGATAGCCAAGGTGATTAAGAAGGCATATGTTATGCTTGCCTTCATCAGTTGGGGCATTGAATACAAGAGTTGGGAAATCATGTTGCAGCTATATAAAACATTGGTTAGGCCACATTTGGAGTATTGCGTGCAGTTCTGGTCACCACATTATCAGAAGGACACGGAAGCTTTGGAGAGAGTGCAAATAAGGTTCACCAGGATGTTGCCTGGTCTTGGTGTTGGTCATGAGGAGAGGTTGAATAAACTAGGATTGCTTTCACTGGAATGATGGAGGCTGAGGGGAGACCTGATAGAGGTCTACAAAATTCAGAGGCATAGACAGGGTAGCTAGTAAGAGGCTTTTTCCAAGGGTGGAAGTGTCAATTACAAGGGGGAATAGGTTCAAGGTGAGAGGGGGAAAGTTTAAGGAAGGGGGTTTTCACGCAGAGAGTGGTGGGTGCCTGGAATGCGCTGCCAGAGCATGTGGTGGAAGCGGGCACATTAGCATCATTTAAGTGACATCTGGATGGGTACATGAATCGGGAGGGATATGGACAGAGTAAGAACAAAAGGTTTTTTTTAAGTTAGGGCATCATGATCGGAACAGGTGTGGAGAGCCGAAGGGCCTGTTCCTGTGCTGTACTTATCTTTGTTCTTAAATCTGCCTATCCTACCATTGAGGTGGAATTGGGTGGTCTCTATAATATTGTCTATCTCCACCCCCACCTCTGTTCATTGGCTCCTGAAAGCATTATCCATGTTTTTGCTACCTCCAGACTCAACTATTCCAATGGTTTCCTGGCAGCCTTAGATCTTTCACTTTCCAAAAACCTATCTAAAGCGTTGTTGCTTGTATTTTAACCAAGTCCAAGTCGGTCTAATCCATTACCCCTGTATTTACTGACCTATATTAATCCCTGGTTTACCAACACCTCAGATTTAAAATTCTCATCTTTTATCTCTCCAAGACTTCACCCCTCCCTACCTCTTTGACCTGCTCCAGCCATGAACCCAAGAACAACTTGTATACTTGCATACCCTTCAAGAGCTCTGCATTCCTCAACTTGCGTGGGTTTCCTCCGGATGCTCTGGTTTTCCCCCACAAAGTCCTGAAAGACGTGCTTGTTAGGTGAATTGGACATTCTGAATTCTCCCTCAGTGTACCCGAACAGGCGTCGGAGTGTGGCGACTAGGGGATTTTCACAGTACTTCATTGCAGTGTTAATGTAAGCCTACTTGTGACACTAATAAAGGTTACTAATATTATTTAGACTCTTGTTCATATCTCACTCCCTTCACTCCACCATTAGTAGCTATGCCTTCCAGGTCTTAAACTCTGGAATTCTCTCACTAAATCTCCGTTCCTTGTCATTTCAGAACTTCCTTAAAACTTTACCACTTTGGCCAAGTATTTTAATCACTTGTCCTGAGCCCCGTTTTTGGTTTGGTGTTAGCCCTTGTTTCATTATGTTTTACTGCAGTATAATTGGGTGTTCTCGTATATATGACACTATATATGTTCCTATTGTTAAACTATTACTTTTATCCTTGATTTATAATTTATAAGCTCAGTCACCTGGGCTAATAGAGGTCTTCTATCTGAAGGCTCATGTCAATTGAATTAACCAATTGTCATAGCAAGTGTATTTGACCCCTGTGCAAAGTTACAAGGCAAATATTGTGCATTCAAAATCATACTCTGATCATGGGAGCAATGGTGTTCTAAAGTGTGGTGTTTGGTTTGGATACATGAAATATCTTAAGTAAAGCCTCAATAATGCTTGTGATGTACCAATAATTACATGAGTCTGTAGGTAAGGAGCATGTGCTTCTGTTTCTACTACATGGAATATTTGCATCAAAAGCAGTTTTTGTACCCCCACATGCAGATGCTTTTACAGATTGCTGATGATTTTATTGAAAGTGTAGTGAGTGCTGCATGTCAACTAGCACGTCACCGCAAGTCAAACACACTGGAAGTCAAGGATGTTCAACTGCACCTTGGTATGTTTTGAAGTAATACTTTCTCTTTTGGTGTTTTAAATGCTGTGTTTAATACTTCCCTGAAATTAAACTTGCAAGTACAGCTGGTTATGAATTGCAAATAAAGAAAAATAGACTTATTTACATGGTGCCTTTCATAAGTATTTTGAAGAGTAGTCACTGTTGTAATGTAGGAACCACGTTAGGCAATTTACAAACAGTAAGATCCCACAAAACAGCAATGAATGAAACCAGATGATCTATCTTCAGTTTGTACTGTTTGAGGAATAAATATTGGCCAAGACACCATATTATAGTAGCTTCTAGCATTATTTCCTCATCAAGAATAGTAACCCCTTGAACAAAGAAAAGTACAGCACAGGAACAGGCCCTTTGGCCCTCTAAGCCTGTGCCGATCATGATGCCCTAACTAAAAAAAAAACTTCTGCCCTTACTCGGTCCGTATCCTCCCGTTTCCTCCCTACTCGTGTATCCAACCAGATGTCTCTTAAATGTTGCTAGATGTGCCTGCTTCCGTCACATCCTCTGGCAGTGCATTCCAGGCACCCGCCACTCTCTCCGTGAAAAACTTACCCCACACATCTCCCTTAGACTTTCCCCCTGTCATCTTGACCTATGCCCCCTTGTAATTGATATTTCCACCCTTGGAAAACGCCCCTGACTCTCCACCCTGTCTACGCCTCATTAATTTTGTAGACCTCTATCAGTCTCCTCTCATCCTCCATCATTCTAGTGAAAACAATCCTAGTTTCTTCAACCTCTCCTCATAGCCAACACCCTTGAGACCAGGCAACATCCTGGTGAACCTTCTTTGCACTCTCTCCAAAGCTTCCACATCCTTCTGATAATGTGGTGACCAGAACTGCACACAATACTCCAAATGCGGCCTGACCCAAATTTTATATAGCTGCAACATGATTTCCCAGATGATGAATGCAAGCATGCCATATGCCTTCTTAATCATCTTGGCCCCTCTGTTGTTGCTACTTTTAGGGAACTGTGGACCTGCACGACCAAATCGCTCTGCACAGGGCTGGTTTAGCTCAGTGGGTTAGACAGCTGGTTTGTAATGCAGAACAAGGCCAGCAGCGCGGGTTCAATTCCCATACCGGCTGAGAATTCTGAATTCTCCCTACCCGAACAGGCACCGGAATGTGGCAACGAGGGCTTTTCACAGTAACTTCATACTTGTGACAATAAAAGATTATTCTTATATTATGTTAATATTCCCAGGGGTTCTGCCATTTACAGTATAATTCATACCTAGATTTGATCCTCCAAAATGCATCACCTCTCATCTGCCCAGATTAAACTCCATTTGCTATTTCTGTGCCCAAGCCTCCAATCTATCTGTATTCTCTGACAATCCTCGACACTATCAGCATCCCTACCAATCTTCGTGTCATCCGCAAACTTACTAATCAGACCACCCACAATTTCCTCCAGATCACTTATATATACTACAAACAACAGAGACCCCCGCACTGATCCCTGCAGAACATCACTAGCTACCGATCTCCATTCAGAAAAACACCCTTCCACTGCTACTCTGTCTTTTATAACCAAGCCAGTTCTGTATCCATCTAGCCAGCCCACCCCGAATCCGTATGATTTTAGTTTTTGCACCAGTCTGCCATGTGGGACCTTGTCAAACACCGTGCTAATTCCCTCATCGATATTTTTTTTTTTCACCTCTTCAAAAACATCAATCAAGTTGGTAAGACATGACCTTGCCCGTACAAAACTATGCTGCCTGTCACTCACTAGTCCATTTTCCTCCAAATGTGCATACATCCTGTCCCTCAGTATCTTTTTCAAAAGCTTCGCCAACACTGATGTCAGGCTCACCGGCCTTTAATTTGCTGGATTGTCCCTGCTTCCTCTCTTAAACAAGAGAATAACATTGACCACAGACGAGGTTCCAGATTACTGGAGAGTAGCCAAAGAGGATGTGAAGATATCTGTTAAGGCACCAGTTATTTTTCCCCATGCCTCCCGCAGTAACCTGGAATAGATCCCATCTGGCCCCGGGGACATTTCTATTTTTAATTCAATTTAAGATACTCACATCTATCCCTGATCTCAACATCCGTCATGTCCTTCTCCTTGGTGAATACCGATACAAAGTACTCATTAAGGATTTCACCCACTTCCTGTGGTTCCACGCATAACCTCCCTCCATTGTCCTTAAGTGGGCTAACTCTTTCTCTTGCTCCTAATATATGCATAAAAAGCCTTGGGATTCTCCTTGACCATGTTTGCTAAAGACATTTCATGGCCCCTTTTAGCCCTCCAAATTCTACATTTAATTTCCTTCCTACTTTCACTGTATTCTTCAAGGGCTTCGTCGGTTTTTAGATGCCTAACCTATCATATGCTTCCTTTTGACTAAGCTTACAATTTCCCTTGTCATCCATGGTTCCTGAATTCTGCCATTTCTACCCTTCATTTTTGCGGGGACATGTCTGTCCTGCACTTCAAACAATTGGCCTTTAAAAGCCTCCCACGGGTCAGACGTGGATTTGCCCTCCAATCCATATTCCCCAGTTTCTGTCTAATTTGGATGTAATGGCCCTCGCCCAATTAAGTGCCCTCGCCCAATTAAGCACCCTCACCCACGGGCGACACTTGTTCTTATCCATGACTACTCGAAATCTTATGAAATTATGGTCACTAAGCCACAATCCTCCCCCAGTGAAATATCAATCGCCTGGCTCATTCCCCAATACCAAGTATAATATGGCCCCTCCTTGGTTGGATTGTCAACATACTGCATCAAAAATCCCTCCTGGACACATCTAACAAATTTCTCTCCATCCAAGTCCCTGGTTGTAAGGGATTCCCAGTCAATATTCCCAGTCACCCATCACAACTATGCTTTTTTCACACCTTTTCAGTATCTGACTACACAACTGCTCTTCTGTCTCCTACGGACTGTTGAGAGGTACACTCCCAACATTGTGATTTCACCCTTCTTATTCCTGAGCTCCACCCATAATGCCTCACTACAAGATCTCTCCAATGTGTCCTCCCTCAACACAGCAGTGATCTGCTCCCTAATCAGCAATGCAACTCCCCCACCTCTTTTTTTGTTTCCCCTCCTGTCCCGTCTTAAGACATCCATATCCCAGCACGTTAAGCTGCCAGTCCTGTCCCTCCTTTAACCATGTCTCCATAATTGCAATTACATCATAGTTCCATGCCGTAATCCAGGCTCTCAGTTCATCTGTCTTACCCATTATACTTCTTGCATTGAAGCAAACGCACTGCATTCCTACTGTCCCTCTGAGCCCTGTGGCTCCCTTCAGCCTGCTCTTACACTACACTATGTTTATCTCGGTCTCACTTTTTTCCCCAGTCTCTACATTTACTGGCCTGCTGTTGTGGTCCCCACTCCCCTGCCACACTAGTTTAGACCCTCCTGAACAGCACGAGCAAACCTTCCGCCCAGGATATTGGTGCCCCTCCAGTTCAGGTGGGGGCATATAGCTTTTTTTAAAGCCAGCTCAGCATTGCATTTGAGAATGTCTTGATCATTTTTAACAGTTAATTGAAAAATGATAAATGAGTTGAACCATCCAGTTTATTTTTAGTGAAATGAGTGTATTATCTCTGATTCTCCCCCCACTATTAATGGTTGGTGGTTTAGGAGGAAAACAAAGGCAAATGCATGGCAGCTGGATCTGCACCTAGTAGAGAATGATAGGTTGGGGTATCAGATGTGACCCATCAAAATAACTAATGGGTTTGGTACATAGCATAATGCATTAACATTGTCTCGACCTGGTGTAATCAGTTTATGTTGCACTCCAGCTATTTTGTTGGAAGAGAATGTATGATAACTGCTGCCCAAAGCACAATTTTTAACAGCAACACCTTACTTATTGGTAAGCATTGGTGTCTGTCAATATATATTTCATCTCAACATGTTTAATATTGTACGTTGTTCTCCATGTCAATATTTTAAAATATGGTTGAATTGTTTAAACAAGCCCTCAAGATATTTCTGCACTATTTATTCAGAATTTTATGGTGGTTTATGTCTTGATCCATACTTATTGTAAAGTATCCTATTCTCCAAAATATTGAATTGTTGGTCATTGGGAGTTGAATATGTCTATATTTTCTCTTAAAAGAACGCCAGTGGAACATGTGGATACCAGGATTTGGTTCAGATGAAATTCGGCCGTATAAGAAGGCCTGCACAACAGAAGCTCACAAACAGGTTTGAAATATGGCTTTTTAAAAAGTATATTTTAATACAATGTGAAAATATTTATTTTATAGAATTAACTCCGCCTGCACCATCTTGACACTTGGGCCATTTCTTAAGCATGTGTGGCATGCCATTCTGTTTCTTAGTTATGAACAATTAGGCTTTTTTCATTGTCACGCATATCATCACTGATTCGGTGTTTTACATCAGTGTGAGTAGAACTGACCTCTTCCTGTTGGCAAACCCTGTGTCCTACACTTGTCATCAATACATCAATCAAGCAATTTGATCAGGAGAAAACAGAATTTGATCCTAGCTCCTGTAGTTTTTTAATTCACCTAAAGGTTATAGATAATTTTAGTATTGTTTCTGGAAAAATAATTTGAGCTCCAGGTTAATTCTAGCAATTATATTTGCAGCAGCAAAGCTTATTTTGTAAATTTTTCTGTGTATTTTGAAGTATTTTGTCAGATTGTAATTTTAGTACAGGTTAAGGTGAACAGCTTTTAAAGTGGGAGTTATATATGTTATCCCTAGGGCAGTGGCCTAGTGGTTAGCACAGCTGCCTCACGGCGCTGAGGTCCCAGGTTCGATCCCGGCTCTGGGTCACTGTCCGTGTGGAGTTTGCACATTCTCCCAGTGTCTGCGTGGGGTTTGCCCCAACAACCCAAAAATGTGCAGAGTAGGTGGATTGGCCACACTAAATTGCCCCATAATTGGTAATCTAAATTTTTTAAAAAAATATATATATATATGTTATCCCTAAGGAGGGAGAACAGAAAATGCAATGGCAAGTTATCCAAATCACTCGAGCCCAGCTAGCATCTGGCGACAACCCACGTTATATTTCTTTTATTATATTTAGAGTACCCAATTCATTTATTTCCAATTAAGGGACAGTTTAGCATTGGCCAATCCACCTACCCTACACGTCTTTAGGTTGTGGGGGCGAAATCCACGCAAACACGGGGAGAATGTACAAACCCCACACAGACAGTTACCCAGAACCGGGATCGAACATAGGACCCTGGCGACTTGAATTCGGGAACGTTGGGTAGCCAAGTTGGTTCAAGGTCCTGGTTCAAAGCCAGAAGGTTCTGTGGTTAAATCCCGATGAAGTTTACTGATTTGTCATCCATCTGAGATGGATAAAATTAATAGACTGTGAAAATAAAGGAAGTTTCATGCAATGCTTGCCACATTGCCATAGTATCTAGCTATTTGTCAATGGAATTGGTAATCAGGACAATACTGCGTAGATATTTAGTATGGACCAACTTGTTGGTATTCTGTAACTTTCTCCTGTTTTGAATGATTTCTCCTGTTTTATGAATGATATAACGTGCAGAGAAAAACAGGTCTGAAATTCAAGTCATGTTCTCTTTGATAAGAGCAGTTTGTTTAGACCCTTGGATAAAAGCACATTACTATAAAAATGGACAATTTCAGAGGGTCTGACAGCATAAGTGGAGAGCGGGAAGGAGACTAATGTTTTGAGTCTTGCTGACTCTTTGTAAACGTTAAAGATTCAACGTTAGCTCTGTTCTCTCTCCACAGATGCAGTCAGACCTACTAAGATTGTCTAGTATTTTTGTTTTTTCTTTAAACCCTTGTCTATTTTGAGGTGGGCAGAATAAATTTGATTAAATGATTGGTTCAAGTGATAATTTTGTTGGACTACTGTTGTTCTCCCTTATCCTTTGTGTTCGTACTGTTCTCGAACATAGAACATTACAGCGCAGTACAGGCCCTTCGGCCCTCGATGTTGCGCCGACCTGTGAAACCACTCTAAAGCCCATCTACACTATTCCCTTATCGTCCATATGTCTGTCCAATGACCATTTGAACGCCCTTAGTGTTGGCGAGTCCACTACTGTTGCAGGCAGGGCATTCCACACCCTTACTATTCTCTGAGTAAAGAACTTACCTCTGACATCTGTCTTATATCTAACTCCCTCAATTTAAAGCTATGTCCCCTCGTGTTAGACATCACCATCCGAGGAAAAAGGCTCTCACTGTCCACCCTATCCAGTCCTCTGATCATCTTGTATGCCTCAATTAAGTCACCTCTTAATCTTCTCTCTAACAAAAAACAGCCTCAAGTCCCTCAGCCTTTCCTCATAAGATCTTCCCTCCATACCAGGCAACATTCTGGTAAATCTCCTCTGCACCCTTTCCAATGCTTCCACATCCTTCCTATAATGCGGCGACAAGAATTGCACGCATTACTCCAAATGTGGCCGCACCAGAGTTTTGGACAGCTGCAACATGACCTCCTGGCTCCGAAACTCAATCCCTCTACCAATAAAAGCTAACACACCGTACGCCTTCTTAACAACCCTCTCAACCTGGGTGGCAACTTTCAGGGATCTATGTACAGGGACACCGAGATCTCTCTGCTCATCCACACTGCCAAGAATCTTACCATTAGCCCAGTACTCTGACTTCCTGTTATTCCTTCCAAAATGAATCACCTCACACTTTTCTGCATTAAACTCCATTTGCCACCTCTCAGCCCAGCGCTGCAGCTTATCTATGTCCCTCTATAACGTGTAACATCCTTCCGCACTGTCCACAACGCCACCGGCTTTATTGTCATCTGCAAATTTACTCACCCATCCTTCTACGCCCTCCTCCAGGTCATTTATAAAAATGACAAACAGCAGTGGCCCCAAAACAGATCCTTGTGGTACACCACTAGTAACTGGACTCCAGTCTGAACATTTCCCATCAACCACCACCCTTTGTCTTCTTCCAGCTAGCCAATTTCTGATCCAAACTGCTAAATCACCCTGAATCCCATGCCTCCGTATTTTCTGCAGTAGCCTACTGTGGGGAACCTTATCAAACGCTTTACTGAAATCCATATACACCACATCAACTGCTTTACCCTCATCCACCTGTTTGGTCACCTTCTCAAAGAACTCAATAAGGTTTGTGAGGCACGACCTACCCTTCACAAAACCGTGTTGACTATCTCTAATCAAATTATTCCTTTCCAGATGATTATACATCCTATCGCCTATAAACCTTTCCAAGATTTTGCCCACAATAGAAGTAAGGCTCACTGGTCTATAGTTACCTGGGTTGTCTCTACTCCCCTTCTTGAACAAGGGGACAACATTTGCTATCCTCCAGTCTTCTGGCACTATTCCTGTAGACAAAGATGACTTAAAGATCAAAGCCAAAGGCTCAGCAATCCCCTCCCTAGCTTCCCAGAGAATCCTAGGATAAACCCCATCTGGCCCAGGGGACTGATCTATTTTCACACTTTCCAGAATTGCTAACACCTCCTCCTTATGAACCTCGAGCCCTTCTAGTCTAGTAGCCTGAATCTCAGTATTCTCCTCGACAACATTGTCTTCTTCCTGTGTGAATACTGACGAAAAATATTCATTTATCACCTCTCCTATCTCCTCGGACTCCAAGCACAACTTCCCACTACTGTCCTTGACTGGCCCTACTCTTACCCTAGTCATTCGTTTATTCCTGACATATCTATAGAAAGCTTTAGGGTTATCCTTGATCCTTCTCATGTCCCCTCCTGGCTCTTCTTAGCTCTCTCTTTATGTCCTTCCTAGCTAACGTGTAACTCTCGAGCGCCCTAATTGAACCTTCATGTCTCGTCTTTACATAAGCCTCCTTCTTCCTCTTGACAAATGTTTCGACTGCTTTAGTAAACCACGGTTCCCTTGATCGACCACTTCCTCCCTGCCTGACAGGTACATACTTATCAAGGACACGCAGTAGCTGTTCCTTGAACAAGCTCCACATTTCCATTGTGCCCAACCCCTGCAGTTTTCCTCTCCATCCGATGCATCCTACGTCTTGTCTCATCGCATCATAATTGCCTTTCCCCCCAGATATAACTCTTGCCCTGCGGTATATACCTATCCCTTTCCATCACTAAAGTAAACGTAATCGAATTGTGGTCACTATCACTTTACATGCCACAATAATTAGGCTTTTTATTTCATTGAAAATTACCTTTAATAGTAATTGGTTTCCTGCTTAACTACTACATTCATTATATGGTTTTTTTGCACAAAGTTGTCTAATTTCACCCATTTTGTGCAGTATAAATTGTACTTGGAGGTAAATTTTTGTTTTGGACTAACATTTTCAAATAAGGATTGCAAATAAAATTATAAATGGTTGCATAACCTTGTGGCTTCTTTCTTGCAGAGAATGGCACTGATACGTAAAACGACCAAAAAGTAAAGCATCGATGAACAGATCATTTCTACGACAAAGTTCTGAACATGACAAAACATTCTCAGGCTTATCCTCCATTTCTGTTGAGGAACCTGCGAGGGGTGATACAGTGTGTTTGGTTTTTTTGTGAAAATGAACTGATATAGCTTTGTATTGGTACCAACATACTGTAGCAAAAGGGTACTTGATGCTCCTTCCTGAATACAAAATACAAGGACTTGTACAAAGTGGATGGTGTGTGTATGGAAAGGTGACGTTTCTTTGTTGATCAATGGTTAGTGTGATATATGGAGTGTTAAGTAGTTGGTTTTCATATCTTTGTATAGAGGTAATGTTGACCATTTTTGCCAATAAAATATTACTCAACTTAAAATGTAAATGTACTTATTTGTAATTAACACCACCTGGAGTGGAATTCAAAATGTATGCAGCCAGAGTAGTTCCCTGAATCGCCTTTGCTGCTTGTAATATTAAGTTCATCTACTATGGTGAACATCTACCATTTCTTTCTTTGTAAATTTAAAAATGTCTCCCTATTGACTAAATGTACCATCCACATACAGAGTTGGATGACACGAGGCTTAATTCCTGGTCCAGTTGATCATGCAGCGCTACAGACACTATCATTGACCATAGTTAACTATGTAGGTTAAGTGACGATCAGGCTTGACTGATTTCCTCTATTAGAGTTGCATGGTATACTAATGGAGGACATTGATCTTTGTGAAATCATTCCCCATCACAAGTTGGCTTTGGTGCAAGTGTTCATGTTTGACGATTCTTGAGGTGGCACGCACACCATTTATTAAGCTAAAGGAAATTCAGACTTGCGTTTGGAAATAATCGGAATGATTTGAGCTGTAGATTTAAAATCTAATCTTGATCTAAAGTCCTTTTATTGGCAACTTCTTCACCAAGGTTTGGGGAGCTTTTTAAAAACATTATTTTACAACAGTTAAAGTCTTATGGATTTTTCACTATGCTAAATTAACCTAAACAATGTGCTGCTGTACAAAGAGATTGAGAGATATATTCATTAAAATATTTTGTTCAGGGCCGAATAGCCTAGGCAAAAGCAATTATACAATCAATGCTGCACAGGAGGTGACAATTGTACCATTGTGTCTGTGCTTGCTATAGCTATTCAAATACTCCCACTTTTCCTTCTCCATGGCCCTGCAAAGTTCTCCTCCAAATGATCTGGTCCTTCATTACTGTAATGCTGCTGAGACCAGTTTCCCATTATCACAGCAATTAGTACCCCTTATTTTTGAACTTCTAGCCTATTGATTGGCTTTCAATACAACATCCCCTCATCCATTTTTACATTCTATTATGGATAGGAGTATGGCAAGTGACTTCCATACTTTACTCCCCACAGTACAATTCCAAATTGGGTAGTCGGTTAGCTCAGTTGGCTGGACGGTTGGTTCGTGATGTGGAGTGATGTCAACAGTGAGGGTTCAATTCCCATACTTGCTGAGGTTATCCGTGAAGGCCCTGCCTTCTTAATAAGGGCAGCACGGTAGCATTGTGGATAGCACAATTGCTTCACAGCTCCAGGGTCCCAGGTTCAATTCCGGCTTGGGTCACTGTGCGCGGAGTCTGCACATCCTCCCGTGTGCGTGTGGGTTTCCTCCCACAGTCCAAAGATGTGCAAGTTAGGTGGATTGGCCATGATAAATTGCCCCTAGTGTCCAAAATTGCCCTTAGTGTTGGGTGGGGTTATGGGGATAGGGTGGAAGTGTTGACCATGGGTGGGGTGCTCTTTCCAAGAGCCGGTGCAGACTCGATGGGCCGAATGGCCTCCTGCACTGTAAATTCTATGAAATCTCCAGAAAATGTGCATTGTCCATACATTAAGATTTCTAGGGATATATTGGCAGGAATCGAATTGATGAACACATCAGCATAATAAAAAAGTAGATAGTCCTCCTAAACACAATGATATACGAAAATGGGAGGTTTGAAACCATTTAATGCAAGATCAGGCTCAAACAATTGCAATTTCCCATTTATTCATTTTGTTATCCCTGTGGAGACCGACAACATTAAAAAATATATTTCTCAAAACTACCAACAGAAACCAATGGACAAGATTTAATTTAAGACTTTTACTGTAACAAACTAGAATCACCATAGCCCATTAACTGCCAACTGATACATCAAACTAAAGAAGGAAACTTTTGTTTTAACTAACACAATTGAAATGTTTTATGAAACATTTATGTGTACCCGAGGGATACACTTCTTACAACTATGTAGCATAAAAGGAAGTCGCAAAGTTACTTCTCATATGTCAGGTCAAAACTTCCAGTGTCCTTTTGGTAATCATTCCACTCCACCCAGGTTTTCCCAGAAACTAATATCAGCAAGGTATACTTTGATAAACCCTGGTCACTATAGTCCCAACAATTCAGAATTTGAGATTCTTGTATCCAACAACTTTAAACCGTTTAGTTTGCCCTGGTAAAACTGTTTTCCCCAAATAGAACTTCACATCTCCCCACTATTTCTTACAGAACAGCACAAACCTGTTTCAGGGAGGAGTTCTAATTCTTCTCCTGGAACTCTGAAGAGTCGTATCTGACTCAACATTAACTGTTTCTTTCTCCACAGGTGCTGCCAAATCCACTGAGTATTTCCAGAACTTTCTTTTTATTTCAGATTTCCACCATTCCCAGTATTTTGATTTTATCTCAACAACAGTGCTTTGTTCTGAGATGCTATGAAAGATGCTAAAACTTGCCAATTGACACCTCTGGTTGTATTTTGCTCCAAGTGGCAACGGGATCAGATAAGAATTGAGGTGTTAATCAAGAATTCACCTTTCAGAACATTCTGTTTACCTCGAGTTTCTGTTCTCTGTCCAAAGACAGGTCTGAGCCGCTGCCACAACCTCCCCATCGGTAGAGCACACGGCCAGGTCTTGAATCCACCCCATCTGGAACAGGGTTTGAACTTCGGTGGCATCAATCTGATCAACACCAGCTGTCCAGACACACTAACATATTTGTCCATGTTATAAACTCACTTCCTTGGCCATCAAGTCCTGCAAGACTTGAACTTGAAGCTTATAGCTCAAGAGGCAGGGTCATTGACCACTGTGCCACAAAATCTTACCTAAAACATAATCGTCTTGTAAAATTCAGTGTTTGTGACAATGTTAATTGACAGAAAATGTTAAACATCGTACGCCCTGTTTTGTGATGAGGGATTATGCTCCAGCAGTGAAAAATCTACCTCTAACTCCTAAATTATCGCTAGTGATCATTTTACGTTGATACGGAATTGTGCTGCAAGAATATGGTACGGAAGACGAGTAACACAAGTGCTGTACTCATATGAAAACAGGTTCATAGAAACTGAAAAAGAAACAATTTTGTATTAAAAGCTCATTAAGATTATAATTTCCTCTTATTTGTATGATAGAAAGTCCAATCCCCAGTGTCTGCATTTGCTAACTTCATCCAGGAAGAAAGTCGATAGAAGTATGAGAATAATGAAAGAAAAAATTGCTATGTGCTTTGTTAAGTGATCTTGAAAGCTCATTTGGTGTAGTCATCCTGGTTGCAAAGAGAGGAGAATATACCTGAATAATATAATTTTGGTTGTGGAACCCAACTTATTCTGTGTACTTGAAACAATATAGCTTGGACATGCACAGCCAAAAAACACTTGTGAATAGGATACTACAGCTTTCTAAAAGCAAAGAATGGATTATCTCTGTGACCCAACCTTTGGCTATAGCAGTCATTTGCAAAATAAATTTAAGGCTTGAAGCATTTTGAGGTACAAGCTGGTACATAACTATATTAGAACATAAATAGTAGGAGTAGGCCATACAGTCCCTTGGGCCTGTGATTTAATTTTATAGGGTCATGGCTAATCTTCAACCTCTTCACTTTCCTGCCAGATCGTTATATCCCTCGATTCTTATAGTCCAAAGATCTAAGTTGAATATACTCAACGAGTATTTGCAACCTTCTGAGTGAAGAAATTTCTCCTTGGCCAGTCCTAAATAGCCAACCACTCAACCTGAGACTAGATCTCAATTCCAGCCAAAGAAAACAGTTTCTCTACATCCATGTTGTCAGGCCCACTCTGAATCTAACATTTTTCAAAGAGATCATTATTGGCTCATTTTATTTTATCTCAGGACAGCACGGCAGCGCAGTGGTTAGCACTGCTGGCTCACGGCGCCGAGGTCCCAGGTTCGATCCCGGCTCTGGGACACTATCCGTGTGGAATTTGCACATTCTCCCAGTGTGCGTGGATTTCTCTCTGTGTGTGTGGGATTCGCCCCCCACAACCCAAAAGATGTGCAGGGTAGGTGGATTGGTCACGTTAAATTGCCCCTTAATTGGAAAAAAATTAATTGGGCACTCAATTTATATATATTTTTTAAATTCTACTCTCTCCTATAGGACAGCAGTCTTATCCTAGAAGTCAATCTATTGAACCATCGATACACCAATTTGAAGGCAAGCGTATCCTTCGGGATGGAGACCAAATCTGTACACGATGATTCAGGCGTGGTCTCAACCATGCCCTGTAATTACAGCAAGACTTACTGTTATTCCCCACCCGTTTGTACTAAAAGGATCTTGTATTACTTGCCTTCCTGACTACCTGCTGTACTGCATGTTAACTTTGTACAATTAAATCCCCCTGAACTGACAATTAATAATTTTTCACTGGTTAAAAATAATTCTGTTTTCCTATTGTTCCTCCCACTGTGAACACTGAACATTTTCCCAACAGTCCACCCCATCAGCTATACACCCCATCAGCTATATTATTGCGCATTCACTTCGCTACATACACAGTGTCTCACAACGTCTGTAACAAGAACTCTGGTTCAACAGTTGGAAGTTCCTCAAGTTAGACCTAATCCACCACCTGCCCTGCCTTTCTGATCTTTTACATATTTTCTTAAGGTAGTTGCCAGAGTCCCAGATGACCATCGGCTGCTTTGAGGGGCAGAGCTGACTAGTGGTGATTTAACCTGATGATCACCAACCCTCAGGCGAGGGACAAAGTTGAGGGGGAAGGGTCTTCATGAATGACTTCGGCCAGTACAAGAATTGAACCTGCGGTGCTGGCCTTGCTCATCAAACCAGGGGCTGGATTCTCCACTGTCAGGATTCTCCGTTTTGCCAGCAGCCCGGGGGTTTCCTGACTGCGTGGGGCTGCCCCACAATGGGAAACCCCATTGACCAGCCGGCGAAACGGAGAATCCCGACAAAAATCTGGTGCGGTGGGATGGAGAAACCCGCCCCAGCTGTCTAGCCCACTGAGCTAAACCAGCCCCCAACAGTTTCTTAATACAGGTAGAATACTCAAAATTTAGTTTCAGGCTCTGTTTAGTTTCAACCACTATGCAGGTTAGGTGTCCAAAATCCAGCAGGGTCACGTTCCGGAGGGTGTCAGAATTTGGACATTGAACCTATAGTTTATCTAGTCTCCATTATTTATGTAAGTAACAGTTTATTTCCCAGCTCTCTCATTTATGCAAGCAACAGTTTATTTCCCAGCTCTCTGTTGAACCACTAATATTCAGCAGACAATTACCTATTTCTGCCCAGTGACACCACTCTGATCTCTATTGCAGATCCTTTTATCCCCACCAATCCGGTTGTGCTCTCACACTGGGCTTCCACCGTGCTCTAGCCACTGGGAACTTGACTGAGATTACCCAAATTAAGATGGCCCTAACAACCGTTAGGTGATGGTCGAATTCTAATTTCTCACTCTGAGCAGATCACCAAAAACAGAGCGGAATCTTCCCACAAAGGTGGAATGTGGAGTTTTCCCAAATGCAGAGGCTGGGAGGGAAAACAGGCCAAATCTTCCAGCCCCATCATTATTTATGGACCCAGGTGTTTCATACTGCATTCTGTGGCTCTGCAAGCCTGGATGGCACAGTCTGCTGTCATGTCCAAGTGCCATATTGAAAAGGTGTCCAACGCCACTAATCCACTATTGAAGAAAGAAGGTGGACTTCCTGAAAATGCAAGGAAACTAGGGATGGGCAATAAATGCGGGCCTAACCACCGACGACCACATCCTGCAAATTTTTTTTTTAAAATAGATCACTAGGAGGACGCTGAGACCTGAAGATAGACCTCCTCAGAATGAAAGGTGGATCTCAGGAACATTCTGGGGTTGGAAGATGGACTCCCTCCAGGAAATCGAATCTGGATGGTCCCATCAGCAGAAGGTCCCACTGTAAATTCACACTGGTGTGAAACTGATTTCTGGGCCTCCTGCCATATTCTTCCCTCACACCCACCATCAAACATGCTGGCAGAGGCTTGAGAGAATTCTGCCCACTGTGTACTAACCAACACAGTACCTGGTTTTTCCCAGTATAATTAATTGCTGGACTTGAAGCACTATTGTTGGATACTGACCCATAAAATAACTGCATATAAAACAAACATGAGTAAAATAGAGAACAAGCAGTCCATCTCTCACACTATTTCAATAGTAAATAAAAATTGTCATGTTTTGGATTTGACGAGGCTGATACTTTCATACACTTGAACCATACACATTTAGTATAAAGTATATGAGATCATAGTCTTAAGATTTCTGATTGTATAATGTGCAGATTACATAAAACTATAAGTAGTGAGGAGTGTAACAGACTTCAACAGAATAGACAGATTGGTGAAATTAGAAAATAAAATATAATGCAGAGAATTATTAAGTTGCGTTTTGAGAAGAGGCAATATAAACAAGTGGTACATTTTTGAAAACGGGGCAGGAAAAAGATCTGGGAGTTCAGATGCACAACCCTTTGAAGAACAGGTTGATAAAGCGGTTTTAAAAAGAATCACAAGATTGTTTGTCTTCATAAATAGACATTTGCAATACATAAGCAATGACATTTAGCTAAACCCTTTTAAGTGAAGTATACCATGCTGGGCATCATATTTCAGGAAGCATGTCAAAACGAAACCAGGGTTGAGGGATTTCAATTATGTGGGGAAGCTGGAAAATACAGATTGTTCCTCTTAGAACAGACGTCCAAGGCAAAAGCGAACTGTGGATGCTGGAAATCTGAAATAAATACAGAAATTGCTGAAAATACAAACTGGTCAGGCAGTGAGAGAGAAATAGAGTTAAGATTTCAGGCTGATGACCTCCAGAAAGTTTAAAAGCCGATTTAGTAAAGCCATTCAAAATGATTGGGTTCATTCTATTTGGTGTTGGGTCAGTAAAAAAGAGAAAGCGCACAGATTTATGGTCATGGACACAAAAAAAAAAAAAAAAAAAGGGGATGAGAGAGTTTGCTTTTAATATGGACTAGGTTATGGTGCTCTGGATACGCCATTCGAAAAAGGTGGTGAAAACAGATTCAATAGTAACTTTCAAAAGAAAATTAAATACTTAAAAAGGAAATATTTGCAGGGCATGGGGAAAAGGTTACAGAATAACTAGCTCTTTCAAAGAGCAACATTGGCAATATGGGTTGAATGGCCACCTTCTGTGCTGTAATATTCTTTGTGAGGGTAACAATAGGGTAGAAATGTATAAGTTCCATCCAAATCTATCACTTGAATTCCTGTAGTCGCTTACTGTTTAATCACAACAACAAAATTCATTCTGGTCAGCCTTCCCAAGACTCATTCAGATTTCTGAATAGATTCTCAAACAGAACCATAATAATTAACAGAAAATTGGTGAATTTTATTTTTTATTAATTTTAGCAGGCATTCAGGAAATTAAATACAAGGATTTGATTTCAGTTCTGATGCTTTAAACACCATATAGTTTTCATGTTTACAGACACCATTTAAATTTTTTGTCGCGACTTCATTAACTAATAAATATGAATATTTGTATTAAATATGAATATTTGTATAAGATATTTATAAGTATTAAATTTGCAACTGCATGGTAACCCCACTGATTTTCACATCTTAAAAGAATCTTGACTATCACTTGTGTTACAACTGAACATACATAAAAGTTTTCGATTTAAAATTAGTTTATTCTCCTCAATCTTCCTGTACAAATTTGGAACGGTTGTGAATTTGTGTTCTCTGTCCTGGGACTGAGACACATAATGGTAGCCGGCCATAACTATCTTACCACTATTCTGCTATTATCATCACAACACTTGCTAGTACATCAGTAATATTTTGGTACCATGGTTCCTTGTTGAAAAGTAAATTTTCATATATACACGGACAAGAAATATATATAACTACAAATGCAGCAATGACAATTACTTCATAGGAACACCGTCATCACTCAGCAGTTATCCACTATTTATAAAAGGTCACTGTCAACCTATCCCCAGCACATGTGCTTATTTCACAGGTTGCTAGAAAGAGATCACCTTGTGTAGACCAAGGATATTATGTTCCACTCATGGAAGTACCTTTCAAACCAATTTACACTCAAGCCAAATTAATAATAGTGTAATACATCCAACCCAATCGACATTATCAGCTGAATGGTCAATGTTTCAAAAAAACAGGGCCATTGATTTCAGTTATGCCATGAATCCCCCCCCTTTCACTTCTGTCACCTCGGTTTTCACCGCTTGGGCAATCGTCGATGCTAGGATGAGAAAAGCCTCGTGAATGTTAGTGCCATCTTTGGCAGATGTCTCGATGTATCTCAGCCCCAAATCTGCTGCAATCTGTTCAGCCTCCTCTTGTGAGATTTGCCGTTCAGCTGGCAGATCACTCTTGTGGCCAACAAGAATGAAGATACACTCGTCTTGGTCGAGAACAGGACCAGTTTCATCCAGCCAGTTTCTGAGGTAGTCAAGAGTCTGGCGATTTGTTAAATCAAATACCAGCAGTCCGCCAAGTATAGCTTGGAGATGTGACTGTGTGATGGTTCTGAAAGAGAATCACAAATAACATTATAAAAATTAAGTCTGCTAGCCGTGTGGTCAAGCAGTATTTAGTGGATTTTCCTGGCGTTATTCACAAGCTAATAGATCATGGATGCAGCAGATAGAATGAAGTACATGTACTCCTCTCTTCCACCAACCCGACCCCCAAACAATCCAGTACATGCAGAAGCAGGGAAGTCTATTCCATTCTTCCTAGGATTTAAAAAATATATTTTAGGCAAGTATCCAGTCACCTGTAACATTATGTGAAGCAGCCACAACATTTGGGGAAATTGAAAATCTTGTATTTTAAGATTTGAAGTACTCATTTTTCAAACACTACAACAGCACAGGCTCAAGTAGAATACACAACTCAACTGATTTACAAATGCCCTTCAGGATGGAAATCTGCCGTCTGACCCCGGTCTGGCCTATATGCAATTCTAGACATGTTGGACTCTTTAAATTTTCCTCTGATTAGGCCTAGCAAACTTCTCAAGTTGTATCAAACAGCTGCAAAATGTCTAATTACCTTCACCACACCCACTGCAACATTTCACCACCACCTTCTCAAGAGGCAATTTGGAATGTGTAATAAATGCTGGCCTTGCCAGCAATTCCCATATTCCAGAAACCTAAAAGCAACACTTGCATAAGGAGCACAGTATATTATAGAACTGCTGCCTCAGCCATAGGGCATGGCTTCCAATCCCAGACCAAGGAACAAAACAGAAGCAGATAATGGTTTAAGAAGTCAAAGTTCTGATTGCTACGCAACATGAAATTCTTTTCCCCATGGATTAAGATATTCCCAATGCTGGTTTCCTCTAGGTAGACGCTTGGTGTGAGACATTTTTTAATGCGGGTATGCCGCTGCACATCAGCAGACACAGGCTCCCTGATAGAGGGTAGATCCAGTTCCAGCGGCAAGGGAACCTTGACGTCTGGGGATCTCCCTATTGCTGCAACCTTCATCCACCATCACAGCCATTGATACCACGATTCTGGTGTTCAAGGCAGTCATCCTCCCAACCCTTCTATATGGCTCAGAAATTTGGACTATGTATTGACAGCACCTCAAGGCCCTGGAAAGTTACCATCAATGGTGCCCAAAATGGATTCTCCACATCAGTTGGGAGTTCTGGCGTACTAAAATCAGCACCCTTGAAGGAGCCAAGAGCACCAGAATGGAGGCCATTATCATCCGAAACCAACTCCGCTGGGCTGGCCATGTGCTTAGGATGTCAGAGCCCCGACTTCGAAAGCAAATTTTCTTTGCCCAGCTCAAGGAAAGCTTCCGAACAAGGAGGAGGACAAAGGAATAGCTTCAAAGACACCATGAAGGTTTCCTTCAGGAAATGCAACATAGACATTAACGGCTGGAGATCCTTGCTCAGAATAGACCTACTTGGAGGAACCCCCTGATTGAAGGGATGAAATTCTTCGAGGACACTCGACAGCAATAGGAAACCTGGAAAAAGGAGCCTTGGAAAGGAATATCAGTGACCTAGAGTCCAAGGACCAATCCCATCTCCCAAAAACACAAGATGCTGCTCTAGGATTGGGCCCCATCAGCCATGCAAGGACACACAGAACGCATGACCAGCAACACAGTTTCTTAGGTGGACAATCATATACGTTAGTGAGTGATCGCCGAAGAAGAGGATATTCCCCAGACAGAAAAAACATTGCAACTCTAAATGAAGATTTTCCCTTGCTCTTATTTGGCCAATCTCTGCTCACTTCCAAAATAACCTGTCCAGATTTCAGCACAACTTTATCATCACACTCTAAAGTACACTGTTGAGGGAAACCAATTGTCAGGGCAGTGCTCAGAATTTCTCACACTTCTATTTCACTTCCACAGTGGCAGAATGTGCTAAAAGCACCTCAGCATCAAAATCGCACTTGAAGCGAGATTTAGTAAAAAAAAGAAACAAAACGAATCCCATGCCACACAATTTTCTTTGCGCCCGTTAACTGTGTACCTGTCTACCATAGAGCACCTCCTGTTTAGGGGTCAGATTTTCTTCTCCCAATGAAACTGAACCAAGTCACGAAACATTGAAATTATTTTTATTTATTTATTTTATTTTTTTTTAAACTGGAACATCAATTTACCTCTGCCTTCCCAACACTACATCAATTTTGTGGGTTGGAAAGAACCTTGGGTGCAAAACACACAAGTACCTCTTCCCCATTATGAGGGCAACAGTTGGGGAGATTGTCAGAGCTGAAAGTGATCACCTCGAGGAGGATTATGGGCACTGCACGTGTGCAAAATGTAAAGATCAGAATTACAAAACAAAATGGGCAGCATGCAGCCCGGAATACAGGTGTCAGGTACATGACAATCCAGCAAAATAAGGGACAGTTGGTCACCTTGCTCCTTGGAGAGTTTGCGACCACTGGGCGAAGTCTGCTGAGGAATCAGGAACATTCTGAAGGGCAAATGTAAAATGTTTTGACACATTCAAAAATCACCATTTGATCTGCATGGTATTCCCTCACTGAATTCACAGAGATAACTCAAAACAAAGAGTCTCATAAAGCTCCACCCATCTCCATGGTAAGATGGCACACAGTCTACTCCCAGGTAGAACTGCAAATTAACTACCTTTTAATTCCAAAGATTTTCTTAATTCTGGGAAACCACATGAATAACCTATTCATTTACTGGAATAACTGCAGATGTTGTGTCTCCAATTGTTTGGCTAAGTAAGCCCACTTGCTCTTTATGAGCCTACTTTAGCTTTCAAGTCAACATGGTCCCACCTATTCAAGTGTAATGAACTCCAAACTTGTTTGAATTGCATTTACTTTAGGATTATTCTTGTTTCTCCCATTTTCTACTGTTAAACTTTAATTTCTAAAACTAAAAAAGTTATATTCTAAAACAGCTGAATTATGAACTAGACAATTGCAAAAATATAACTAAACCATGTTGATATTTTTGGTAAATCTTCTGACTTCCATGGTTATAAAATTCACCTCCAGGCGATTAATGTGGCAAAGGCCACCACCATCAGCTCTTTTCTCTTCTATTAGCCCTGGTATTTACGACACGCCAGAAATTCTCTCAAGGAGGTTCCACCTCCACAATTAAACATTTTAAATATCGAGATCTAAAACTCCACTAATCATGGACATGACCAGAACATGTGGACATGGTTAGCTGGTCCTCCTTCACCATCTCTCAACATTTATCTTCTAGCTCG
Organism: Scyliorhinus torazame; assembly: GCF_047496885.1. Taxonomy (NCBI): domain Eukaryota; kingdom Metazoa; phylum Chordata; class Chondrichthyes; order Carcharhiniformes; family Scyliorhinidae; genus Scyliorhinus; species Scyliorhinus torazame. Next base: position 126,269,263 of record NC_092707.1, on the reverse strand, counting down.
GTGAAGAATCTGCTCACTCTTTCCGGTGTCATATGGGCCCCATGTAATACCTTGAATTGTATTAAGCTCACCCCAGCACAAGACGTAGTATTGACCCTGTGATCCTGTGCAGAATTTCACTCCATAGTCTCCATTCCAATGCCATATCAAACTCCTCCCACTGGTTTTATTTCTTCAATCGGTGTTTTCTTTGTGTCCATTCAGCCATCTATAAATGTTAGTAATTTCCCCACCTCCCAACTCATCTGGCGAGAGCAATTTATCAAGGAAGTTATCTGGTAGTCGAGGGAAAGAGGAAACTCCTTTTTCACCAAATTCAAACAGAATTTTCAATCACCTCAATTCTACAAAGAAGCATGTTGGAATAGTCAAATCCATAGATAACAAAAGAATGGATAAAGATTTCAATAACAGATAAGCGGAGACAGGTGGAGTCAGACGACATTATAGAGGTGGTCAGAGTGATGGAGCGATCAGTGGCCTCGCCCTTGTTTAAGTCTATTTCAAATTCCAGGAAGAAATCCCACAGAGCCTTTGAAATATCTGTTGGTGATTCAGCTTTGTATGTGTTGGTTGACAAATATGTTATTCCTGTAGCTACAAACAAAATCACATCTTGCAATGCAAAATACAGTTTTCCCCATGGTGAGTAGGAGGCTGCCACCCGCTGCCACACACCCGGCCTGGGCGCAGGTGGCCAAGGCAGTGAGCGTTGTAGACTCCACCGCCAGGACCGGCCAGAAAAAGCTGCACAACCGCCTCAGAGCAGCCAGGAAGAGTAGCCCAGCACAGTTACCCCGACACCAAACCCCATCCCACACACCCGTAACGCCGCCCCCCCCCCTCCCTCCCCCCCCCCCCCCCCCCCCACCGGGAGGACGACCAGACCACACCCGCCAACAGCCTGCTCGCACATCACCCTGTACTACATGCCAGCATCCATAATGCCGCCATGGCTGGGTGCCCTGTTCACAAAGGCCACCAGCTGCCCACTCCCTATGCTGCCCGTGTCCGACTGCCTAAAACTACATTTCCTGTTCCCCTCCCCTAGGAGAAGGCACCACATAACCGCAGGGACAGAGAGAAGGCTGGAGGGGGCCCACCGGACCTGCAGCCACTCACCTTCGCAGAGCGGTAGGCGCTGAACCTAGTCATGGGCCCAGAGAGAGGGCAGTCGCAAGGCCAGGGGCAGCATTAGGGAACCGAGTGATCCCCCGCTGGGTCGCGGTGTCCCGATGGCACATTCCCCCCACACCACCCCGCTTCCCCCACACAACCCTAACCCCAGCACCCCACCTCCCCTACACCACAAATCCACCACCCCAACCCTCCACATCCCCCACACCAGCGATCTAACCATGGATCATGTCTCGTGTCTTGCAGGATTACCTAGCGACGAGGCGAGTCCTTCTGGTATTCCCTGTCCCCGGCTGCATCCAACAAGGAGGTGACAATGGACAGTAACATGAGGTAGCACTGTGGCTTCACAGAGTCAGGGTCCCAGGTTCAATTCCCATCTTGGGTCACTGCCTGTGTGGAGTCTGCACGTTCTCCCCGTGGGTTTCCTCCGGGTGCTCAGTTTTCCTCCCACAAGTCCCGAAAGATGTGCTGTTAGGTGAATTAGACATTCTGAATTCTCCCTCTGTGTACCCGAACAGGCGCCGGAATGTGGCGACTAGAGACTTTTCACAGTAACTTCATTGCAGTGTTAATGCAAGCTTACTTGTGACAATAAAGATTATTACGAGCCCCCAAACACCAGCTCGCAACACCCCAGAGCACCAGTCCGGCGCAACAGCACCCTCCACAATCCTTGGAGCAGGTTTGTGAAGAGGTTCCTGGGCGGTATCTGGTGGGCACCGCACACGCGCAGCGGAACATCAGGTGGAGGTAGGAACCCTCAATTACGCGGACGGTCAGAGGGCTGTCTGTCACCCAGACAGGTCTCAGGCTTCTATAAAAGGGTGGACCCATCTATGCTGGAAATGCAGACACAGAACCAGGGGCTACATGAGGGATTGTCAGCAACCATCCAGCACCTGCAGATGGAGGAGTCCACCTACAGGGGCAGGAGACAGTGAGAACCATGCATGCCATCCAGGCCAACATCGCACAGATGTGTCCACGGTGGAGGCCTTGAGGGCGAAGGTATCGGCCATGGGTCCAAGACCTAGGGCACTCGGTACGTGGCTGAGGCAAAGGACAGGGCTGCCCTGTCACAGACAGCTATGTACCAGGGCCACCTGGGTATTGAAGCGGTGCCCAAGAGCTTGACCCAGTCACAACAGGTCATGGCTGCAGGTGTCAAAACAGCATTTCTCGGGTGCTGGCTGTCCTGGGCCTGTAACAGAGCGATGGGGCACAGTCCCAAAGGGAATTGGCCCAGTCACTGTGCTCCATGGCCAGGGGCATCGAGACCCTGGTCGAAGCAAGAGCAGGTCTCCAGTACTGGCAGCACCAGGTAGTAGGAGAGCTCCTGGAGCTCGCTCCGGACACAACCACATCTCAAGGTGTATTCTGGGGTCCATCGGCCACCACCCCCCCTCAAGGGAGGTGGTGGTGATGGGGCTGTGCCAGTGACCCCTGCAGAAGAGGTGCTGGAACACCACGTCGGACTCCAGCACACACCCCCACCCCCCCCCCCCCCCCCAATCCTCCTCCTGTTCCTGGTGCATCCGATGGGCAGCAGAACACTACCAGGGACGCCAAAGAGGCTACCAGGCCCGTCCATGTCCAATCGCTGCAGAAGATGGCCGCCAAAGGGGACCCAGGTCACAAGGTGGGAATCACAGCAGGCTGCCTGCACCCCTGATGTACACCTGGGGATCCACCTAGATGTAACGTTAGGGCCCTCAAAAGCAAACGGTTAGACACCAGTTAAGTTTGCACAGGTAAAGAGTGGTATGGTGGCGCAGTGGTTAGTACTGCTGTCTCACGGCCCAGAGGACCCGGGTTTGCTCCCTGGCTGGGTCATTGTGCTGCACATTCTCCCCGTGTCTGCGTTGGTCTCACCCCCACAACCCAAAGATGTGCAAGCTAGGTGGATTGGCCATATTAAATTGCCCCGGAATTGGAAAGAAAACATTTTAAAAAATTAAAAAAAAAAAAAAAAAAAAAAAGTTGGTACGGGTGCAGCACACCCGTTTAGCATTAGGGGCCAGGACACAAACCTGTGGATACATATTCACCTGTTCACAAATGTTTCAACCTGCCTTGGTGCTCTGTCAGAACTGTGTGAGGGATCGGCTGGCCAAGACCCCCAGGTTAGCCACCACTCACCATTCCGGTACCCGGCCTAACCCCCATCCCTGTCCCCCCCAAACCCACCCGCCCCCAACCCCATGCCCACCTCCACCACCCGAAGGGTTCAGTGGAACCGTGTGATGGAATGGCCAGCTCGCTTGCAGGGATCACCCAGGTAGACGTGGACAGTGGTTCCATGGGCAGGAGTCAGACGTTGTCGAACGTTGCAGAGCACCAGAGCTCCTCGTAGAGCAGCTCAGCATCACCCTCCATCCCATGGACCCGACTCACTGTTCCTGCCAACCCAGGTCCCACACCCCGTAGGGAGGCAGGTAGGAATCATGGAGGGGCTCGCGGTTGTGGGGGGGTGGGACAGGATGTTGGTACTGCCATCGACCAGGCCCCCCAAGTCAGCGCACCAGGAGCCGGTTAGAGTGTTCCGTGCGAGCTGGCCCTGACACACAAGTTACACGGCCTCCTGTGCCTGCCCAGCCCCATGCACTGTCCATCCTGACCTTCCCCTGCGTAGGACGAGGCCTGGTTTTCATCCCCCTCCTCCAGCATGTCGCCTCTCTGCTGCACAATGTTGTGGAGGATGCAGCAGGCCACCAAATGTGGCAGACTCTCTAGGTGCTATACTGGAGGGCCCCTCCAGAGTGGTCCAGGCACTAGAACCACATCTTCAGGACGCCAATAAACCGCTCGATCACGCCCCTGGTCACTGCATGGGAGCCGTTGTAGCAGGTCTCCGAATCGGATAGGCGTCATTAGCCACAACCACAGCGGTTAACCCCTGTCGCCCAGGAGCCAACCCCTCTCCCTGGGGAGTGCCTCAAAAGTGTCAGGAACCGTCGAGTGTGCCAGGATGGAGGTGTCATGCATACTGCTCGGGTATCAGGTGCAGACGTGCACGATATGCGTCTATTGGTCACAGACAAGCTGCATGTTCATGGAATGGAATCCCTTTTGGTTTGTGAAGAGCACCGGTGCTCGTAGAGGGACCGGTGTCCCGTCGATCACCCCCTAGACCTGGGCATCCCAGCGATGGTGGCGAACTCTGGTGCCCAGGCATCCTGGTGGGCTCTGTCGACACAGACGCTGTTCAGAGCGAATAAGTTCAGGGCGACCATCACCTTGACGGCCACCCGTCTGGCAGGTCCTGGAAGGACAGGCGCTGCCGGTACATACTAGGTCCAATGCCTCCTTCCCACCTCCTCCTCGGCCTTTTGGGTGGGTGGCTCTCCATCCTCACCGGCTGGCTCCTGTTCCTGTGGGACAGGCTCGGTTACTACAGGACTCTCCCTGAGCAGCTCCTGCTCATGCAGCCTCAGTGCATCCCCCGGGGCTGCGGCGGCAGCAAGGATGATAACAACCATTCCTGGTTATATTCAGGGGTAAAAGGCAGACATGTTAGCATGATGCGTACACCACTGCCCAGCAACGGGCTGCACAGCGATCTGGCCTGTACTGCAGTCCCTGCAACCACATGTCCCCCTTGCCCCCCCAGACCAATCCCCGGCCATTCTCTGGCATTCTGCCCACCACACCACACTGCACCCCTGGCCCCAATCGCTGGTTGGCATCGCAGTGGCCTCTGGCCCGGTCACCCATCCCTGACGGCAGGGGTACCGGTGGCTGGCACCAACCCATGCCAGAGGTATGCTAGTATGAAGTCTTACAACACCATGTTAAAGTCCAACAGGTTTGCTTGGAATCAATAGCATTCAGAGCACAGCTCCTGCCTCAGGTGACCTGCTCCGGAAGGAGCTGCATTCCGAAAGCTAGTGATTCCAAACAAACCTGTTGGACTTTAATCTGGTGTTGCAAGACTTCTTACTGTGCCCACCCCAGTCCAACGGCAGCATCTCCACATCAGAGGAATGCTATGCAGACCATGTCCACCGCACTCCTGTAGGGGCTACCATGGGTGTTGCCCTTGGGTGAGCCACATGATGCCCTACCAGTGCGTGGCAGCTGGTCGTTGGTGGGGTGAAGAGAGGGGTTGGGTAGATGCACCACACGGCCGATGTCTCTCTACACAACCACAGGCCATGGTGGGCGGTCAGTGGGGTGTGCAACAAGGTGCTACCTTGCAGGTCACAGCAATGGCAGCCCATGCCTGGAAACCCCTGTCCCAGGGGTCACCCCGATGCCATGGTCCATCCCCCCACCATCCCAGGCGGAGACCCCTCCACCCACCCAACCAGCTGTGCCAGTGGCAGGACCCCCGTGTGTGCGTGGGTTTCCTCCGGGTGCTCCGGTTTCCTCCCACAGTCCAAAGATGTGCAGGCTAGGTGGATTGGCCATGATAAATTGCCCTTTGTGTCCAAAATTGCCCTTAGTGTTGGGTGGGGTTACTGGGTTATGGGGATAGGGTGGAGGTGTTGACCTTGGGTAGGGTGCTCTTTCCAAGAACCGGTGCAGACTCGATGGGCCGAATGGCCTCCTTCTGCACTGTAAATTCTATGATAATCTATGACTGGCAGCCCACGGTTGCGCTTCGGTAACATGTCCTACCTACTCTCTCTCCCTCAGCAGCCACTGTGCCTGTTTCCTGATTTTTAAAGCCATCAGTCGTTCCTGGCGGAGGATCGCAGAAGCCCAGAGAATACCGGGCCAGGCCTGTTAATGATGTGCCAACGCCGTTTACTGTACGTGCAGCACAGAATGCATTCACGGCACTGGAACATGGCATTCCATCGGGTGCCCAGCACCACCTCGATTTTCAGCTGACGCCAAATTCTCCGCCCAATCCTGTCCCCCGAGTCCCACGCTGGCTGACAGAGAAACCCGCCCCACACATTTCAAAAGTTAGATCATGGACTCCCAGGATTTGCAGGGATCCTGATTCAAAGTCTTGGAAACTGAATTATGGGAGCAGTTAAAATCTCAAATTCTCTCTCTCTTCACAGACCAAAGTAAACAAAATGCTCATTCTACCTGGATCACTACCACCGCCACCCACCCCTTTGCTGCACCCAAGGCCAAGACCCACACCCAGTTCCAAACACAACAAATGCCAGTAAGTAGTCAGAGTCCAGTGATATTGTTATCTTTCCCCATTCATGGTAATTAAATGAACTGGGAATGCAAAGCATATTAACAGTGTCCCCAAGTTAAATACTGGAGATTTTCTCACAATTGAAAAAAAAGGTCAGTGCAAACAATTGCTGAACTGTTTACATAGGCTTGCAGGATTTGGTTTCATAAAGATCTGTTTCACATGGGTGAGATCTTAACTCATCAAAACCCATCCACATTTAAAGAGTTAAAACCAGACTTGCGGAGCCTTGTTTAAAAACTTTTTTTTTTTTTTTTAAATGCCGCATCAGGTGTTTGACGTTCTCAGTTGACCGGCTGGGAGCGGGTGATTGAAGGAAAATACTCAGGAAAGCTTCAGGAAGAGTTAGTTCATGTAAACTAAACAGCATTGAACAGTTTGGTGCAGAGCCAGCATTCTGCCAGCATCTAACAGGCCGAGCATTACTAGATTCATTAAATGTCAAGTTAGCAATTTGTGCGGGCAGCATGGGTTAGCCCTGCAGCCTCACAGCGCTGAGGTCCCAGGTTCGATCCAGGCCCTGGGTCACTGTCTGTGTGGAGTTTGCACATTCTCCCCGTGTTTGCATGGGTTTCGCCCCCATAACCCAAAGATGTGCAGGTTAGGTGGATTGGCCACACTAAATTGCCCCTTAAATTGGAAAAAATGAATTGGGTACTCTAAATTTAATTATTTTTTAAATAATAATGAAAATAAAAAAATAAGTTAGCAATTTGGGAAACAAAAAATCTTCATCCAGATTTCGCTCAACACACCGATTTCAACTGCACTGGCACAATTAAGTTACATTCTTATCAAGATATTCAAGAACATTAGATTAGCGTGCAATAAAACAGGTTTGACCAGTTTAAATTTATCCACAATGGTATCTTATCCACAATAAGATTGGGGAAGATACAAGTCTTTCCCAAAAACATTTAAAGGCTAGCATTACACCTTTTAATAAACTGCTGGACAAACCTATGTTCTTTTCCACCGGCTGTATCCCACACTTGAAGTTTCACTCTTACTGTTGGTGTGGTTTCCAGAATATGAATGTAATAATCCACACCAATTGTTTTCTGGAGTTCTTCTCGGAACGTTCCTTCAGTTAAACGGAGCACAATGGATGTTTTGCCCACAGCCGAACCACCCACTAAAATAACAGGAAATTGCCAAAAGAAATTCCTCAGATTTCGCCGTCTGACTCTCTGGCTTGATACTCTGGGCTGAACTGACCATCTCTGACCCATGGCTGTTAACTAAGGCTTGTGCTGGTTCAAGAAAGATGAAATCAATAAAACCAATCACAAGAGTGAAGCTGTTCACTCAATCAATACCCTTCCCCCGTTAGTCCTGTTTTCTTTAGAAATTCAACAGATTGATTGCTGATGTCATCAGCCAATGATTTGCAGCAGTCAAGTCTTAACCCCCCAATCATTGCACAGAAGGGGCTGACCAGTTTGCATCAAAACAGTCAAGGTGATTGGCTGACTAAGGAATGTGGGGTGAATTTTGGGAGTTACAAGTGGAGATTGTTCATCAAAACACAGGCTTTGATATGGGTGATAACCTCTAGAAAGTCAAATTTGTATTGCCCGTCCAAATTCTGCCAAGGGGCTAATAGTAAATAACTGAGAAGATATAATTAGTTTGATCATTGTCTTCAGCTATTGTCATTGAAGGGAACATGTATAAAGGTTTGTTTCGGATTTACAAGCTTTTGCCTTTTGGATATTCTATTTGATGTCGAATTTTCTGAATTTGTGGAACACGAGACCCGGCGTTACATTGGCATGTAAACAAACATCTGAAACGAAAAGTAAAAATGTTGGCAACACCAAAAGTATGCTTAGTCAGCGTCAGTGAACCAGTTAACGTTTTAGGCCGGGGAAAATTTTTAATTGATCGAAGTGGCCCGTCCAAACAAAGAGGAAGGCGGATAGCAAAATAAAACACAAAAGAGTATCAGTATAGTTTTCTTAAAAAGTCGGGAGGAGGTTAAACGGCAGAGACGACACATCAGGTGCTGGGAAGAAACATCCGAGAAATTGGAGAAAGGTTATGGCGAGTGTTTGAGGCAGTGTCAGAAGGACCTTGATGAAGGAGACGCTGCCAAAACCGGATAAGGTCTAAACGCCTGAATGTAGGAAAGGGGGAAAAGAGACCTGGATCAAGATTCTCCTTCAAATTGTGCTGGGGATCTTTTCTTTCCACCCAAGAGAGCAGACAGCGCATCAGTTTGACATGTCATCTGAAAGACAGCACCTCTTTCATTGCAGCAGTCCTTCAGCAATTTCACTAAGCTGCCCACCTACATTGAGCGCAAACTTGTGGAGTGAGGTTTGATCTTCGGAATTTTCCGTGGGTGTGTTCGCACTGAGCGCATGGTAACCAGGTTCTATGCAGGTCAGGTACAGGTCAAGGAGGAAGAAATGGTGGGATTAACTTCAAGAAGGCTTGTCTGTTTCAGGAAATTAACAATAAAGGAACAAAAATGAACTTGACCTTTGACAAAAATAGTTCTCATGTTGTCTATCTAAAATGTTCTATCCAGCAGCTCAGCCTGGTGTAGTGCTGAACCTTTCTGAAGGAACCTTGGGATGTTTTAATTAAAGGCGCTACGTTTTTCAAGATGATGGAGCAAACGCAAATTACATACGGGCATGCTGGACTTTTAAATAAGACATGTATTAAGACAATAAGAGACAGATACAAAGGAATGTCACACCCTTTCTCAGACAAATATTTCAAAGGAAGAAGCAATGTAAAAATGAACTCTCATCTCCTGTGGAGTTATTGGAAGCTGATTATCATCTCAGCAGGAATTATAACTTGTAAATCAGGGTATTTCAAAGTGCGGGTCACGGGCGGGGGGAGGGGGGGGGGGGGTCACGGAAGGATTGGTCGCGCCAATCCCACGGTGGTCCTGGGAGAAGCACTCAGAGGCCGCGACTGGTTTTACTTTTTTTAATAAATGTAAAATGCCCAATTCATTTTTTCCAATTAAGGGGCCACCTACCCTGCACATCTCTAGGTTGTGGAGGTGAGACCCGCAGACACGGGAAATGTGCAAACTCCACACACTGACCCAGGGCTGGGATTGAACCCAGGACCTCGGCATCGTGAGGCGCCAGTGCTAACCACTACGCCACCGTGCCGCCCCTCTAACGGCTTTTCCATCGAGAATGGCGGCCGCTGCCATCTTTTAAATGGAAATAAATTAGACCGTGTGGAGTATTCCGGCCTGAAGCAACAGCAGAGAGCAAGTCACCAAGCACGTACACTTGATGTCAAGCACCCTCCAGATACGTGCTTTTGGCGCCAAATCACAGAGCAGTGTTGCTTCCATTTTCCGGCTGCTGGAGGCGACGATCTCTTTGATCCTGAAGCGGGACAAGGACCCACTGCAATGTGGGTCATACAGGCCGATCTCGCTCCTCAACGTGGATGCTAAGTTGCTGGCAAAAGTGCTGGCTACGAGAACTGTGTCCCGGGGGTTATTCACGAGGACCAGACGGGATTTGTAAAGGGCAGGCAGCTAAACACCAATGTGCGGCGGCTCCTAAACGTGATAATGACGCCATCGGTGGAGGGAGAGGCGGAGACAGTGGCAGCTATGGACGCGGAGAAGGCCTTTGACCGAGTAGAGTGGGAGTACCTCTGGGAAGTGCTGCGTAGGTTTGGATTCGGGGGAGGGTTTATTAGTTGGGTTAAGCTCCTTTACAGAGCCCCGGTGGCGAGTGTGGTTACGAATCAGCGGAGGTCGGAGTATTTTCATCTGTACCGTGGGACGAGGCAGTGGTGCCCCCTGTCCCCCCTGTTGTTTGCATTAGCAATTGAACCCTTGGCCATGTCATTAAGGGAGTCTAGGAAATGGAGGGGGGTGTTCCGAGGGGGAGAGGAGCATCGAGTGTCGCTTTATGCAGATGACCTTTTGCTGTATGTGGCGGATCCAGTGGAGGGGATGGTGGAGGTCATGCAGACTCTAAGGGAGTTTGGGATTTTTCGGGCTATAAGATTAATGTAGGGAAGAGTGAGCTCTTTGTAGTACAGTCAGGAGACCAGGAAAGGGGGATAGACGATCTACCGCTGAGGAGGGCGGAAAGGAGCTTTCGGTACCTGGGGATCCAAATAGCTAGGAGATGGGGGGCCCTACATAAACTGAATCTGACGAGGCTGGTGGAGCAGATGGAAGAGGACTTCAAAAGATGGGACATGTTGCCGCTCTCGCTAGCGGGTAGAGTGCAGTCGGTCAAAATGGTGGTCCTCTCGAAGTTTCATTTTGTGTTTCAGTGCCTTCCCATCGTGATCACCAAGGCCTTTTTTAAGAGGATAGGCAGGAGCATTATGGGGTTTGTGTGGGCGAAAAAGACCCCGAGGGTAAGGAGAGGGTTTCTGGAGCGCAGTAGGGACCGAGGAGGGTTGGCGCTGCCGAATCTGGGGGGCTACTACTGGGCAGCAAATGTGGCGAGGATCCGTAAGGGGGTGATGGAGGGAGAGGGGGCAGCATGGAAGAGGTTGGAGATGGCGTCCTGCAAAGGAACGAGTCTGGGGCGCTGGTGACGGCACCGCTGCCGCTCTTGCCGACAAGGTACACCACGAGTCCGGTGGTGGCGGCAACGCTAAAGATCTGGGGCAGGTGGAGACGGCACAGGGGTGCAATGGGAGCCTCGGTGTGGTCCCCGATCAGGGGTAACCATCGGTTTGTCCCGGGGAGGATGGACGGGGGGTTTCAGAGCTGGCATCGGGCGGGGATTAGAAGAATGGGGGACCTGTTCATTGATGGGACGTTTGTGAGCCTAGGGGCACTAGAGGAGAAGTTTGGGCTAACCCCGGGAAATGCTTTCAGATACATGCAGGTGAGGGCGTTTGTGAGGCGGCAAGTGAGGGAATTCCCGTTGCTCCCGGCACAGGAAATTCAAGACAGGGTGATCTCGGGCGTATGAGTTGAAGAGGGCAAGGTGTCGACGATATACCAGGAGATGAAAGAAGAGGGGGAGGCGTTGGTAGAGGAGCTGAAGGGTAAATGGGAGGAGGAGCTGGGGGAGGAGATTGAGGAGGGGCTATTGGCTGATGCCCTAGGTACGGTTAATTCCTCTTCCTCGTGTGCCAGGCTTAGCCTGATACAATTTAAGGTGGTTCACAGATCGCACATGACGGGGGCGAGGCTGAGTAGGTTCTTTGGGGTAGAGGACAGATGTGGGAGGTGCTCAGGAAGTCCGGCGAACCATGTCCATATGTTTTGGTCATGCCCAGCACTGGAGGGGTTCTGGAGGGGAGTGGCGGGAACAATATCTCAGGTGGTGAAAGTCCGGGTCAAGCCAAGCTGGGGGCTAGCAATATTTGGAGCAGTGGACGAGCCGGGAGTGCAGGAGGCGAAAGAGGCCGGCATTCTGGCCTTTGCGTCCCTAGTAGCCTGGCGAAGGATCTTGCTAATGTGGAAGGAGGCGAAGCCCCCCAGCGCGGAAAGCCTGGATAAATGGTATGGCAGGGTTTATCAAGCTAGAGAGGATAAAGTTTGCCTTGAGAGGGTCTGCGCAGGAGTTCTACAGGCGGTGGCAACCGTTCCTAGACCATCTCGCGGAGCGTTAGATGAAGGTCGGTCAGCAGCAGCAGCAACCCGGGGGGGGGGGGGGGGGGGAGGGAGGGGGAAGGGGGGTCTGTCTGGGGGGTATTTGAGCAAGATAATACATGAAGGATCTGGAAAACTGGCATGTACGGGAGGAATCCAATGTACAAAGTTCTGTAACATATCGTTTTACCATGTTTATGTCTTGCTATGTGCGTTTTCTTTCTTTTTGTTACGAGGGGGAGGGGTTTGTTTGTAAGGATGAAAAATAGTGTTAAAAATTGTAATAAATATATATATTTTTTAAATAAAGAAAGGGAGCCGGTTCATCTCTCCTCACCCGGGGCAGAAAAATATAGGGGCCCCTGGTCCAGTTGGAGATCATGCCAAGATAACCCCCACAGAGGGAGTGGAGGGCAACAAATTTGGGGACCACATCCAGGCTCACACTTTTCATGGTGGAGGAAACAGCAAAGATACCCACTCTCGATTGCTGTTCGGTGACCTGTTTGTTATCCAAACATCAACACATTTCACTGCTGTCACATTGTGATTGAAATGGAGATTCAATCAAACTTCATCAGTCTGAAATTACTGCCATTTCATCCACTATCATGGTCCCATCTGTTCACCTTTCCCTAATATGCTCCTGAAGAAAGACACGTATATAACGCTATTCAGAGTGACCAGACATCCATTAGACCCAACTGAGTATTTCTGAAGTGTATTCGTTGTTGTAAAGGTGGCTGCCAGGTTCATGCACAGGCACCTCCTGCAATCAGCAATGTGATAATGAGCGGAAAATCTGTTGAGTTGTGATGTTGATTGAGGGATAAATATTGGTCAGGACACCAGGGATAACTCCCCTGCTCCTCTCTGAAGTAGTGCTCAGGAATCTTTTACATCCACCCAGCACGCATGCCATTTAACATCTGATCTCAAGATGACACCTCCAGCAGAGCAGCACTCTGCACTGGAATGTTAGCCTTGATATTGGTGCTCAAGCCTCTGGTCTCAAAATATTGTGACTGAGAGGCCAGATTGCTTATCAACCTAGTCATAGCTGATGCTCCAGTCACAGAACTCTTTTGTTTGTTGTAAATAAGTGCAAATTGCTAATGTTCGGACTAAATTGCCACCACTTCCTCTGTTTCTGCATTACTGGATTGCACTAGCCTTCCCTTTTTGCATATTGAGGAAGTTAATGTCTTGGAAGTAATTTTCCAAACAGTTCAGCATCTAGAACAACAAACAAAGAACAAAGAAATGTACAGCACAGGAACAGGCCCTTCGGCCCTCCAAGCCCGTGCCGACCATGCTGCCCGACTAAACTACAATCTTCTACACTTCCTGGGTCCGTATCCCTCTATTCCCATCCTATTCATGTATTTGTCAAGATGCCCCTTAAATGTCACTATCGTCCCTGCTTCCACCACCTCCTCCGGTAGCGAGTTCCAGGCACCCACTACCCTCTGGGTAAAAAACTTGCCTCGTACATCTACTCTAAACCTTGCCCCTCTCACCTTAAACCTATGCCCCCTAGTAATTGACCCCTCTACCCTGGGGAAAATCCTCTGACTATCCACTCTGTCTATGCCCCTCATAATTTTGTAGACCTCTATCAGGACTCCCCTCAACCTCCTTCGTTCCAGTGAGAACAAACCGAGTTTATTCAACCGCTCCTCATAGCTAATGCCCCCCATACCAGGCAACATTCTGGTAAATCTCTTCTGCACCCTCTCTAAAGCCTCCACATCCTTCTGGTAGTGTGGCGACCAGAATTGAACACTATACTCCAAGTGTGGCCTAACTAAGATTCTATACAGCTGCAACATGACTTGCCAATTCTTATTCTCAATGCACCGGCCAATGAAGGCAAGCATGCCGTATGCCTTCTTGACTACCTTCTCCACCTGTGTTGCCCCTTTCAATGACCTGTGGACCTGTACTCCTAGATCTCTTTGACTTTCAATACTCTTGAGGGGTCTACCATTCACTGTATATTCCCTACCTGCATTAGACCTTCCAAAATGCATTACCTCACATTTGTCCGGATTAAACTCCATCTGCCATCTCTCCGCCCAAGTCTCCAAACAATCTAAATCCTGCTGTATCCTCTGACAGTCCTCATCGCTATCCGCAATTCCACCAACCTTTGTGTCGTCTGCAAACTTACTCATCAGACCAGTTACATTTTCCTCCAAATCATTTATATATACTACAAAGAGCAAAGGTCCCAGCACTGATCCCTGTGGAACACCACTGGTCACAGCCCTCCAATTAGAAAAGCTTCCTTCCATTGCTACTCTCTGCCTTCTTTGACCTAGCCAGTTCTGTATCCACCTTGCCAGCTCACCCCTGATCCCGTGTGACTTCACCTTTTGTACTAGTCTACCATGAGGGACCTTGTCAAAGGCCTTACTGAAGTCCATATAGACAACATCCACTGCCCTACCTGCATCAATCATCTTAGTGACCTCCTCGAAAAACTCTATCAAGTTAGTGAGACACGACCTTCCCTTCACAAAACCGTGCTGCCTCTCACTAATACATCCATTTGCTTCCAAATGGGAGTAGACCCTGTCTCGAAGAATTCTCTCCAGTAATTTCCCTACCACTGAAGTAAGACTCACCGGCCTGTAGTTCCCGGGATTATCCTTGCTACCCTTCTTAAACAGAGGAACAACATTGGCTATTCTCCAGTCCTCCGGGACATCCCCTGAAGACAATGAGGATCCAAAGATTTCTGTCAAGGCCTCAGCAATTTCCTCTCCAGCCTCCTTCAGTATTCTGGGGTAGATCTCATCAGGCCCTGGGGACTTATCTACCTTAATATTTTTTAAGACACCCAACACCTCGTCTTTTTGGATCTCAATGTGACCCAGGCTATCTACACACCCTTCTCCAGACTCAACATCTACCAATTTCTTCTCTTTGGTGAATACTGATGCAAAGTATTCATTTAGTACCTCACCCATTTCCTCTGGCTCCACACATAGATTCCCTTGCCTATCCTTCAGTGGGCCAACCCTTTCCCTGGCTACCCTCTTGCTTTTTATGTACGTGTAAAAAGCCTTGGGATTTTCCTTAACCCTATTTGCCAGTGACTTTTCGTGACCCCTTCTAGCCCTCCTGACTCCTTGCTTAAGTTCCTTCCTACTTTCCTTATATTCCACGCAGGCTTCGTCTGTTCCCAGCCTTTTAGCCCTGACAAATGCCTCCTTTTTCTTTTTGACGAGGCCTACAATATCTCTCGTTATCCAAGGTTCCCGAAAATTGCCGTATTTATCCTTCTTCCTCACAGGAACATGCCGGTCCTGAATTCCTTTCAACTGACACTTAAAAGCCTCCCACATCTCAGATGTTGATTTGCCCTCAAACATCCGCCCCCAATCTATGTTCTTCAGTTCCTGCCTAATATTGTTATAATTAGCCTTCCCCCAATTTAGCACATTCATCCTAGGACCACTCTTATCCCTGTCCACCAGTACTTTAAAACTTACTGAATTGTGGTCACTGTTACCGAAATGCTCCCCTACTGAAACATCTACCACCTGGCCGGGCTCATTCCCCAATACCAGGTCCAGTACCGCCACTTCCCTAGTTGGACTGTCTACATATTGTTTTAAGAAGCCCTCCTGGATGCTCCTTACAAACCCCGCCCCGTCTAAGCCCCTGGCACTAAGTGAGTCCCAGTCAATATTGGGGAAGTTGAAGTCTCCCATCACCACAACCCTGTTGTTTTTACTCTTTTCCAAAATCTGTCTACCTATCTGCTCCTCTATCTCCCGCTGGCTGTTGGGAGGCCTGTAGTAAACCCCCAACATTGTGACTGCATCCTTCTTATTCCTGATCTCTACCCATATAGCCTCACTGCCCTCTGAGGTGTCCTCTCGCAGTACAGCTGTGATATTCTCCCGAACCAGTAGCGCAACTCCGCCTCCCCTTTTACATCCCCCTCTATCCCGCCTGAAACATCTGAATCCTGGAACCTTTAGCTGCCATTCCTGCCCTTCCCTCAACCAGGTCTCTGTAATTGTAACAACATCATAGTTCCAAGTACTAATCCAAGCTCTAAATTCATCTGCCTTACCCGTAATACTTCTTGCATTAAAACATATGCACTTCAGGCCACCAGACCCGCTGTGTTCAGCAACTTCTCCCTGTCTGCTCTGCCTCAGAGCCCCAATGTCCCTATTCCCTAGTTCCCCCTCAATGCTCTCACCTTCTGACCTATTGCTCCCGTGCCCACCCCCCTGCCATACTAGTTTAAACCCTCCCGTGTGACACTAGCAAACCGCACGGCCAGGATATTTATGCCTCTCGGGTTTAGATGCAACCCGTCCTTCTTATATAGGTCACACCTGCCCCGGAAGAGCTCCCAGTGGTCCAGATAACGGAAACCCTCCCTCCTACACCAGCTGTTTAGCCACGTGTTTAGCTGCTCTATCTTCCTATTTCTAGCCTCACTGGCACGTGGCACAGGGAGTAATCCCGAGATTACAACCCTCGAGGTCCTGTCTTTTAACTTTCTGCCGAGCTCCCTGAACTCCTGCTGCAGGACCTCATGCCCCTTCCTGCCTATGTCGTTAGTACCAATATGTACAACGACCTCTGCCTGTTTGCCCTCCCCCTTAAGGATGCCCTCTAACAGTTCGGAGACATCCTGGACCCTGGCACCAGGGAGGCAACATACCATCCTGGAGTCTCTTTCGCGTCCACAGAAGCGCCTATCTGTGCCCCTGACTATAGAGTCCCCTATTACTATTACTCTTCTGCGCTTTGACTCTCCCTTCTGAACATCAGAGCCAGCCGTGGTGCCACTGCTCTGGCTGCTGCTGTTTTCCCCTGATAGGCTATCCCCCCAGACAGTATCCAAAGGGGTATACCTGTTTGAGAGGGGGACAACCACAGGGGATTTCTGCACTGACTGCCTGCCCTTTCTGGTGGTCACCCATTTCTCTGCCTGCACCTTGGGTGTGACCACATTTACATAACTGCGATCTATGATGCTTTCCACCACCTGCATGCTCCTAAGTGCATCCAATTGCTGCTCCAACCGAACCATGCGGTCTGTGAGGAGCTCCAGTTGGGTGCACTTTCTGCAGATGAAGCCATCCGGGATGCTGGAAGCCTCCCGGACCTTCCACATCTCACAGTCAGAGCACTGCACCCCTCTAACTGACATTGCGTCAATTAATTAAAATTTAAAAAAAAAAAAATTTAAATATTTTTTTTTAACTTTCAAAGTTACTGTTAACTATCTGTTTCCTAGCACTAGATTTCTAATAGAAATGCGAAAGCTAAATATAGTACTCTCCGATCTCTGGCTTAGATACCCCTCTAAATTATAATTAAGTAATTATGTTTAATTAGTTACCAATGCTTAATTTTTTTAATTTAGTGTAGATTCCCAACCAGCCACTCAGGCCACAGCTTTTCTGTGATGTCACTTCAGTTTCCCCCCGACACACACAATTTGAAAAAGGTATAAAAGTAAAAATGAATAAAAATCACTTACTTACCTTCCTACCTTCTGAGTGTCTTAGATGTTCTCAGGTTCTCTCCCTGACAGAGGATGCTCCTCCTCCTCCGAACGGCTCCCGAAACTAGTGTTTTTTCATTTTAAAATTTTTATTCTGTTTTTAAATTTACAAAGCCAATGCGCAGAGTGAACATCGTAATCCATTTCCTTGCTTGCTCCAAAAACCAATTCATAGAACCATAGAATCCCTACTGTGCAGAAGGAGGTCATTTGACCCATCAAGTCTGGCCCAACCCAGGCCCACTCCCCCGCCCTATCCCCGCAACCTAACCTGCACATCTTTGGACACTAAGGGGCAACGCTAGCATGGCCACTCTACCTAACCTCCACATTTTTGGACTGTGGGAGGAAACCGGAGCACCTGGAGGAAATCAGACACAGGGAGAAGGTGCAAACTCCACACAGACAGTCATCCGAGGCCGGAATTGAACCCAGGTCCCTGTCGCTGTGAGGCAGCAGTGCTAACCACTGTGCCACTGTGCCACCCCAAATTCAAATTTAATTCAATTCAGTCTCTACAAGAGAGACATACTAGATCCAAGCTGACAAGAAAATGCCTTGCACCTCATCTTGGGCTTGACCTGACGCTTGATCTTAGCCAAAAAATGTTCTGGTCACCCAGTGTTCTGCAATCTTATAGCAATGTATACAGGATATATTGCAGATAGAATGGCCAATTTGACCATTATTTAATTGGACCCCCCCCCCCCCCCCCCTCTCCTGCTGCTGCCATCCAGGGGCACTATAGTAAACAAATAGTGTGAAGTGAGCCATTACCACGGTAACACGATAATGGAAATGCCACCCTTTATCTGTTGCCTGCTCTACCTGGCTTGTCTTCCTCAAAAAGACTTCAACAGATATTTTTTCCAGGTCTATAACATGAACAAAGAAAGCTAACTTGGATCTTATCAAACCAGTGACTAGTGACCTGGATCGATGCAGTGTTAAAGATCAACAATTTCTGCTTCAGTCTTTCAATCTGATTTCTTTAGATCCAAGGATGTTCCTCTCTAATACCCTTCATTGGTCATGTATTGTTTTGTCTCAAATATTAGCAGATCACAAACTGTACATGCCAATAACAACATCATATAAATATTAAAATAAGCGATATACTGCGGATGCTGGAATCTGAAACAAGAACAGAGAAAGGATGCTGGAAAAACTCAGCAGGTCTGGCAGCACCTGGAAGGAGAGAAACAGAGGGAAAATGTGTTGGATATTATACTGTAGTTACAAGAGATTGTATCAGCGATGTACTAAACTTAAGAACAAGAGACAGATGGACTGTTGTAGAGTGAGGGGAGAGGTTTGGTGGGGAGAGGAAGGGAGGATTTTTGCATTGAGACAAAAAAAGATATGGAATATAAAAATGGGAGTTCAGTTCAAGGAGAAAGGTCACAATCTAAAGTTGCCTAACTCAACGTTGAGTCCTGATGGCTGCAATGTGCCCAAATGGAAGATGAGATGCTGTTCCACCAGCGTATGCCGGGATTCACTGGAGCATTGCAGCAGGCCAAGGATGGACATGCGGGCATGAGAGCGAGATACTGATTTAAAATGGCAAGCGACAGGAAGGTTCAGGACATGCTTGAGGGCTGAGTGAAGGTGTTCTGCAAAGTGGTCACCCAGTCTGCGCTTAGTCTCCCCAGTGCAGAGGAGACCGCGTTGTGAGCAGCGAATACATATCAATATGGTCCAATTTTCAAAGCAGTTCACTTTTATAGTTAATGAATAAATCAGGCTTCATCTGCAGAAGTGGTATCAACAACTTTTATTTACATAGTACCTTTATTGCAATAAAACATGCCAATGTGCTTCATAGGAACTCTATAAAAGAAAATTTGATGCGGAAGGAGGTTTTAGGTTAGAAAATGAAAAACTTTGCCAAAAAGTTCGGAGTAAAAAGTGACGTAAAGGAGGGGAGCAAGGTAAAGAGGCAGAGAATATTAGGGAAGGAATTCTAAATCATAGGGCCCAGGCAGCTGAAAGCGCCCACCAATAGTGGAGCCATTAGAATTATCATTGTATGTGTACATCCAGTCAAATGGAAGGAATTAAATGGAGGCCAACTATGCAAATATGAGGTTGTAAGGTTCAGAGCATAGGAACAGGAGGATGGCATTTAACACCTTGAACATGTTCTGCCATTCAATGAGATCATGACTGATCTGTGACCTAACTCCATATCCTCTAATACCTTTGACTAATAATACTCTACGAATCTCAGTTTTAAAATTAAAATTGATCGAGCATCAAATGCCATTTGCAGAAGAAAAATTCAAATTTCTACCATCCTATGTGTGAAGAAATGTTTCCTAATTTCACTTCCTGAAACATTTGGCTCTGATATTTAGACTCTGGCCCCTGGTCCGAGCATGGGATTTTTCGAACCTGCCCACCGGCAGAATCTTCCAGTCCCGCCAAAGTCGAGCCCCTGCAGCAGGTTCCCTGATGGCGGGCGCGGATGAGCCACGCAAAATTCCGTAGGCTTCGTGGGACCAGAAGATCTCACTGGCGGCGAATGGCTTGCTACATCTGCCATTGGAAGACCTGGCACGAGGGATGGAAATTCCTGGGTCAGACTCCCCAACCGGTGGAAATACATTCTCTCTCTACCCTATCTCTACCTTAATATCTTGAAAACGTAAATCAGACTTCCGGTTGCGGCGATGCGGAGCTAAGCCGCACGTTTCGGCAGCTCCCGCGACAACGGACGTTCGGGCTCACTAGAGGAGCCCCAACGGAGGTTTTTTGATCGGATCCCATGTGGGAAGGTGCAGTAAGGTCCCCCCTTATGATATATGGCCGAGATCAGCGGTGGAGAGGCAAGAAAAGAGGCTCTGGAGCGGTGGCAAAATCGAGGGGGAAAAGCAAGATGGCGGATGGCGTAGATCAAGCAGCATGGGGGCCAGACCAGCAGGAGTTCCTTAAGCGCTATGTGGAGGAGCTTAAAAAGGAGGTGCTGGCACCACTGCTGTTGGCGATTGAGGGGCTGAAGGAGACCCAGAAGGCCCAGGCAGTGGAGCTTCGTGAGGTGAGGGATAAAACGAATGAGAACGAGGACGAGATCCTGGGCCTGGCGGTACAAATGGAGGCGCACAAGGCGGAGCACAGGAGGTGGGCCGAGAGAATTGAGGTCCTGGAGAACAGGTCGAGGAGGAAAAACCTCCGGATTCTGGGTCTTCCCGAAGGAGTGGAGGGAGCTGATGCCGGGGCGTATGTGAGTACGATGCTCCATTCGCTGATGGGAGCGGCGGCCCCTCCGACCCCCTTGGAGTTGGAGGGGGCTCACCGGGTCCTGGCGAGGAGACCCAAGGCTGATGAGCTGCCAAGGGCGATAGTGGCAAGGTTCCATCGCTTCACGGATAAAGAAAGTGTGCTGAGATGGGCCAAGAAGGTGCGGAGCAGTAGATGGGAGAATGCGATGATCCGAGTCTACCAGGACTGGAGCGCGGAGGTGGCAAGGAGGAGAGCTGGCTTCAACCGGGCCAAGGCGGTGCTGCATAAAAAAAGGGTCAGGTTCGGCATGTTGCAGCCTGCGCGACTGTGGGTCACCTATCAGGACCGACACCATTATTTTGAAACGCCAGAAGAGGCTTGGACCTTTATCCAGACGGAAAAACTGGACTCGAACTGAGGGGATGTGGCTGTGGGGGGGAGATGTTGGTTGTAAATGGGGGCTGTAAATAGGGGCAAAGAACACTTCATGGGTGGGGCGATGGATGGGGATGTGAGTAGAGCTCTGGTTAAAATTCCTAAAAGTCCTTTTTTCTTTTCTGTAGACGAGATTATAATGATGGAGAATGTGGGCATCGGTGCTGGAGGGAGGTGAGACTCGGGGATGAGGGAACTGGGATAATGGCCGCAAAGGGAGCTGCGACACAGAGGGCGGGTCTGGTTCAGGAAAGCGCGGGCTTTTTCCCGCGCACAAAAAAGGGGGGGGGAGGATGGAGGAAGGTAAGGAGGAGGAGAGACTCCCACATGGGGGAGATCAGCGGGGGAAGCCGGGGTCAGCAGAAGTCAGCTGACTCACGGAAGCAATATGGGGGGAGCAAAAGAGCTAGACGGGGATCTTTTTGGGGGTGGGGGTTTGGGTTGCTGCTGCACTGTCCGAGGGGGAACTGAAAATGGAAGAGGTGGTCGGGACGGGGGTTCCCCGCCTGGGGGACTGGAGGGTGAGGGAGGCGCGGGCATGGGACTGGCCTAAGATAGGAGATGGCTAGTCGGCAGGGGGGGGGGGGGGGGTAACCCCCCAATCCGGCTGATCACGTGGAATGTGAGAGGCCTAAATGGGCCGGTTAAGAGAGCCCGAGTGTTCGCGCACCTAAAGGGACTGAAGGCAGACGTGGCCATGCTTCAGGAGACACATCTGAAGGTGGCAGATCAGGTCAGGTTAAGGAAGGGATGGGTAGGACAGGTGTTCCATTCGAGACTGGATGCGAAGAATAGAGGGGTGGCAATACTGGTGGGAATGCGGGTGTCGTTCGAGGCCAAGAACATAGTAGCGGACAAGAGAGGCCGATACGTGATGGTGAGTGGTAGGTTGCAGGGGACGGAGGTGGTACTAGTGAATGTATATGCCCCAAACAGGGGCGATGCTGGATTCATGAAACGGATGTTGGGTCGTATCCCAGACCTGGAAGTAGGGAGCCTGATAATGGGTGGGGATTTTAACATGGTGCTGGACCCAGCATTAGATCGTTCCAGATCTAGGACGGGGAAGAGGCCGGCTGCAGCCAAGGTGCTTAGGGGGTTTATGGACCAGATGGGGGGCGTAGATCCGTGGAGATTTGCCAGGCCTTTGGCCAGAGAATTTTCTTTTTTCTCCCATGTTCATAAGGCCTACTCCCGGATAGATTTTTTTGTTATGGGCAGGGCACTGATCCCGAAAGTAGAGGGAACGGAATATTCGGCCATAGCCATTTCAGACCATGCCCCGCATTGGGTGGAGCTAGAGCTGGATGAGGAGACGGACCAACGCCAGTTGTGGAGGCTGGATGTGGGACTGCTGGCAGACGAGGAAGTGTGCGGGAGGGTGCGGGGGTGTATCGAAAGGTATCTGGAGGCCAACGACAACGGGGAGGTGCAGGTGGGAGTATTATGGGAGGCGCTGAAGGTGGTGGTTAGGGGAGAGTTAATCTCCATCAGGGCTCAAAGGGCGAAGAGGGAGGGCAGGGAAAGGGAGAGGTTAGTGGGGGAGATTTTAAGGGTGGATCGGAGCTATGCAGAGGCTCCCGATGAGGGACTACCCAGGGAGAGACAAAGTCTCCAGACGGAGTTCGACCTGTTGACCACAGGGAAGGCAGAGGCACAGTGGAGGAAGGCACAGGGGGCGACATATGAATATGGGGAGAAGGCGAGTCGGAAGATGGCAGGGGAACTACGGTGCGGGGAAAGTGAATGAGGCTTTTAAGGCCTTTTACGAGGAGCTGTATAGGTCCCAACCCCCAGGGGGAAAAGAGGGGATGTGGCGATTTCTGGACCAATTGAGGTTCCCAAGGGTGGAGGAGCAGGAGGTGGTTGGTTTGGGGGCGCCAATTGGGGTGGAGGAGCTGGTTAAAGGACTGGGGAGCATGCAGGCAGGGAAGGCCCCGGGGCCGGTTGGGTTCCCGATGGAGTTTTATAGGAAGTATGTAGACCTGTTAGCCCTGTTGTTGGTAAGGACCTTCAATGAAGCAAGCGAGGGGGGGACCCTGCCCCCGACAATGTCGGGGCGACGATCTCTCTGATCTTAAAGCGGGATAAGGACCCACTACAATGTGGGTCGAATAGACCGATCTCGCTCTTTAACGTGGATGCTAAGTTGCTGGCAAAAATGTTGGCCACGAGGATTGAGGACTGTGTCCCGGGGGTGATTTACGAGGACCAGACGGGATTCGTAAAGGGTAGACAGTCAAATACTAATGTGCAAAGGCTCCTAAATGTGATAATGATACCATCGGTGGAGGGAGAAGCAGAGATAGTGACAGCCATGGATGCGGAGAAAGCCTTTGATCGGGTAGAGTGGGAGTATCTCTGGGAAGTGTTGAGGAGGTTTGGGTTCGGGGGCGGGTTTATCAGTTGGGTTAAGCTCCTGTATAAAGCCCCGGTGGCGAGTGTGGTCACGAACCGGCGAAGGTCGGAGTATTTCCGGCTGTATCGAGGGACGAGGCAGGGGTGCCCCCTGTCCCCTCTGCTGTTTGCATTAGCAATTGAACCTTTGGCCATGGCGTTAAGGGAGTCGGGGAAATGGAAGTGGGTGGTTCGAGGGGGAGAGGAACATCGAGTGTCGCTGTACGCAGACGACCTGTTGCTGTACGTGGCAGATCCAGTGGTGGGGATGGTTGAGGTAATGCAGATCCTACGGGACTTTGGAGACTTTTCGGGCTATAAGCTCAATATGGGAAAGAGCGAGTTGTTTGTGATCCACCCCAGGGACCAGGGAAGAGAGATAGACGACCTACCATTGAGGAGGGCGGATGGGAGGTTTCGATACTTGGGGATTCAGGTAGCTAGGAGCTGGGGGGCACTGCACAAGCTTAATTTGACGCGGCTGGTGGAACAGATGGAGGAGGACTTTAAAAGGTGGGACATCCTGCCACTCTCGCTGGCGGGTTCGGTACAGTCGGTTAAAATGGTGGTCCTCCCGAGGTTTCTTTTTGTATTCCAATGCCTCCCAATTGTGATTACTAAGACCTTCTTTAAGAGGGTAAGTAGGAGCATTATGGGATTTGTGTGGGCGAGTAAGACCACGAGGGTAAGGAGGGGGTTCCTGGAGCGTAGCAGGGATAGAGGAGGGCTGGTGCTGCCGAATTTGGGTGGTTATTGTTGGGCAGCCAACGTGGCAATGATCCGTAAATGGGTGATGGAGGGAGAGGGGGCAGCGTGGAAGAGGCTGGAGATGTCGTCCTGCAAAGGAACGAGCCTGGGGGCGCTGGTGACGACACCGCTACCGCTCTCGCCGATAAGGTACACCACGAGCCCGGTGGTGGCGGCAACGCTAAAGATCTGGGGGCAGTGGAGATAGCACAGGGGTGCGACGGGAGCCTCGGTATGGTCCCCGATTAGAGACAACCACCGGTTTGTCCCAGGAAAGATGGACGGGGGGTTTCAGAGCTGGCATCGGGCAGGGATCAGAGGAATGGGGGACCTGTTCATTGACGGGACGTTTGCGAGCTTAAGGGTGCTGGAGGAGAAATTTGGGCTACCCCCAGGAAACGCTTTCAGATACATGCATGTGAGGGCATTTGTGAGGCGGCAGGTGAGGGAATTCCCGTTGCTCCCGGCACAGGAAATTCAAGACAGGGTGATCTCGGGTGTATGGGTCGGAGAGGGCAAGGTGTCGGCGATATACCAGGAGATGAAAGAAGAGGGGGAGGCGTTGGTAGAGGAGCTGAAGGATAAATGGGAAGAGGAGCTGGGGGAGGAGATTGAGGAGGGGCTGTGGGCTGATGCCCTAAGTAGGGTAAATTCCTTGTCCTTGTGTGCCAGTCTTAGCCTGATACAATTTAAGGTGGTTCACAGAGCGCATATGACGGGGGCGAGGCTGAGTAGATTCTTTGGGGTGGAGGACAGATGCGGAAGATGTTCAGGGAGTCCGGCGAACCATGTCCATATGTTTTGGAGAGGAGTGGCGGGAACAATACTTCAGGTGGTGAAAGTCCGGGTCAAGCCAAGCTGGGGGCTAGCAATATTTGGAGTAGTGGACGAGCCGGGAGTGCAGGAGGCGAAAGAGGCCGGCATACTGGCCTTTGCGTCCCTAGTAGCCCGGCGAAGGATCTTGCTAATGTGGGAGAAGGCGAAGCCCCCATCGTTGGTGGTGGGGGGGTGGGGGGGGGGAGGGAGGGAGGGGGAAGGGGGGTTTCTCTGAGGGGCATTTGAGCAAGAAAATACATGAATGATCCAGAAACTGACATGTACGGGAAGAATCCTATGTACAAAGTTATGTATCGTATTGACTGGCCATGTTCATGTCTTGCCACACAAGCTTTATTTCTTTTCTTTGTTACGGGGGGGGGGGGTTGTTTATATGGTTGAAAATATAGTTTTTAAAAAAAAGAAAACGTTAATCACCCTTCAACCTCTTGAATCTAGGGAATAAAACCCTGTTTTAGGAATGTAGGTTTGTTTAATCTCTCCACGTAGCTTAACACTAGGAGCCCAGATATTCTTGCATTCCGTCCAAGGTCAATATATCGTTCCTTGCCTATTATAAAGCAATATAAATCAATGTAGCTAAAACTCTGGACCTTAATTGACAGAACTACTGTTCAAAGGTATGCATTGGTGGCATGCCAATGGAATGCTATGGGTGGCAGGGTGGCACAGTGGTTAGCAGTATTGCATCACAGCGCCAGGAACCCAAGTTCAATTCCGGCCTTGGTGAATGTCTGTGTGGAGTCTGCATGTTCTCCCCATGTCTGTCTATGTTTTCTCTGGGTGTTCTGGTTTCCTCCAGTCCAAAGATGTGCAGATTAGGTAAACTGGTCATGTTAAAAAATTGACCCTTAATATCCAAAGATGTGTACGTTAGGTGGGGTTACAGGGATAGAGCACCGGCGGGATGTGCTCTTTCACAGGGTTGGTGCAGACCCGATGGGCCGAATGACCACCTTCTGTACTGTAGAGATTCTATGGCATTGTGTGTCTATACTGTACAGCTATCCCCCATTTAAAATGTGTTCTAACAGCACATTTTTGTCATAATGCAGTTTGTAAATTAAGGTAATTAACGCCTCCAAGGGTCATTGTCTCCTTTTCTGTTTAGCATGGTTACTAAATATGCTCAGTCTGGTAAGGTCTATGGACTCCAAGATGGTAGACCTGGTTATCGAATTTCAGAATCATGTGCTAACCCTCTGTTGCAGACTCAGTGATCCACTAACGGCACCAGGCTGGTTGACAGTATTCCAAGACTGTGGGTTATTGACTGGCTAGTCAAACTCAGGATAGTCGTCATAGGATGAGTGAATCCATGTTTGTTTGCTACTGTTATTCTATCCAAAAGTCTATTTCAGGAGTTGGTCACGCTGATTCTCTTTGGGTTGTGCCACAAACTCCATATCCTGACAACAAATTCCACTCCCCTCCTTCTCTCACCATTCTCCGGCTGCTCCACGATGACATGCAAGCCATGATCTTCACCAACTAATCCACCACAGACCCAATACGTGTGCAAACTGGCTTAAACAGGACTGCATCATCGCACCAAAAGTCGATCAAAACGTAATTTCATAGAATTTACAGTGCAGAAGGAGGCCATTCGGCCCATCGAGTCTGCACCAGCTCTTGGAAAGAGCACCCCACCCAAGGTCCACACCTCCACCCTATCCCCACAACCCAACAACCCCACCCAACACTAAAGGCAATTTTGGACACTAAGGGCAATTTATCATGGCCAATCCACCTAACCTGCACATCTTTGGATTGTGGGAGGAAACCGGAGCACCCGGAGGAAACCCACGCACACACGGGGAGGATGTGCAGACTCCGCACAGACAGTGACCCAAGCCGGAATCGAACCTGGGACCCTGGAGCTGTGAAGCAATTGTGCTATCCACAATGCTACCGTGCTGCCTTCTCCACATTCCACCCAATCACCTTGAAATTCTCCACTGGAGTGGAGCGAACAAGTGGGAAACTGTCTAACCTACAATGCTGCAAGGCCAGAACTAAGACCACCCCAAGCTCTGTCATCGAGCCGCTGTACGCAGAAGTTGCCTGTGTGTGTGAACACTCAGAGGTCGAGCGACAAACCATCGTCGACGCATTCACCGAGGCAATGAGAGAATGGGCCTCAAACTAAACAGCCAGAAAACAAAGGTTCTCTACCCACCCACAGGGGCTGGTTTAGCACACTGGGCTAAATCGCTGGCTTTTAAAGCAGACCAAGGCGGGCCAGTAGCACGGTTGAATTCCCGTACCAGCCTCTCCGAACAGGCGCCGGAATGTGGCGACTAGGGGCTTTTCACAGTAACTTCATTGAAGCCTACTCGTGACAATAAGTGATTTTCATTTCATTTCATTTTTTCACTCCTGCCAAACTAAACTGCCCCCTAACCATCAAGATCCACGTTGACCCCCTGGACAATGTGGATCATTTCCCACACCTCGTGAGCTTCCTCTCGATGCGAGCAGACATTGACGATGAATTCCAGCATCGACTCCAATGCGCCAGTGCAGTCTTCAGACGCCTGAGAAACAGTGTGTTCAAAGACCGAGACCTCAAATCCAGCACCAAACTCATGGTCTAGAGAGCAGACATGATCCCCGCCCTGCTGTATGAATCAAAAACATGGACAGCAGACACCTCAAATCCTTGGAGAGATATCACCAATGCTGCCTCCGCAAAATCCTGCAAATCCACTGGCAGGATAGACGTACCAATGTGAGGGTCCTCTCTCAGGCCAATATCCCCAGTATCAAGGCACTGGTCACGCTCGACCACATTGTCTGCACGCCCGACACAAGACTCCCAAAACAAGCGTTCTACTCCGAGCTCCACAATGGCAAGTGATCACTAGAAGGGCAGAGGAAATGCTACAAGGACACTCTGAAAACCTGCCTAAATATACGCAACATCCCCATCGACACGTGGGAATCGCTTGCCTTTGAACGCGCAAAGTGGAGAAAAAGCATCTGCAAAGGTACCAATCACCATGAACATTGCAGGGTGGAGCACGCGGAGGCCAAGCGTAAACAGCGGAAAGAGAGCGCCAGAATCCAGAACATCCGAGCCACCCACCTCATCAAATACAACCTGCCAAACCTGTGGCAATGTTTGCAGATCCAGGATCTGACTATTCAGGCACTGTAGAACCCTCCTTTCCGGAGTGGAAGAAAGTAATCCTCGATGCTGAGGGACTGCCCAAGAGAATAGAGATTTAAGACTGTGGTAGCATGATCCCTTTAAGGGGCCGAACTCCACTAGCCACGTGAGCGGCTCGGGCCAATCATGTAGGGACATGTGAACCCCGGCTAATGGGGAGTTTGCGTGGGGCCCTGTGAGCAGGACCCTGAGCATTGTGGGCCAGGGATCTGAACAACCATAGAACCACAGAATTCCTACAGTGCAGAAGGAGGTCATTTGGTCTCTGAAAGAGCACCCTCTCCCACCCTTTCCTGTAAGCCCACCTAACTTGCACATCTTTGGACTGTGGGAGGAAACTGAGGCCAGAATTGACCCAGCGTCCTGGCACTGTGAGGCATCAATAAACCCTTTGTTTACCTACTGGAAGCGAATGTCTCTAGCCACCACAAAGATTCTTAACGTTTAGCTCTTTCGACAAGCTTTAGTCACCTATCCTAATTTCTAAGTCTTTGGCTCAATGTTCATTTGAATCATAGAATTCCTACAGTGCAGAAGGCGGCCATTTGGCCCATTGAGTTTGCACTGACCCTCTGAAAGAGCATCCTATTTACACCCTAACCCCGTGACCCCATTACCCCACCTAACCTGCACATCTTTGGACTGAGGGAGGAAATCGGAGCACCCGGAAGAAACCCATGCAGACATGGGGAGAAAATGTAAACTCCACGCATACAGTCACCCAAAGCTGGAATTGAATCCAGGTCCCTGGCGCTATGAGGCAGCAGTGCGAACCTTTG
The DNA here is from genome assembly GCF_047496885.1 of Scyliorhinus torazame. NCBI lineage: Eukaryota > Metazoa > Chordata > Chondrichthyes > Carcharhiniformes > Scyliorhinidae > Scyliorhinus > Scyliorhinus torazame. The sequence continues at coordinate 126,240,271 of NC_092707.1, read as the reverse complement.
TGCCACCATGCCGATAGCATTCTGTCTCATTGATCTCATTCTGTTCTCTGTGCCGTGGAAAGGGTCAAGTCATCAACAGTGCAATCAAGTGGCACTTGCCTAGCAATAACCTGCTCATTGACGCTCAGTTTGGGTTCTACCAGGGTCACCCAACTCCTGACCTCATTGCAGCCTTAGTCTGTTGTCATGGACAACAGAGTTGAACTCCAGAGGTGAGGTGAGAGTGACTGCCCTTGACTTCAAGGCCACATTTGACCAAATGGCAACAAGGAGCCCTCGCAAAACTCGAAAAGGAGCCGGGACAGTGAAAACAGCGCGGGAGGTGAGTGAGCCAGGACTCTGAAAACAGCGCGGGAGCTGAGTGAGCCGGGACTCTGAAAACAGCGCGGGAGGTGAGTGAGCCGGGACTTTGAAAACAGCGCGGGAGCTGAGTGAGCCGGGACATTGAAAACAGCGCGGGAGCTGAGTGAGCCGGGACATTGAAAACAGCGCGAGAGGTGAGTGAGCCGGGACAGTGAAAACAGCGCGGGAGCTGAGTGAGCCGGGACAGTGAAAACAGCGCGGGAGATTTAAAAAGCGCGGGAGTTGCGAGTCGGAGTGGAGATTTTAAAAGATCGCGGCCTAGTTTCGGGAGCCGTTCGGAGGAGGAGGAGCAGTCTCTGTCAGGGAGAGAACCTGAGAACACCTAAGACACTCAGAGGGTAAGAAGGTAAGTAAGTGATTTTTACTCATTTTTACTTTTATACCTTTTTCAAATTGTGTGTGTCGGGTGGAAACTGAAGTGACATCACAGAAAAGCTGTGGCCTGAGTGGCTGGTTGGGAATCTACACTAAATTTAAAAATTAAGCATTGGTAACTAATTAAACATAATTACTTAATTATAATTTAGAGGGATATCTAAGCCAGAGATCGGAGAGTACTAAATTTAGCTTTCACATTTCTATTAGAAATCTAGTGCTAGGAAACAGATAGTTAACAGTAACTTTGACATTTAAAAAAAAATATATTTTTTTAAATTTTAATTTTAATTTTAATTAATTGACGCAATGTCAGTTAGAGGGGTGCAGTGCTCTGACTGTGAGATGTGGCAGGTTCGGGAGGCTTCCAGCGTCCCGGATGGCTTCATCTGCAGAAAGTGCACCCAACTGGAGCTCCTCACAGACCGCATGGTTCGGTTGGAGCAGCAATTGGATGCACTTAGGAGCATGCAGGTGGCGGAAAGCGTCATAGATCGCAGTTATGTAAATGTGGTCACACCCAAGGTGCAGGCAGAGAAATGGGTGACCACCAGAAAGGGCAGGCAGTCAGTGCAGAAATCCCCTGTGGTTGTCCCCCTCTCGAACAGGTATACCCCTTTGGATACTGTCAGGGGGGATAGCCTATCAGGGGAAAACAGCAGCAGCCAGAGCAGTGGCACCACGGCTGGCTCTGATGTTCAGAAGGGAGAGTCAAAGCGCAGAAGAGTAATAGTAATAGGGGACTCTATTACTATTTCCGGGGCAGGTGTGACCTATATAAGAAGGACGGGTTGCATCTAAACCGGAGAGGCATAAATATCCTGGCCGTGCGGTTTGCTAGTGTCACACGGGAGGGTTTAAACTAGTATGGCAAGGGGGTGGGCACGGGAGCAATAGGTCAGAAGGTGAGAGCATTGAGGGAGAACTAGGGAATAGGGACAGTGTGGCTCTGAGGCAGAGCAGACAGGGAGAAGTTGCTGAACACAGCGGGTCTGGTGGCCTGAAGTGCATATGTTTTAATGCAAGAAGTATTACGGGTAAGGCAGATGAACTTAGAGCTTGGATTAGTACTTGGAACTATGATGTTGTTGCTATTACAGAGACCTGGTTGAGGGAAGGGCAGGATTGGCAGCTAAACGTTCCAGGATTTAGATGTTTCAGGCGGGATAGAGGGGGATGTAAAAGGGGAGGCGGAGTTGTGCTACTGGTTCGGGAGAATATCACAGCTGTACTGCGGGAGGACACCTCAGAGGGCAGTGAGGCTATATGGGTAGAGATCAGGAATAAGAAGGGTGCAGTCAAAATGTTGGGGGTTTACTACAGGCCTCCCAACAGCCAGCGGGAGATAGAGGAGCAGATAGGTAGACAGATTTTGGAAAAGAGTAAAAACAACAGGGTTGTGGTGATGGGAGACTTCAACTTCCCCAATATTGACTGGGACTCACTTAGTGCCAGGGGCTTAGACGGGGCGGAGTTTGTAAGGAGCATCCAGGAGGGCTTCTTAAAACAATATGTAGACAATCCAACTAGGGAAGGGGCGGTACTGGACCTGGTATTGGGGAATGAGCCCGGCCAGGTGGTAGATGTTTCAGTAGGGGAGCATTTCGGTAACAGTGACCACAATTCAGTAAGTTTTAAAGTACTGGTGGATAAGGATAAGAGTGGTCCTAGGATGAATGTGCTAAATTGGGGGAAGGCTAATTATAACAATATTAGGCGGGAACTGAAGAACATAGATTGGGGGCGGATGTTTGAGGGCAAATCAACATCTGAGATGTGGGAGGCTTTCAAGTGGCAGTTGAAAGGAATTCAGGACCGGCATGTTCCTGTGAGGAAGAAGGATAAATGCGGCAATTTTCAGGAACCTTGGATGACGAGAGATATTGTAGGCCTCGTCAAAAAGAAAAAGGAGGCATTTGTCAGGGCTAAAAGGCTGGGAACAGACGAAGCCTGCGTGGAATATAAGGAAAGTAGGAAGGAACTTAAGCAAGGAGTCAGGAAGGCTAGAAGGGGTCACGAAAAGTCATTGGCATATAGGGTTAAGGAAAATCCCAAGGCTTTTTACACGGACATAAAAAGCAAGAGGGTAGCCAGGGAAAGGGTTGGCCCACTGAAGGATAGGCAAGGGAATCTATGTGTGGAGCCAGAGGAAATGGGCGAGGCACTAAATGAATACTTTGCATCAGTATTCACCAAAGAGAAGAAATTGGTAGATGTTGAGTCTGGAGAAGGGTGTGTAGATAGCCTGGGTCACATTGAGATCCAAAAAGACGAGGTGTTGGGTGTCTTAAAAAATATTAAGGTAGATAAGTCCCCAGGGCCTGATGGGATCTACCCCAGAATACTGAAGGAGGCTGGAGAGGAAATTGCTGAGGCCTTGACAGAAATCTTTGGATCCTCGCTGTCTTCAGGGGATGTCCCGAAGGACTGGAGAATAGCCAATGTTGTTCCTCTGTTTAAGAAGGGTAGCAAGGATAATCCCGGGAACTACAGGCCGGTGAGCCTTACTTCAGTGGTAGAGAAATTACTGGAGAGAATTCTTCGAGACAGGATCTACTCCCATTTGGAAGCAAATGGACGTATTAGTGAGAGGCAGCACGGTTTTGTGAAGGGAAGGTCGTGTCTCACTAACTTGATAGAGTTTTTCGAGGAGGTCACTAAGATGATTAATGCAGGTAGGGCAGTGGATGTTGTCTATATGGACTTCAGTAAGGCCTTTGACAAGGTCCCTCATGGTAGACTAGTACAAAAGGTGAAGTCACACGGGATCAGGGGTGAGCTGGCAAGGTGGATACAGAACTGGCTAGGCCATAGAAGGCAGAGAGTAGCAATGGAAGGATGCTTTTCTAATTGGAGGGCTGTGACCAGTGGTGTTCCACAGGGATCAGTGCTGGGACCTTTGCTCTTTGTAGTATATATAAATGATTTGGAGGAAAATGTAACTGGTCTGATTAGTAAGTTTGCAGACGACACAAAGATTGGTGGAATTGCGGATAGCGATGAGGACTGTCGGAGGATACAGCAGAATTTAGATTGTTTGGAGACTTGGGCGGAGAGATGGCAGATGGAGTTTAATCCGGACAAATGTGAGGTAATGCATTTTGGAAGGTCTAATGCAGGTAGGGAATATACAGTGAATGGTAGACCCCTCAAGAGTATTGAAAGTCAAAGAGATCTAGGAGTACAGGTCCACAGGTCATTGAAAGGGGCAACACAGGCGGAGAAGGTAGTCAAGAAGGCATACGGCATGCTTGCCTTCATTGGCCGGGGCATTGAGTATAAGAATTGGCAAGTCATGTTGCAGCTGTATAGAACCTTAGTTAGGCCACACTTGGAGTATAGTGTTCAATTCTGGTCGCCACACTACCAGAAGGATGTGGAGGCTTTAGAGAGGGTGCAGAAGAGATTTACCAGAATGTTGCCTGGTATGGAGGGCATTAGCTATGAGGAGCGGTTGAATAAACTCGGTTTGTTCTCACTGGAACGAAGGAGGTTGAGGGGAGACCTGATAGAGGTATACAAAATTATGAGGGGCATAGACAGAGTGGATAGTCAGAGGATTTTCCCCAGGGAAGAGGGGTCAATTACTAGGGGGCATAGGTTTAAGGTGAGAGGGGCAAGGTTTAGAGTAGATGTACGAGGCAAGTTTTTTACCCAGAGGGTAGTGGGTGCCTGGAACTCGCTACCGGAGGAGGTGGTGGAAGCAGGGACGATAGTGACATTTAAGGGGCATCTTGACAAATACATGAATAGGATGGGAATAGAGGGATACGGACCCAGGAAGTGTAGAAGATTGTAGTTTAGTCGGGCAGCATGGTCGGCACGGGCTTGGAGGGCCGAAGGGCCTGTTCCTGTGCTGTACATTTCTTTGTTCTTTGTTCTTGTTGTTGAATCAATGGGAATCAGAGGAAACTTTCCACTGGTTGGAGGAAGATGATTGTGGTGATTGGAGGTCAATCGTCTCAGTCCCAGAACATCCTTGCAGGAGTTCCTCAGGACAGTGCCCTAGGCTGAACCATCTTTAGCTCCTTCATCAATGACCTTCCTTCCATCAGAAGGTCAGACGTGGGGATGTTCGCTCATGACAGCACAATATTCAGCACCATTTGTGACTTCTTAGATACTGAAGCAGTTCTTGTCCAAATTGAGCAAGGCTGGACAATATCCAGGCTTGGGCTGACAAGTGGCAATTAAAATTTGTGCCACAAGGGGCTTTTCACAGTATCTTCATTGAGGCCTACTTGTGACAATAAGCGATTATTATTCAGTGCCAGGCAATGTCCAACAAGAGAGAATCTAACCATCGCTCCTCAACATTCAATGGCATTGCCATCGCTGTAAACCCCACTATTAACATCATGGGTGTTACCATTGACCAGAACCTGAACTGGACCAACCATATAAGTACTTTGGCTACAAGGGCAGAGCAGAGGCTAGGAATCCTGCTGCAAGTAACTCACCTTGTGACTCCCCAAAGCCTGTCCACCAAGACACAAGTCAAGTGTGTGAAGAAGCTTGAAGGGACTGAAGACAGACGTGGCTATGCTCCAAGAGACACACCTGAAGGTGGCGGACCAGGTCAGGTTAAGAAGGGGATGGGTAGGACAGGTACTTTACTCGGGCCTGGACGCGAAAAATAGAGGGGTGGCAATTTTGGTGGGAAAGCAGTTGTCATTTGAGGCCAAGACTATCGTAGTGGATAATGGAGGGAGATATGTGATGGTGAGTGGTAGGCTGCAAGGGACGTGGGTGGTGTTGGTAAATGTATACGCCCCGAACTGGGATGATGCTGGATTCATGAAGCGCATGTTGGGGCGCATTCCGGACCTGAAGGTAGGAGGCCTGATAATGGGAGGGGACTTCAATACAGTGCTGGACCCAGCACTGGACCGCTCCAGATCAAGGACGGGAACGAGGCCGGCGGCGGCCAAGGTGCTTAGGGGGTTTATGGATCAGATGGGGGGAGTGGACCCATGGAGGTTTGCAAGACCGCTGGCCAGGGAATTTTCTTTCTTCTCCCACGTGCACAAAGCCTACTCCCGGATAGATTACTTTGTTCTGGGCAGGGCGCTCATTTAGAGGGTGGAGGGGATGGAGTATTTGGCCATAGCCGTTTCGGTCCACGCCCCGCACTGGGTGGAAGTGGGGCTGGGAAAAGAGAGGGACCAACGCCCGCTGTGGCGGCTGGATGTGGGACTGTTGGCAGATGAGGTGGTGTGTGGGAAGGTGAGGGGGTGTATCGAAAGGTACTTGGAGGCCAACGACAACGAGGAGGTGCGAGTGGGGGTGGTATGGGAGGCGTTGAAGGCGGTGATCAGGGGAGAGCTAATCTCCATCAGGGCTCATAGGGAGAGGACAGAGGGCATGGAAAGGGAGAGGTTAGTGGGGGAGATTTTGAGAGTGGACAGGAGATACGCAGAGGCCCCGGAGGAAAGATTACTTGGGGAAAGACGACGGCTCCAGACGGAGTTTGACCTGTTGACCACGGGGAAGGCGGAGGCACAGTGGAGGAAGGCGCAGGGGGTGACCTACGAGTACGGGGAAAAGGCTAGTCGGATGCTGGCACACCAGCTCCGTAAGAGGACGGCAGCGAGGGAAATAGGGGGAATCAAAGATGGAAGGGGAGCCATGGTTCGGAGTGTAATGAAAATAAACAAGGTATTCAAGGCCTTCTATGAAGAGCTGTACAGATCCCAGCCCTCAGGGGGGGAAGAGGGGATGAGACAATTCCTAGACCAACTGAGGTTCCCGAGGGTGGAGGAGCAAGAGGTGGCTGGTTTGGGGGCACCAATCGGGATGGAGGAGCTAAGCAAGGGTTTGGGGAGTATGCAGGCGGGGAAGGCCCCGGGGCCGGACGGGTTCCCTGTGGAGTTCTACAGAAAGTACGTAGACCTGCTGGCCCCGCTACTAGTGAGGACCTTTAACGAGACAAGAGAGGAGGGGACCCTGCCCCCGACAATGTTGGAGGCGACAATTTCCTTGATTCTAAAGCGAGACAAGGACCCACTGCAATGTGGATCGGACAGGCCGATCTCGCTCCTCAATGTGGACGCTAAGTTATTGGCAAAAGTGCTGGCCACGAGGATTGAGGATTATGTCCCGGGGGTGATTCATGCGGACCAGACGGGATTCGTAAAGGGCAGGCAATTAAACACTAATGTGCGGCGGCTCTTAAACGTGATAATGATGCCATCGGAGGAGGGAGAGGCGGAGATAGTGGCAGCTATGGACGCGGAAAAGGCCTTTGACCGAGTAGAGTGGGAGTACCTCAGGGAGGTGTTGCGTAGGTTTGGGTTCGGGGGAGGGTTTATCAGCTGGGTTAAGCTCCTTTACAGAGCCCCGGTGGAGTGTAGTGACGAAACGGCGGAGGTCAGAATACTTTCAGCTGCACCGAGGAACGAGGCAGGGGTGTCCCTGTCCCTCCTGTTGTTTGCATTGGCGATCGAACCCTTTGCCATATCACTGAGGGAGTCTAATAAATGGAGGGGGGTGGTCCGAGGAGGAGAAGAGCATCGGGTGTCGCTATACGCGGATGACCTGTTGCTGTACGTGGCGGACCCAATGGAGGGGATGGTGGAGGTCATGCAGACACTTAGGGAGTTTGGGGAGTTCTCGGGCTATGGGCTCAATGTAGGGAAGAGTGAGCTCTTTGTATTACAGGCAGGGGACCAAGAAAGAGGGATGGGGACCTACCGCTGAGGAGGGCGGTGGGGAGTTTTCGGTATCTGGGGATCCAGATAGCCAGGAGTTGGGGGGCCCTACATAAACTGAATCTGACGAGGTTGGTGGACCAAACGGAGGAGGACTTCAAAAGATGCCACCCCAGGCAGAAGTGAGGAAGACGCTGGACGAACTATACACAGTAATAAACAACTACGAAACAGAACACCCGGAGGCCTTGTTCATCGTGGCCGGAGACTTCAACAAGGCCAACCTCAAGAGTGTACTGCCAAAATTCCACCAGCACATCTCCTGTCCCACCAGAGGCGACAACACTCTTGACCACTGCTACTCAAAAATTAAGGGCGCCTACCGTTCCATCCCCCGACCGCACTTTGGGAAATCAGACCATAAGACGGTGCTCCTTCTCCCGGCATACAAACAGAAACTCAAGCGGGAGAATCCAGCTAAGAAGGTTGTGCAGTGTTGGTCCGAGGAGACAGAAGAGCTCTTACGTGACTGCTTAGAGACAGTGGACTGGTCCATATTTAAGAACTCAGCGACCAACTTAAATGAGTCTGCCACCACCGTCACAGATTTCATCAGCAAATGTGTGGACGACTGCATGCCAAAGAAAGCAGTACATGCGTTCCCCAACCGGAAACCATGGCTCAATCGCGAGATTGACTCCCGACTGAAGGACAGATCTGAGGTGTTCAAGGCAGACGACCCTGACCTATACAAGAAATCCAGGTACGACCTCCGCAAAGCCATCAGAGATGCCAAGAGAGAATATCAAACCAAACTAGAGTCACAGACAGACTCTCGGCGGTTGTGGCAAGGACTAAACAACATAACGGGCTACAAAGCGAAGCCGAACAGTATCTCTGGCAGCAGCGCACGCCACCCCGATGAACTCAATGCATTCTAAGCTTGGTTCGAGCAGGTAACCAACAATCCGCTGTCGAATGCCCCAGCAGCCCATAATTCACCCATACCCACCATCACAGCTTCCAAAGTCAGATCGACCTTCCTGAAAGTGAACCATCGGAAGGCGACGGGCCCGGACGGGATCCCTGGTCGTGCACTCAGAGCCTGCGCGGACCAGCTGGCAGAGGTATTCGCGGACATCTTTAACCTGTCCCTACTCCACTCCGAGGTCCCCACCTGCTTCAAGAAGGCCACCATCATACCGGTACCAAAGAAGAACCAGGCAACGTGCCTCAATGACTACCGACCAGTGGCCCTGACTCCAGTCGTAATGAAGTGCTTTGAGAGGTTGATCATGAAGCGCATCACCTCCATACTCCCAGAACGCCTTGATCCACTGCAATTCGCATACCGCTGCAACCGGTCCACATCAGATACCATTTCCCACGCCCTACACTCATCCCTAGAGCATCTCAAAAACAAGGACTCCTACATCAGACTCCTATTTATTGACTACAGCTCCGCCTTCAACACCATAATCCCAGCCAAGCTCATATCAAAGCTCCAAAACCTAGGACTTGGCTCCCCGCTCTGCAACTGGATCCTCGATTTTCTGACCAACAGACCACAATCAGTAAGAATGAACAACAACACCTCCTCCGCAATAGTCCGCAACACCGGCGCCCCGCAAGGCTGCGTACTTAGCCCCCTACTCTACTCCCTGTACACACACGACTGCGTGGCAAAAGTTGGTTCCAACTCCATCCACAAGTTTGCTGACGATACAACCATAGTGGGCCGGATCTCGAATAATGACAAGTCAGAATACAGGAGGGAGATAGAGAATCTAGTGGAGTGGTGTAGTGACAACAATCTCTCCCTCAATGCCAGCAAAACTAAAGAGCTGGTAATTGACTTCAGGAAGCAAAGTACTGTACACACCCTTGTCAGCATCAACGGGGCCGAGGTGGAGATGGTTAGCAGGTTCAAATTCCTAGGGGTGCACATCTCCAAAAATCTGTCCTGGTCCACCCACGTCGACGCTACCACCAAGAAAGCACAACAGCGCCTATACTTCCTCAGGAAACTAAGGAAATTTGGCATGTCCACATTAACCCTTACCAACTTTTACAGATGCACCATAGAAAGCATCCTATCGGGCTGCATCACAGCCTGGTATGGCAACTGCTCGGCCCAGGACCGCAAGAAACTTCAGAGAGTCGTGAACACCGCCCAGTCCATCACACGAACCTGCCTCCCATCCATTGACTCCATCTACACCTCCCGCTGCCTGGGGAAAGCGGGCAGCATAATCAAAGATCCCTCCCACCCGGCTTACTCACTCTTCCAACTTCTTCCATCGGGCAGGAGATACAGAAGTCTGAGAACACGCACTAACAGACTCAAAAACAGCTTCTTCCCCACTGTCACCAGACTCCTAAATGACCCTCTTATGGACTGACGTCATTAACATTACACCCTGTATGCTTCATCCGATGCCAGTGCTTATGTAGTTACATTGTATATGTTGTGTTGCCCTATTATGTATTTTCTTTTATTCTCTTTTCTTCTCATGTACTTAATGATCTGTTGAGCTGCTCGCAGAAAAATACTTTTCACTGTACCTCGGCACACGTGACAATAAACAAATCCAATCCAAGATGGGACATGTTACCGCTCTCGCTGGTGGGTAGAGTGCAGTCGGTCAAAATGGTGGTCCTTCCGAGGTTTTTGTTTGTGTTTCAGTGCCTTCCCATCGTGATCACCAAGGGCTTTTTCAAGAGAGTAGGTAGGAATATTATGGGGTTTGTGTGGGCGAATAAGACCCCGAGGGTAAGGAGAGGGTTCCTGGAATGCAGCAGGGACCGAGGAGGGTTGGCGCTGCCAAACCTAGGGAGCTACTACTGGGCAGCAAATGTGGCGATGATCCGCAAGTGGGTTATGGAGGGAGAGGGGGCGGCATGGAAGAGGATGGAGATGGTGTCCTGTAAAGGAACGAGCTTGGGGGCGTTGGTGACGGCACCGCTGCCGTTCTCGCCATCAAAATATACCACGTGCCCTGTGGTGGCGGCAACGCTAAGGATCTGGGGCCAGTGGAGACGGCACAGGGGTGCAATGGGAGCCTCGGTGTGGTCCCCGATCAGGGGTAACCACCGGTTTGTCCCGGGGAAGATGGACGGGGGTTCCAGGGCTGGCATCGGGCGGGGATTAGAAGAATGGGGGACCTGTTCATTGACGGGAGATTTGCGAGCCTAGGGGCACTGGAGGAGACGTTTGAGCTACCCCCGGGAAATGCATTTAGATATATGCAGGTGAGGGCTTTTGTGAGGCGACAGGTCAGGGAATTCCCGTTGCTCCCGGCACAAGAAATTCAAGACAGGGTGATCTCGGGTGTATGGGTCGGGGAGGGCAAGGTTTCGGCAATACACCAAGAGATGAAAGAAGAGGGGGAAGCGCTAGCAGAAGAGTTGAAGGGTAAATGGGAGGAGGAGCTGGGGGCGGAGATCGAGGAAGGTCTGTGGGCTGATGCCCTAGGTAGGGTTAATTCCTCCTCCTCATGTGCCAGGCTCAGCCTGATACAATTTAAGGAGGTCCACAGAGCGCACTTGACGGGGGCGAGGTTGAGTAGGTTCTTTGGGGTAGAGGACGGATGCGGAAGATGTTCAGGGAGTCCGGCGAACCATGTCCATATGTTTTGGTCATGCCCGGCTCTGGAGGGGTTCTGGAGAGGAGTGGCGGGAGCACTATCTCAGGTGGCGAAAGTCCGGGTCAAGCCAAGCTGGGGGCTAGCAATATTTGGAGTAGTGGACGAGCCGGGAGTGCAGGAGGCGAAAGAGGCCGGCATTCTGGCCTTTGCGTCCCTAGTAGCCCGGTGAAGGATCTTGCTAATGTGGAAGGAGGCGAAGCCCCCTAGCGTGGAGGCCTGGATAAATGATATGGCTGGGTTCATAAAGCTGGAGAGGATTACGTTTGCCTTAAGGGGGTCTGCGCAGAGGGTTCTACAGGCGGTGGCAACCGTTCCTAGACTATCTCGCGGAGCGTTAGAGGAAGGTCGGTCAGCAGCAGCAGCAACCCTGGGGGGGGGGAGGGGGGGGATTGCTTGGGGGGATGGAGGAGCAGGAGATAACATGAAGGGTGGGGAAAACTGGCACGTGCGGGAGAGAGCCAGTGTATAAAGCTATGTAAATATACCATTTTGCCATGTATATATCTTGCTCAGTGCGTTTTTGTGTTATTTTGTTACGGGAGGGGGCGTTATTGTTTGTCAGGGGAAAAAATTGTGTTGGTAAAAAACTTTAATAAATATATATATTTTTTTAAAGTGTGTGAAGAAGTACTCTCAATTTGCATAGATGTGTGCAGCTCCAACAACATTCAAGAAGTTTGATACCATCCAGGTCAAAACAGCCTGTTTGATTGGTACCTCATCTTCAAACATTCACTCCCTCCATCACTGATTCACAGTGGCAGTCGTGTGTACCATCTATAAGATGCACTGTGGTAACTCCTTGGACAGCACCTTCCAAACCCACGATCACTGTCATAAAGAAGGACAAGGGCAGCAGACACTTGGGAACACCATCACCTGGAAGTTCTCCTCCAAGCCACCCACCATCTTGGCTTGGAAATATATCGCTGTTCATTTACTGGCGCTGGGTCAAAATCCTGGAATTCCCTCCCTACCAGCTCCGTATGTGTACCTACACCACATGGATTATAGTGGTTCGAGAAGGCAGCTCACCACTGCCTTCTCAAGAGCAATTAGGTATAGCCAGCAACACCCACATCTCATGAATGAGTGGCATGGCGGCACAGTGGTTAGCACTCCTGCCTCACAGCACCAGGGACCCGGGTTCAATTCCAGCCTTGGGTCACTGTCTGTGTAGAGTTTGCATATTCTCCCCGTGTCTGCGTGGGTTTCATCCGGGTGCTTCCGTTTCCTCCCGATGTCCAAAGATGTACAGGGTAATGGATTGATCCTGCTAAATTGTGCAGGCTTTTTACACTTATGTGAGGAATAAAAGAATGACCAAGGTGAAGTTAGGGCCGGTCAAGGACAGTAGTGGGAACGTGTGCATGGAGTCTGAAGATATAGGAGAGGCCCTAAATGAATACTTTTCTTCAGTGTTCACAAAGGAAAGGGACCATGTTGTTGAGGAGGATAGTGCGATACAGGCTGGGAGGCTGGAGGAGGTAGATATTCGGAAGGAAGATGTGTTCGAAACTTTGAGAAGCCTGAGGATAGATAAGTCCCCTGGGCCTGATCGGATATATCCTAGGATTCTTTGGGAGGCGAGGGATGAAATTGCAGAGCCTTTGGCTTTGATCTTTATGTCTTCACTGTCGACAGGAATAGTGCCAGAAGACTGGAGAGAGGCGAATGTTGTCCCCTTGTTCAAGAAAGGGAATAGGTATAACCCTGGGAATTATAGGCCGGTTAGTCTCACTTCGGTCATAGGTAAATTATTGGAAAGGGTCCTGAGGGATAGGATTTATGATCATTTGGAAAGATACAGCTTAATCCAGGATAGTCAGCACGGATTTGTGAGGGGTAAGTCTTGCCTCACAAGTTTGATTGTATTCTTTGAGGAGGTAACTAAGTACATGGATGAAGGTAGAGCAGTTGATGTCGTATACATGGATTTTAGTAAGGCGTTTGATAAGGTGCCCATGGTCGGCTCATGCAGAAAGTAAGGAGGCATGGCATAGAGGGAAATTTGGCTGATTGGATCAGTAACTGGCTATCACATAAAAGACAGAGGGTGGTGGTAGATGGTAAATTTTCATCCTGGAGCCCAGTCACCAGCGGTGTACCACAGGGATCAGTGCTGGGTCCTCTGCTATTTGTGATTTTTATCAATGACTTGGATGATGGAGTTAAAGGTTGGGTTAGTAAATTTGCTGATGACACCAAGATTGGTGGCGGAGTGGATAATGTGGAGGGCTGTTGTAGGCTGCAAAGAGACATTGATAGGATGGAGTTTAACCCTGATACGTGTGAAATGATTCATTTTGGTAGGACAAACTTGAATAAGGATTACAGGGTTAACGGCAGGGTTCTAAAGAATGTGGAGGAGCAGAGAGATCTCGGAGTTCATGTCCATAGATCTCAGAAAGTTGCCACCCAAGACGGACAGAGCTGTGAAGAAAGCCTATAGTGTGTTAGCATTTATTAACAGGGGGATTGAGTGTAAGTACTGTGAGGTTATGCTGCAACTGTACAAGACCTTGGTTAGACCACATTTGGAGTATTGTGTGCAGTTCTGGTCACCTCATTATAGGAAGGATGTGGACGCATTGGAAAGGGTGCAAAGGAGATTTATCAGGATGCTGCCTGGATTGGAGGGTAGGTCTTATGAGGAAAGGTTGAGGGTGCTAGGGCTTTTTTCATTGGAGCGAAGGAGGATGAGAGGTGACTTAATTGAGGTGTATAAGATGATGAGTGGGATAGATAGAGTGGACGTTCAGCGACTTTTTCCTCGGGTGGATGTAACTGTTACAAGGGGGTATAACTATAAAGTTCATGGTGGAAGATATAGGAGGGATGTCAGAGGTAGGTTCTTTACTCAGAAAGTGGTTGGGGCATGGAACGCACTCCCAGCTATGGTAGTGGAGTCGGACACTTTAGGAACTTTCAAGCGGTTATTGGATAGGCATATAGAGTGCACTAGAATGATTGGGAGCAGGTTGATTTGATCTTAGTTTCAGACTAGTTTGGCACAACACGTGGGCCGAAGGGCCTGTACTGTGCTGTACAGTTCTATGTTCTAAATTGCCCCTTAGTGTGCAGGGATGTGCAGGTTAGGTTATGGGGTTGCAGGCATAGGGCAGAATGGGGCAGGTGAACATCGGTGCAGTGCTCATTTGAAGGGTCATGCAGACCCGATGGACCAAATGGCTTCCTTCTGCACTGTAGTGATTCTATGATTCTTTGATACAATATTTTTTATTTTAAATAGGCTTTGCAGTATAATGGCCTAATTACTTTTGTTTATAATATGATCTCAATCTATCAGTGTGTTAATTAGCACTGTGTATTTTCTTTATTAGCCTCATAATCAGTGAGATTTGAACATCATAACTGCTTGTTGATTGCAGTCACTCACTTGTTTTCATCTTTAAATACTTCATTAACCATTATTAATATATTTCAATATTTTCCCTTAATGGTACCTGATAACACTTACACTCGCTGCAGATTTACAATAAATCAAACAATCTCCTATTTCCACCAAAAAAATCACAATACTGAGATGAGTTTATTTGCAAAACCAGTGTTGAGCCGTGGCTATTAAATGCAGAAGAAATATACTCAATTTTGAGTGCAACAACAAGAACTCCCTTCAATTAAAAGCTTCCTGCTTCCTCTGGAGGTACGCTGATAGAAAGCTCAATAATAGATCTTTACCGCAGCTGCTCTGATTAATTCTGCCATGCTATAATGTTTGACCCCAGCAAAATGTTGCATGTTAAAACTTTGTTTTTTAAAAAAATATATTTTTATTCTCCTCCTTTTTCACATTTTCTCCCGAATTTACACCCACCAACAATAAACAATAATCAGCAACAGATATGTCAATCCCCATAACAATAACAACAATCCCATCCTCCCACCAATCCCAAACATCAGCCCACATGTTTACATAAACAAATGACAGAAAGGAATCAGGGATTACCCATAGTCACCCTTAATATACACCCCCCCCCCCCCCGAACCCTCCCACCCATCCCCCCCCCAACTAATGTTTGATGTTATCCAGTTCTTGAAAGTGCATAATAAATAGTGCCCATGACTTGTAGAACCCCTCTGAGCTTCCCCTCAGTTCAAACTTAACCTTCTCAAGGGTCACGTATTCCAACAGGTCCCCCCACCATGCCAGGGCACAGGGTGAAGAGGTTGCTCTCCATCCCAGCAGGATCCGCCATCGGGCGATCAACGAGGTGAAGGCTATGATATCTGCCTCCGCACCCGTTTCCAACCCTGGCTGGTCCGACACCCCGAATATGGCCTCCCAGGACCCGGGTCCAGTTTCACGCGCACCACCTTGGAAATTACCCTAAAAACCTCCTTCCGGTACTCCCCTAGCTTTGGACAGGACCAAAACATATGAACGTGATTAGCGGGGGGGCCCCCGCAGCGCTCACACACATCTTCTACTCCTTCAAAAAATCGGCTCATCCTCGTCCTCGTGAGGTGCGCTCTGTATACCACCTTCAGCTGTATCAGCCCCAACCTCGCACATGAGGTGGAGGCATTCACTCTCCAGAGCACCTCACACCAGACCCCCTCCTCTATGACCTCTTCCAGCTCTTCCTCCCACTTTGCTTTGATCCCTTCCAGTGGTGCCTTATCCTCTTCGAGAATAGCTCCGTACACTGCTGAGACTGCCCCCTTCTCCAGTCCCCTTGTCGTCAGCACCTCCTCCAGCAATGTGGAGGCCGGTTCCTCCGGGAAGCTCTGTATCTCCTTCTTGGCAAAATCCCGAACTTGTATGTATCTAAACACTTCTCCCTGCTCCAGCCCATACTTCGCTTCCAGCTCGCTCAATCCTGCAAACCGGCCCCGAAGAAACAAATCTTTTAGCGTCTTAATCCCCTCTTCCCATTTCCAAAAACTTCCATCCCACCTCCCTGGCTCAAATCTGTGGTTCCCCCAAATAGGCATTTCCCTTGACCCTGCCCCCAACCCGAAGTGTTGACGAAACTGCCTCCAGTTTTTCAATGAAGCTATTATTACCGGACTCCCTGAATATTTCCCCGGAGCTATCGGGAGCGGCGCTGTTGCTAGTGCTTTCAGCCCCGACCCCCTGCACAAACTCTCCTCCATTCTGACCCACTGGGAATCAACCCCTCTGACCCAGCTCCGCACCTTCTCCATATTCGCCGCCCAGTAATAGCACATCAGGTTCGGGAGACCCAAACCCCCTGCCTGCCTTCCCCTCTGTAGCAGCACCTTTCTCACTCTGGCCACCTTCCCTCCCCATATGAACAAGGTAATCCTTCCCTCAATCTCCCTGAAAAAAGACTTTGGCAGGAAAATGGGTAGGCATTGAAAAATAAACAGAAATCGTGGCAACACGTTCATTTTAACCGCCTGTACCCGACCTGCCAGTGACAGAGGGAGACCATCCCACCTTGCCAGATCGGCTTTCACTCTCCCCACCAAACTAATGATGTTGCACCTGCGAAGCCTCCCCCACCCCCGGGCAACCTGCACCCCCAGATACCTAAAGTAAGTCCCTGCCCTACGGAATGGCAGCCCCCCCACCCCTGCCCCCACCCCCGGCTGAGACACCACAAAATACTCACTCTTGTCCAGGTTCAGCTTGTACCCCGAGAAAGACCCAAATACTCCAATATTCCTCCTATCGATGCACTCAGTTGCGACACATACAGCAGCAAGTCGTCGGCATATAAGGACACCCTATTCTCTATCCCCCCTCGCACTATTCCTTTCCATGCTCATGAACTTCTTAATGCGATGGCCAACGGCTCAATCGCAAGTGCAAACAGCAGGGGGACATAGGACATCCCTGTCTCGTCCCACGGTGGAGAGAAAAGTATCTCAAACTGATATTATTTGTGCAGACACTCGCCTTCGGCTCCTTGTATAATAGCTTTACCCAGTTCACAAATTTTGGTCCAATCCCAAACTGCTCCAGCACTGCCATCAGGTACCCCCATTCTACCCGATCAAACGCCTTCTCGGCGTCCAATGCCACAACCACCTCTGTTTCCTTCCCTTCCGCCGGTGCCATAACGACATTCAAAACGCTCCTAATGTTCTAAAACAGCTGCCTCCCTTTCACGAACCCCGTCTGATCCTCCCCTATCACCTTCGGGAGGCACTCCTCCAGCCTACCCGCCAGTATCTTCGCCAACACTTTTCCGTCCACATTCAGAAGTGATATGGGCCTATACGACCCACACTCCGTCGGATCCTTGTCTTTTTTTTTACAACAGTGAAATTGATGCCTGCCCCAAGGTTTGTGGCAGCACTCCCTTCCCTATCACCTCCTCAAACATCCCCACCATCAGGGGTGCCAACTTATCCTTGAATTATTTATAATATTTTATAACCCTGCCACCTTCCCCGACTGCATCCTCCCAATCGCATCCTTTATCTATGTTAAAACTTTGTTAAAGGCTAATTAAGAGAAATGAACAGAATTATGCCTTGTGGAATAATAAGGAAACTGTTAATATCCACAAAGATTTGCAGCACAGGTCAGCTTTCTGAGGGCAATGCCGATCACCACTCTCGTCAACCTCTAAGTCAAAAGGATCTCCAATATCAGCAGGTACAGCTCAGGAATCGTGACACATCATTTCCTGCATGCTGAATAACAACAGGTTGTCAGATTTATTAAAATGTAATTATTTTTATGTTTATAATGCATTTTTCTTAAACATTTATTCCTGATTTCTTCTGCACGTTTCCTTTTTGGCTGACGTTATACTTGGCATAGCATGCTCCCCAGGTGAGAGAGCAGCATCAGCCACTAGCAATATGCGAACACTTGTGGGTACAGAATGCACATTACGTTCTATCCTGATAGACCTGGGACCTCTGCTCCAGGTGCGGCCTCAAATTTATTCCAAAAATAACAAACAACGCAACAGGCACAGGGCAAAGTAATGGCCCAGAATCGGTACTGATGTGCTGTTCCTACTCCATTGCTGCTCCACAGACGCCGCCAGTGCAGAGTGTTTCTTCATGATTCACTCATCAATGTCAGCGCATATCTGCACACTTTCTTTTTTGTTGCATGTAACTATCGTCTAATTGTGTTGAGGTCAGCCACTAAGAAAAAGTAAAACGCTACAGATATTAGAAAACTGAAATTAAAACATTATGCTGGGAAAGCTCAGCGGGT
The DNA here is from genome assembly GCF_047496885.1 of Scyliorhinus torazame. Taxonomy (NCBI): domain Eukaryota; kingdom Metazoa; phylum Chordata; class Chondrichthyes; order Carcharhiniformes; family Scyliorhinidae; genus Scyliorhinus; species Scyliorhinus torazame. The sequence goes on along the minus strand of NC_092707.1, from coordinate 126,222,065 downwards.
CAGACAGTATTTGTGGAGAGAGAGAGTTAACTTTTCAGTTCGATGATGACTCACTGATGCTGATACACGGGTGGATAAATTCTTACACAAATCATACTGAAGTTTTTCTGTTAAACTTACAGTACCCAATTATTTTTTCCAATTAAGGGACAAATTAGCGTGGCCAATTCACCTACCAGACACATCTTGAGGTGTGGGGGGTCAGACACGGGGAGAATGTGCAAATCCCACACGGAGAGTGACCTAGGGCTGGGATTGAACCCGGGTCCACGGCGCCCTGAGGCAGCAGTGCTAACCCCTGGCCACTGTGCCGCTTCTAGAACTAAGCTTCTCCACAATACTTACTATGATATTATCTTGCAATCTTCTTCATTTATACTATCGGCCACTTTCAAATACTGAAAACCCGTGAAATGACATTGCAATATATATTACACTGTTGTATTGCACTGTGTTGGTAAAGATTCCTGATCTGGATTCACATCGGCTTATCATGGGGTGGGGACTTTAATACTGTTTTGGATCCGAGGCTGAATTGGTCGAGTTCGAGGACAGGGAAGGTGTCAGCGGCTGCAAAGGAACTTATGGAGTTTATGAAGCAGATGGGAGGGGTGGGTCCGTGGAGGTTTGGGCGGCCGAGATCGAAGGAGTTTTCTTTTTTCTCCCATGTGCACAAAGTGTACCCCCTGATCAATTTTTACGTTTTGGATAGGGCTTTGCTGGCGGGAGTGGTAGACTCCGCATACTTGGCGATCGTAGTGTCGGACCATGCTCCACACAGGGTGGATTTACAGATGAGCAAGGAGGGGGGGCCAATGCCTGCACTGGAGATTAGATGTAGGACTGTTAGCGGATAAGGAGATGTGTGAGGGAGACAAATGACACGGGAAGTTTTAGCAGCAACGGTTTGGGAGGCGTTGAAGGCAGTAGTTAGGGGGGAGTTTATTTTGATACGGGCACATAGGGAGAAGGTTGAGCGGGCAGAAATGGACAGATTGGTTCGGGAGAGTCTTCAGGTAGACAAGAGGTACTCGTAGGCCCCAGAGGCAGGGCTGTTGAAGGAGCAGCAGAAGCTGCAGATGGAGTTTGGTCGGCTATCTACAGGGAACGGCGGTGGGACAGTTGAGAAAAGTGAGAGGAGCGGTGTATGAATATGGGAAGAAGGCCAGCAGAATGTTAACACACCAGCTTAGGAAACGGGAGGCGGCTAGGGAGATAGGGAAAGTGAAGGATAGAGGGGGGAAACATGATCTTGGACCCAGCGGGTGTGAACAGGGTGTTCAGGGAATTTTATAGGAGGCTGTACGAGTCAGAACCCCCAGCCGGGATGGAGGGGATGAGGCAGTTTTTGGAAAGATTGGAGTTTCCGTTGGTGGAGGAAGAGCTGGTGGATGGCCTAAGAGCCCCAATTGGGCTCTTGGAGGTAGTGGAAGGATTAGAGGCTATGCAGTCAGCAAGGCCCGGGGCCGGATGGGTACCCAGTGGAATATTACAAGACGTTTTCTGGAGTGCTGGGGCCCTTGATGGTCAGGACGTTTAATGAGGCAAGGGAGCAAAGTGTTCTTCCCCCAACGATGTCACAGGCTTCGATTTCCCCGATTCTGAGGCAGGAGAAGGACCCAGAACAATGCGGGTCATACAGACCAATCTCCCTTTTGAATGTAGACACCAAATTGCTGGCCAAGATTTTGGCCACAGAAATAGTGGATTGCGTGCCAGGGGTGATAAGGGAGGACTAGACGGGGTTTGTAAAAGGGAGGCAGTTAACGGCCAACGTCAGGAGGCTCTTAAATGTGATCATGATGCCCTCCAAGAGTAGAGAGGTGGTGGTCGCTATGGATGCGGAGAAGTGCTTTGACTGGGTGGAGTGGGAATACCTGTGGGAGGTCCTGGGGCGGTTTGGGTTTGGGCAGGATTTTGTGGACTGGGTCCGGTTGCTGTACCAGGCACCGGTGCCCAGTGTGCAGACAAACCGAGTGAGCTCTGAATATTGTAGGTTGCACCAGGGGACAAGGCAGGGATGTCCACTCTCCCCACTGTTGTTCGCCTTGGCTATAGAGCCATTGGCGATGGCGCTGAAAGCGTCAAAGGACTGGCAGGGGATAGTCCGGGGGGAGGTAGGGGTGCGGGAGCAGGGTCTCGTTATTTGCGGAAGACCTACTCCTGTATATTTTTGACTGGTTGGGGGGGGCGGGGAGAGAAATGGGAGAGATTATGCAGATCCTAGGGGAGTTTGCCGGTTTTCAGGGTATAAATTGAATATGGGTAAGAATGAGATCTTTTGTGATTCAAGCGAGGGGGCAGGAGGTTAGGGAGGATGCCGTTCAAAGTGGTGGGAGGGAGTTTTCAATACTTGGGAATCCAGGTGGCGCGGGTGTGGGAACAGTTACATAAATTAAATTTGGCCCGGGTAGTGGAGCAGATGAAGGGGGACTCTGAGGTGGGATATGCTCCCGTTGTCACTGGCGGGGAAGGTACAGACCGTAAAGACAACAGTTCTCCCGAGATTTTTGTTCATATTACAGTGTCTCCCTCTTTTTATTCCAAGAGGGTCAATGCAGTGATCTCTGGGTTCGTATGGGCGGTTAAAGCCCCGCGTGCAGAGAAGGTGCTGCTGGATCGGAGCTGAGAGGGGTCGGGGGTGGAGTTGGGTTTGCCCGAATTTTAGGAACTATTATTGGCCGGCAAATATAGCTATGATTAGGAAGTGGGTAGCAGGGGAGGGGTCGGTGTGGGAGCGGGTGGTGGCGGCATCATGTAAGGGCACTTTTGCTGTTCTTGCCGGCCCGGTACTCCACAAGCACGGACATGGTGGCGGCTATGAGGGTGTGGGGGACAGTGGCAGAAGCATATGGGAGTGGAGGGAGCGGCAGTGTGGACTCCAATTTGTGGTAACCACCAGTTTGTGCCGGGGAAGCTGAATGGCGGGTTTCGGAGGAGGCAGCGAGCTGGGATTGAGCGGTTAGGGGATGTTCGTTGATGGCAGCTTTCCGTGCTTGGAGGAGTTTGAACTGCCAGGAGGGAATGGGTTCCGTTATCTGCAGGTGATGGACTTTGCACGGAGGCAGGTCTCGACCTTTTCGCTTCTACCGCCTCACAGGATACAGGACAAGGTAGTTTTGAAAGTGGGAGTGGGGGAGGGGAAGGTCTCAGAAAGGTATAAAGAGCTCATGAAGTGGGAGGGAACCCAGATAGGGGAGATAAAGCTTAAATGGGAGGATGAGTTGGGCAAGGAACAAGAGGCAGGTCTGGAAGAGGGTAGTCAGTAGAGTCAACACTTCCTCATCATGTGCTATGCTCAGCCTGATAATGGTCCACTGGGTACACATGACTGTGGTCCAGATGAGCAGGTCTTTCGAAGGGGCGGAGTACAGGTGTGGGCGGTGTGCGGGAAGGCTGTAAGTCATGTCCAATGTTTTGGGCATGTCTGAAGCTTAGGGGATTCTGGCAAGGATTTGCCAATGTCATGTCCACGGTACTAAAGACAAGGGTGGCGCCGAGTTCAGAGGTGGCGATTTTTGGTGTGTCGAAGACCCGGGAGTTCAGGGGGCGAGAGTGGCTGATGTTTTGACATTTGCCTCCCTGGTTGCCCGGAGACGGGTCTTATTGGCGTGGAGGTATTCTTGAGCCCCCGAAATTGGGGGCATGCGATAGTGACATGGTCGGGTTTCTCGGGCTTGAGAATATCAAGTACGCCCTGAGAGAATCAACGTTAGGGTTCCAGCCGTTTATCGACTTCTTTGGGGAAAATTAAGCTGTTAGCAGATACGATGGGGGGGGCGGGGGGGGACGACAACACATGGGGGCAATAGTTGAGGCAAGAGCAGCAAGAGGAGGAGGGGGGCTTGGGGAACTGTGTGTGTAAGCCAGGTTGGCAGAGTATTGTTGTTGGTTGGGGGGTTATTTACTGAGCTATGTTTACATTTGAAATTGTTGTGATACAAATGCCTTAATAAAATGAGAAAGTCCTCCAGTAACTGTGGGGCCACAGGGATCGACTGGGTGCTGGGATTGGCTTGATTGATCCGCAGAGAGCTGGCATGGATTCTGTGGACTGAATGGCCTCTTTCCCTGTCTAAATGTCTCTATAACTTGTCCACGGAGCCCAAGCTCTTTATTCTAGCTGTTTGACTGTGAAGCCTCATCCTCTTCTTACCCAATAGGCCCACCCCAAGGGCACTTCAGCAAGCACAGACAACAATCAGGGGCAATCTCTGATTTTACTCTTCCCTTGCACAGAAGCACTTGACGATGAAAGAGATGCCAATATCTCTTTAATATTATTGAATACAGGTTTTGAAAAGGTTTTTTAAAATTTACTTCAAATCAACAGGTATGCCTCATTGAACAAATGTAATTATTTGCTGCGTTGTGCTATTGTTTTCCCTTCCATTTATGAAGGTGAAATCTCTGCAGTCACAAAAAAACTGCTATGAGATCAGTTACCAAAGTCCAAAAGTATACAGACAACAAAACCCAATCAGCAGAAATAATAATGAAGCTGTGTGAATCACACGTACATGAAACTCTTGACAGCTATACAACAGATTGACCTGGAAATACAGGTTCTGGATCCAGTGTCCCAAAATCCGGATGGACCTGAAAACTGACTACATTTGAAACTGGCGCCCTAGGTAGCAATTTGGACAAACTCTTTTATCCTTTATTTTATGTATTATAAGTTCATGCTTGGCCTAGGACCCAAAATCAACAAAACTCCCAAACCTGGCACACATCCGGTTCCAATTCCTGAAGATCACCATTACGTTGGACCAGCCAAAGATATTAGATTTTTTTAAAAATCCAATTTGAGCTGCTCTTCACTGACCAAGTCTCTCTGACTAGAAAACTATCTGCTCCCATTAAACTTGCTGCTGCTTAATGAGAAGACCCTACAATGGCCAGAAACTATGGTATCCAATTTCTTTCACATATTGTCGGATGTAAAAGCACACGAGTGCACAAGCAAATTTCCTCTTTTAAAGAATTACTCCTGCTCCTGGAATTTGCACCTCCACTCCACCCTTATTATGAGCAAGTTTTGTGGTTAATGATTGCTGGGTTTCTAAATCTCTTGCAGTGTTAATTCCACTTCTTCTAACTGGGTGGGAGAATTAATAAGATACAATCACAAGATGCAAATATATGTTGCAAGTGGCTGGCCTCCTTTTAATATAGTGAGTCATGAATTACACCCAAGGCCAAGTTAACAATTACAATCACTTTGTTTTTCCTCCTTTGGCTGCTCTAGTACTTGCGGATTAAATCCCCGTTTGACTCCATCCCAACCATCCTCCAGTGAAATCTCTCCCACTTTCATAGAATCATAAATACATTCTGTTAATTTCATAAATGCCAAGTCAACATTGGTGTTATTTTTGGCTGAAGTCTCAATGTAATTCAGATCCAGCGCCTCTGCCAACTTCTCCGCTTCTTCACGGGAAACATCGCGGTCGTCCGTTAAGTCACTTTTATGCCCAACCAGAACGAAGATCGTCTTGCTTGGATAGACATGGTTATTGACTTCTGTCAGCCACTCCCTGACACTCTCAAATGACTTCCGATTGGTCACATCAAACATTAGCAGACCCCCAACAGAATTCCTGTAGTAGGAGCGAGTAATTGATCTGAAAAAACAACAACATTGTTTTAACTGAACTGAATAACAGTTTAGAAATAAGTCAACAATTCGTCATGAACACAGTGACTGTAGACACTTTCACAACTTTAGTGACTTTGGAGTGTTCTAAGTTACCCATGTCTAGAAAACTGAAGTTGGCCAACTCAGCTGTCACCGATATGATTATTTTCTCATCCTGGTTTTGCTTCTCACCCTGTCGTTAAATCGCCTTGTTTAGAAGCCACGTTAGAGTGAGTCTGATTGAAAATGTTCATCATTCTCAGCAGGCCAGGTATCATCTACGGCAAGAGCAACAAAGCAAACGTTTCAGCTTTGACCTTTCCTTGACAACACACCTGGTATTTGTCCTAATTACTGCTCAGTGACTTCCTAGAAAGTCTAGTGGAGATTAATAATTGAGCGCTTGGCAAAACAGTAGCATCAAGTGCTAAACGTAACTCAATTCAGGATTCACAGCTTATAAAAATTACTGTGAGCTTTTAAAACCCCATTACAGATGTGATGCAAAAGATGGACTCCAAGGAACTCGGAGTCACACAAACAAGATCAAAACATTCTCCAGTGTCGTACAGAGGGGCTGCTGCACTTTTGGAGGTGCCAATTTTTGGTGCCATCTTCCCTCTCAGGTGGATGTAAAGGATCCATTACACTATTTTCAAAGAAGTGCAGGCAAACTGTCCCCAGTGTCTTGGCCAATATTTATTCCTCAATTAACATCATAAAAACATATGATCCAGTCATCGTCACATTGCTGTTTGCAGAATTTGCCACGAGAAAATTGACTGCTACATTTTCTACATTACAATAGTGACTACACTTCAAAAGTGCTTCATTACTGTAAAGTGCTTCGAGACGTCAGGGGGTCATGAAAGCTGCTACATAAATGAAGTTTTTTTTTTTTTTACACTGCCAATTTGAAAGGCCAGGCCTCAAGGATCAGGATTCCTGCAATCGGTATGAAGAGTTACATTAGCATTGATAACGGCTCCTCTGCCGTTCTCGCTGGCCTGGTACTCCACAAGCCCAGTGGTGGTGGCGGCTCTTGAGAGTTTGGGGGCAGAGACGGAAGCATATGGGAGTGGAAGGAGCGTCAGTGTGGGCTCCAATTTGTGGCAACCACAGGTTTGTCCCAGGGAGGCTGGATGGAGGGTTTCGGAGGTGGCAGAGAGCAGGGATTGAGAGGCTGGGGGATCTATTTATTGATGGGAGCTTTCCACGTTTAGAGGGTTTGGAGGAGGAGTTCGAATTGTTGGGAGGGAATGGGTTTTGATATCTACAGATAAGGGATTTTGCGTGAAGGCAGGTTTCGACAGCACCACAGGGGATACAGGACAAGGTAGTTTCTAGAATGGGGGTGGGGAGGGGAAGGTTTCAGAAATCTATAAAGAACTTATGGAGTGGGAGGAAACCCAGATAGGTGAGCTAAAGCGTAAATGGGAAGATGAGCTGGGAGGGGAAATAGAGGCGGGTCTGTGGGAAGATGCACTGAGCAGAATCAACACGTCCTCATCATGTGCCAGGCTCAGCCTGATACAATTCAAGGTGGTTCACACATAACGGTGGCCCAGATGAGCAAGTTTTTTGGGGTGGAGGACAAGTGTGTGAGGTGCGCGGGAGGGGCCGTAAACCATGTCTACATGTGTTGGGCATGCCCAAAGCTTAGGGGATACTGGCAGGGATTTGCAGATGTCATGTCCACAGTGCTAAAAACAAGGGTGGTGCCGAGTCCAGAGCTGGCGATTTTTTGAGTTTTAGAAGATTCGGGAGTCCAGGGGGTGAGAGAGGCTGACGTTTTGGCCTTTATCTCCTTGGTAGCCCGGAGACGTATATTGCTAGTGTGGAGGGACTTGAAGCTCCTGAAATCAGGGGTTTGGGTTAGCGACATGGCTGGGTTTCTTAGACTTGAGAAAATTAAGTTCGCCCTGAGAGGATCAATGTTAGGGTTTGTTCACTGTCAGCAGATTCAATAAGGAGGGGGGGGGTAAGGGGGAGTTAGGCCATTTTCTGTCTAGATTAGGCAGGAACAGTGGGAGATGGAGGGATGGGTTACGCACTGAACTATGTTTACATTTGTATTTGTATTGTTTATAGTTATAAAACCATAAATAAAATGTTTACATAAAAATAAAGGGTTACATTATTCAACTTGGGAGTGAAGTGTTTGCTGGAACCACTCTTTATTGGCAACATTTCTCGTGCTAACTGGGCTTTTACAGTTGTCCATAATTGGCACCAGCAATCAGGAACAATAACTGCAATAAAGTAATTTCTCTCCTCCTCTCCCAAGGGTACTGACTCATCATCAACTCTAATTCCATTCTCTCCCCTATTCTCTCCCCATGTCTACGTGGGTTTCACCCCCACAACCCAAAGATGTGTAGGTTAAGTGGATTGGCCACGCTAAATTGACCCTTGGAAAAAATAAAATAATTGGGTCCTCTAAACTTATTTTTTTTTAAAAAATGTTAAACCCTAATTCCATTCGCTCCTGCTCCGTACAGCCGATGCAGGATGGCTGAATGGTCAGCACGCCATTTGGTCTTGAGAGCATCAGTCAGGCCTGATCCAAGTCATTGCCCGACAGTCAGGCATGCACTTTGCAACATTAGTAGAGGCAGCCCTGAAGTATCCATTGTCCCCTACACTTGTCCTAGCTTTGGGTTTCTGAGACCAACTGGTAGCCCCATCACTTGCTTCACTAAGAGGAGTCAACTTAGCAGAAAATATGTTTGAATTTTTTCTGGTCAGCGGAATTCAGTGACACATCAAACAACCTCTTGGGCAGGAGACTCAGAACTCATTCACAATCACTTTGAACACTCTTCCTTCTGTAATCTTTCTAGAGCTAATGTCAGAGTTGAGTGAGGCCAGCTATCCCATAGTGTAGCCCATAGGCTCAGCACATTACTCGTGATGTGTTTATTGTGCTCAGCGTTGCCAGTGAGGCTGGGTGTGCTTCTGTTTCACTGGAAAAGACAACACAAATTATCTTTGCGCTGACAGAAACTGACAATGCAGAAATCAGTTCCTTACTGCATGAACAGGATCTTTTAAATATGGTTTGCTATGTAGTGTACAACATAAACTATAAGCTTTTACTTTATACAAAACCCTTTTCAACCAGGTTTTGCTGGCACACGTTTCATAAGCAAATGTTGCTGTCCAATAACTTTCCTGTGGCAGTTCTGATTTATTCTTGTGAATTGCATCACCTTGCATTCTGCACTAAATGTAGCATCTGCACTTTATAACTTGGCCAAACAAATCAGTGTATGTGTCAAAATGTTACCACAGTTTAAGGTCCACCGTCATCAGGAATTAAAGTTGTAGGGCACAAATTTCCATTATGGCAATAACATTCATCTCCATTAAAAATCCTCATGGGTTGAATTTCACCTGAAGGTTTCAGCAATTTAGTAAAATGTTTTTGTTGCTCCTCTTCAAAAGGTGCTGATTCATGCTGCGTTATTCACTCTTCAATACCCTTTCCTCAAATGCTAATGTATAGATAGCAGTGTGACAACAGGACTTCAGCAATGGTTGGCATCAGTCAAGCTAAATTTTGTCCTTAACCAGTGTTTGTCTGAATAGCCACACATACTTTCCAGCAGGGTCAGAGTGCAGAAAACAGGAGGAGCTCTGGGTGAAACCCAAGACTGCTGGAACTCTTTATATAAAAAAAACACTGTTGTATTAGGAAACCAGGGAATTTTTATTTTTTATTTTTTTTAAACTTTAATTCCATTCGCTCCTGCTCCTTACAGTCTATGCAGGATGGCTGAATGGTCAGCACGCCATTTGGTCTTGAGATCACCCCAATTTCAACTCCTACAATCAGGCCAGCTTGTGGACTACCTGTCATGACCTGTTTTTTACAATACATGAAACCCATTGCTGTTTGAAGTAGCTCATCTACCTCAGCTCACCACAATCACCCAACACTCTGACTAGGGCACGCATCGCCCAACACCGTGACTGGCGAAAGCAATTATTCAGATCCCCCAACACCCTGGTTGTGTTCGATCTTCTATGTCTTGCAAGGGGATCCACCAAACACCTTGGCTTTCCAGGGTAGGGTGGCACTGTAGCATAGTGGTTAGCACAGTTGCTTCACAGCTCCAGGGTCCCAGGTTCGATTCCCATCTTGGGTCACTGTCTGTGCGAAGTCTGCACATTCTCCCAGTGTCTGCGTGGGTTTCCTCCGGGTGCTCCGGTTTGCTTCCCCAAATCCAAAGATGTGCTGTTAGGTGGATTCACCATGCTAAATTACCCTTAGGTTAGGTGGGGCTGCTGGGTTGCAGGATAGGGTGGAGGTGTAGGCTTAAATAGGGTGCTCTTTCCAAGAGCTGGTGCAGACTTGATGGGCCAATTCTGCACTGTAAATTCTATGATTCTATGAATTGTTCCTTTCCCCCCAATAACCTGACCAGGGCAAGCAATTGTTCCTATCTCCCACCCTGACCAATAAAAGCAATTGTACTTATCCCCCACCCTGACCAGGGCAGCAATTGTTCCCATCAAGTATTCCTCATCCTGCAGAGCTGCATAACTCCTTATAACTCACTGCATTTGGCGCAGTGCGAAGCACTGCTGCCTCACAGTGCCGAGGTCGCAGCTTCGATCGCGGCCCCGGGTCACTGTCCGTGTGCAGTTTGCACATTTTCCCCGTGCCAGCGTAGGCTTTACCCCCCACAGCACAAAGATGTGCAGGTTAGGTGGATTGGCCACACTAAATTGCACCTTAATTAGAAAAAAATAATTGGGTGCTCTAAATTTAAAAAATATTTATTTTTAAATAACTCGGTGCATTTACCTTTAATCATTGTTGAATGTACACTACAGTAACCATTATGAGACTATGGCCTGATTTTAAACACTGCTGGGTGAGGGTTAAAATCAAGCCCATCGAATTTGCAAAAAGCACTTTTGAGAGAATGACTATTCAAAAAACTCTTCAGTCTCAACTGGGAACACTATAGGGGTCAGGCTGTTCAATGTCATTATCAAAATTGCACAACTGTATGTCTTTTTACTTCAAATTCCTGCATTTTACAGAAAGGTTTTGTCCTTGTAAGGTTTTGTCCTTGTAACATTTAAACAACTGAAATAAAGTAAATAAAAAATCTGGATGTGTAAAACAATCCAGTAATGGGATTTCTAAAACGACGTGTGACAATTTGAATTAATCCTTGCTTTCAGAGTGTTCAACCCAATAGTTGGTCCACTTAACATAAATACGATCAGAAATTCAGTGTCAAAGAACAAAGAACAATAAAGCACACGAACAGGCCCTTCAGCCCTCCAAGCCTGTACCGGTCAAGATACTAACTAACCTTGGCCAAAGGCCTCAGCACTTCCTTGTGCCGTATCCCTCTATACCAATCCTATCCATGTTTTTTGAATGCCATTAATGTATCGGCTTCCACAACCTCCCCTGGCAACGCATTCCAGGCACTCACCACCCTGTAAAAAAAAAAAAATGCCTCGCACATATCCTCTAAACCTTGCCCCACGAACCTTAAACCTATGCCCCGAGGCATCCCAAAAATCACAGAATATTCAAATCTAATCCATAACTCAGCAATGTGATGAAACATCCCAAGGTGCTTTACAAGAATATTAGCAAGCAAAATTTGGCACTGTAGCAGAGGTGGTGATATTAGACAAGATGGTCACAAGCCTGGTCAAAGGTTTTTAAATGGGTATCTTAGAGGAGGAGAGGTGGAGTGAAAGGTACAGAAGGCAGAGAGGTCATGGGGGAATTTCAGAATTTAGGGACTAGGCAGCTGAAGGCATGGCCACCAATGGTAGAGTAATTTAAATCAAACATGACTAAGAGGCCCGAATTAGAACATAACTAAGAGACCAGAGGGGCGCAGTCTCAGGGCTGGAGATTAACACTCCCAACATATTACACCATTTCCCGAATAAGCTACAAACAGTTTTGACTGTAAATTTGAAATCCTGCAGTATAATATTAATAATAAATGCATTCAAATAAATGGGTGAGAACAACTTATCCAATTTATTTCAGATAAAACTAAAAATAACAAATATGAACAAAACCCAGGTAACAGAAAATAGTTACATTCTGGCTGTTGATGAAGGAGTGAACCAGCAAATGTAAATCATAGAGAATATATTAAAGCTCTCGAAGGAGACAACTAGACTGCAGTTAATTATTTGTGCAGTGTGTATCATGATTAGTTCAAAGATCAAATATTCCTCAATTGTGGCCTAGTATTCAAGAAATAGGAACAAAATTTCCTAAAATATAGAGATTACACATTTACATTATTGATTCAATTCCTCTGCCTCTATTCAAGGGAATTGCGGGAAACATGTTAAATTCACAAGGTACTAATTAAACACCTTTGAGCAACACAAACGCCTTTACATTTTCTTTAAAAACTACAATTTCTCTTGTGAGCACAGTATTTAATTTGGTCAATGCTCCACATTAAGAAAAACATTCAATGAGTATGGACATGCAGAAAAGTTTGCTTCATATACATTGTTGCCTTCTTCAGGGTTGACACCATCAGCATTTGTATGAGAGAGCCTGATGTGAGACAAAGCTGTTTAGAAATTCCCACGCCTCAATTTTAAAATATAGCATCAGCATGAAGGAGGGTTGCACGGTCTAGAACTGTGGTGTCAGCATGAAAGGGTGTCACATTCTAGAACGGTAGCACCCATATGAAAGGTGGTTTGCATTCTAGAACTGTAGCATCAGCATGAAGGGGGTTTACTGAGCACCAATGCTAAAGTTGCAGTCTGAATCCAGAGCCAGGACTCAAGATGATCTTCTCTTCCTCCTTCTTTGACGGTCCCTCAGGATTGAGGATGATTTCCTTCCACTCCAGTTCGATGGGTTCGGAGATGGCCGATAAGTCCAATGAGTGATTTTCAGACTATGCCACTTGCAGGGTTGGTCAGTTGAGGCATTTGGAGGTTTGTACACTCTCTGACATCTCGACTTCACCTCTGCATGTTCCCAAAGACTCCTTTCCTATTAAGTTTGGTGCCTTCCCGCATGAGCCTTCTCCTAGTCACAAGCCAGGGTCTCCCCTAAGCTGGTAGGAATGTTTAACCAATTCAGGGTGCATTGAGGACATTCCTAAAGCATTTTCAATGTCCTCCTGGGAATCTCCAGTTGCGACCAAGTTTAGAGACGAACAGTTGCTTCGGGAACCTAATGTTAAGCATGCAAATGACATGCCCGTCCAGCATTAGACCAGAGGAAAGAAAAGAGGCGGCGGCACGGTGGTGCAAGTGGTTAGCACAGCTGCCTCGTGGCCCAGAGGACCCGGGTTCGATCCCGGCTCTGGGTCACTGTCCAGAGTTTGCACACTTTCCCGTGTCTGCGTGGGTCTCGCTCCCACAACCCAAAGATGTGCAGGCTAGGTGGACTGGCCACGCTAAAATTGCCCCTTAATTGGGAAAAAAAGATTTGGGCACTCTAAATTTAAGGCGAAAAAAAAAGAATAGTGAGAATTCCCAAATGAGGTAGGTCACTGTTTTATAGACAATTTGAGCAGATACCGTCTCCACATTTAGTGGAATAAAACGTACAGCTGTTTGCGTTATGCCAGATCTGTCATGAAGAGGTATGGCAGGGTGTTACAATTCACTCAGGGGATTAGAGTTGTTGTGGCAACCTGTGCTTTTACATACAAGTTGTAATCTGGAGTGATGGATTGTGACGGTAGAGGCTCCAATATTAATTTCACCATATGGCTGACCAGGAACTTACTGCTAGCCATAGGTGCGTGTGGGAAGGATTTACAGGCAGATACTCAACCTGTTTGGTCATGTTGTGAATGCAACTTTCTTGGTCATCAAATCATGGGGTAGGACTCAAACCTGGAGCTTCTGGTTTAGAGGGAGGAGCACTACCCACTGCATCATAGGACCATAAAGAGATTTAATAAATGGTAAGAGTCTTGTTTTTTTTCCCAAAATTAAATTAATTTACTCCACTTGCTGCTGCAATCAGGTTTTTAAAATTAATTTTCATCAGTTTCCAGTCATTTTAAAGCCTCGGTTTTCCCAAATAATGCAGTCCAATGTGATCGAGTTGACAACCCTATTGTGTCCTTAGCCAATCAGCCTGATAGAATTGTTGACTGGTTATAGGCAGACTTACTGTTTGGCTGGAAATGGTAAAGCTATCTGGAAAAGCTCTTGACTGCATTACTCACTTGTTCTTGTAAAAAAAACGGATCACCTAGAACCCAATTTCTGACACGAAGAATACTTTTTATCTTGCCTGCCCCTCACTGACAGTACACCAACAAGAACAGCTGAATAGAAAGGCTAGAATTAAAATATCTTCCGTCTAAAAGAAGAAATATGGTCTCACGAAAGGCATTTCACACTGACCAGATTTATGAATCTTCCCTTATAGAACATTTTTCCAATTCAATATATCATCAAAACAATTATCATCAAAAATAACGTAACGCTAGCCTGCAAAGTGGAATGATGCTAACCTTTACAGGATCCCCATCGGCACCAGGAAACAAAATGAAGTATTTGATGGAATACTAAAAACTGTTAAGACAATTACAGAAATCTCTAATTTCTACCCTGATCGTTATACAAATAATAGGTGCAAGTCATGGCTCAGTATCAATATCACCTTAGAACCAGAAGGGTTTGCGTCCCACTCCAGAGATTTGAGCACAAACTCAGACAGTCACCATTATGCAGCACTGACGAAGACGTGATGCAATTGGGTGATGCAATTTTGGAAATGCCATTTTTCAGATAAAGGTAAATCCTGCCCACCCTTCATGAAGGTAAAATATCTGACTTTGGTGAAGCAGAGGGGGAATTCCCTCTGGTACCCTAGCCAATATTTAACCCTCAATAAAAATCACTGCCAAGTAAACAAAAGAGTTTATTTGATTTTTAGCACATGGAGTCTTATATAGAACATAGAACTGTACAGCACAGTCCAGGCCCTTCGGCCCACGATGTTGTGCCGAACTAGTCTGAAACTAAGATCAAATCAACCGACTCCCAATCATTCTAGTGCACTCCATATGCCTATCCAATAACCGCTTGAAAGTTCCTAAAGTGTCCGACTCCACTACCATAGCTGGGAGTGCGTTCCATGCCCCAACCACTTTCTGAGTAAAGAACCTACCTCTGACATCCCTCCTATATCTTCCACCATGAACTTTATAGTTATGCCCCCTTGTAACAGCTACATCCACCCGAGGAAAAAGTCGCTGAACGTCTACTCTATCTATCCCTCTCATCATCTTATACACCTCAATTAAGTCACCTCTCATCCTCCTTCGCTCCAATGAGAAAAGCCCTAGCTCCCTCAACTTTTCCTCAGGTCTTGCTGTGCGCAAACTCCATACTTCTTTATGAGGGTCACTGGAAGACAATCACTGGTCAATTTGTTTCCCTCTCATTTAGTTTATGATGTCGGCATTGTAGCAGTGGTTAGCACTGTTGCTTCACAGCACCAGGGACCAGGGTTCGATTCCCAGCTAGGGTCACTGTCTGTGCAGAGTCTCCCCATGTCGGCGTGGGTTTCCTCCTATTAATTCCAAAAGACGAGCTTGTTAGATGAATTGGACATTCAGAATTCTCCCTCAGGTGTACCCGAACAGGCGCCATTGTGTGCCGACTAGGGAATTTTCACAGTAACATCATTGCAGTGTTAATGTAAGCCTACTTGTGACACTAATAAAAGATTATTAATATATGCTTGACTCACAGCAACCAGTTCAGCCAGGGATAAAACTCTGGACCTTCCCAAATTTTGACTCATTTCTACAACACAAAACATTGAGCCTCTGAAGAGATATGCGCTCTCTTTTAGTTTGCTTGGCTAAAGTTACAATCAGAATAATGCCCGTCTACAAATTATTTTATGAACCAAAACACTGAATAATTCATAATCCCACCTTAACAGCCAATAGGCCAGTGCACTGTGAGCTACTTAGTCATACAGATCAGAAAGACACTAATTTAAATTCTGATTCCTGCTAAATTAACTGAACTAACCCACGTCATCGGTAAAGGCATGAAAATTGGTTCAAGGCCAATTCACACAGATCAGGAATTACTGACCCTAGTCAAGATAGGTGAATAAATCCCCAGCTGGAGTGGGAGTCCAGCAACTTATCATCAACATTCCCAGGCTAGAGGCAGCACGGTGGTGCAGTGGTTAGCACTGCTGTCTCACTGCGCCGAGGTGTCAGGTTTGATCCCGGCTCTGGGTCACTGGCTGTGTGAAGTTTGTACATTCTCCCCGTGTTTACGTGGGTTTCGTCCCCACATCCCAAAGATGTGCAGTTTAGGTGGATTGGCCACGCTGAATTGCCCCTTGTTATTGAAAATATGGAAAGATGTGTCATTTGAAACATGGAAGTCTGGCAATATCTGGCTTGAGAGAAACATGAGAATACAGGGCAAGATCCCACAAAGGGTTAACAGCAGCTGCCAGGGAAGAATTGTAAAATGCAGATAGCCTTAGTCAAGCAGGCTTAGCAAACACACAGGATCTTGAATGAAGCCAAAAATAATGGCTCACACCTTCATTGAAATTAACTATCTTAGTAAGCAGCTGGAAAGGAAAGGATGAGGTTCAGTTGAATTTGGTGACAATTCTAGGTGTGAAACTTTGCTAATACCAGGTAAGGATGAGGTTCAGTTGAATTTGGTGACAATTCTAGATGTGAAACTTTGCTAATACCAGGTAAATTAAAGAAAACTGGAGACTATCAGTCTACGAGAAACATAATTCAAAGCCAAAATCAAAGTCAAAATTATGAGCTGAGGACGCAATTGGAAAAAACGATAGAAATGACAGGAACCAAGCCAAAATTCACACCTCTTGAAATCAAAGCATTTTTGAATATCACAAAGGAACTTTGAACATCACAAAGGAAACAATGTAATCAGAGACCTGAGAGGTGAGGTTATGTCAAAATAAATACTTAGTTGGATTAGAATGTTTAGATCAAAGATACTTTTTACAATCAAAGTGATAAAAGTTACTTTACAATAAAGTCATAAAAACTAGATAACTGTTAGAAAAATATATAAACCCGAAGAAAGGGGACAGCAGCCAGAACCAGAACTCGGAGAGAATCAGAGAAGGAACAAGAGAAGCAGCTCAGAGTCAGATTACAGTCAGCTCGGCATTGGGAAAGGGACATGGCAAAACAGCCGAACTAAAACAGCTAAATACATCTAAGGAAGACTAGAATTTAAAGAGTAGGCAGAGTCAGCTCAGAGATAGCCAGCAGGGCCAGCTCGGTACATGGGAAAGATAGGACACAGCAACCAAGCTCATCAGCGAACACATCTAAAGAAGACCAGATTTTAAAAAGATTGATTGTCAAGTTGGGCCTGAAGGTCCCTTCAACCAACCAGAAGGATCCAGAAGCAAAATATTTTTCCTTTCTGTGAAGAAATTAATTGCAGCTTTTAAAAGAATAAATATAATAAAATAACTTAATTTAACCTGACATAGTGGTTATTCCAAAGTCTACTTTACTTACTTAGCAATGCGGGACCCAGGATCGATGCTACTAAGTGGTAAGTAGATAAAATCTTCGGTAAATGTATGGGTTATACCGAGGGATAACTTGAAAACATAGTTTGACCTGAATACCACCCACTGAAGCCTGTATCGGAGTCGGGGAGTGAGAATTCCTGTTCACCATTTAGAATATCAACCCTTTTTGGTATAGGGGACTTCTAAGAATAGTGGTGAGTTTTCAACAACACCCTTAATTGGAAAAATATATTTGGGCATTCTAAATTTATACAAAAAAAAAACATTCCCAGGCTAGGAAAAGGGAAACAAAATTGTTTCTGGCCCCTGATCACTATCATAGAAAAGGTACAGCACAGAAGGGGGCCATTCGGTCCATCTTGTCCATGTCAGCCCGAGGACACGCAGGTGCCCTTTCTAATCCCGCCTTCCTGCATTCGGTCCATAGCCCTGTAGCTTAGAGCACTTTAAGGTGCTGATCCAGGTTCCTTTCAAAAGAGTTTAGGGTCTCTGCCTCCACCACCAACTCAGGCAGCAAATTCCAAACTCCACTATCCTCTGCATAAAAAACATTTTCCCTCATGTCCCCTCTACACCTTCTGCCACTTAAACTGGATCTATGATCCCTGATTCCAGAATTCTCCACGAAGGGAAACAATTTTATCCTGTCCACCCCATCTCTTCCCCTCATAATTTTGTACACCTCAATTAAGTCACCCCCTCGGCCTTCTTTGTTCCAAGGAAAATAATCCCAACCTATCCAACCTCTCCTCGTAGCTACACTTTTCTAGCCCTGGCAACATTCTTAGAAACCTTCTCTGCATTCTCTCCAGAGCAATAACATTCTTCCTGTAATGTGGCGACTAGACCTTTCACACAATATTCCAGTTGTGGTGTCACCAGTGTTTTATACAATTCTCACTATATCCTTACTTTTATATACTATACCTCTGCTACTTAAGGGGAGCATTCTCAACAACCTTGTCTCCTGCCTTTAGGGACCCGTGTAGCTGTATGGCAAGATCTCTCACTTCATATCCGCCTCTTAATATATTTCCATTTATTGTGTACTTCCTACAACTCTTTGACCTCCCTAAATGCATGACCTCACACTTATCTGCATTAAATTCCATCTGCCACATTTATCGGCCACTCCACCAATCCATCTATATTGTTTTGAAGATTATAGCTATCTTCTACACAGTCCATCACTTGGCCAATCTTTGTGCCAACTGCAAATTTCCCAATCATGCTCCCTGCATTCATGTTCAAATCTTTAATATATTACACAAATAGTAAGGGTTCAGCACCGAGCCCTGTGGAACACTACTTGAAACAACTTTCCAATTGCAAGGGCAGCCATTAACCATTTTGCTTTGTTTCTTGTTATTAAGCTAACTTTTTATCCAGGTTTGCCACATTTCCCTGTAGCCCATGGGCTTTCAATTTCTTGACCAATCGGCCATGTGGGACTTTGTCAAAAGCCTTGCTAAAATTCATGTACACCACATCCACTGCACTACCTTCATCAAACCTTTTTGTCACTTCCTCAAAGAATTCAATTACATTTGTGAGGCAACACCACAGAGAGAAAATGCTGGAGAATCTCAAGCAGGTCTGGCAGCATCTGTAGGGAGAACAAAGAGCTAACGTTTCGAGTCCAGGTGACCCTTTGTCAAAGCTAAAAGACATAGAAAGTGGGAAATATTCATATTGTGGGGTGAGAGAATGAAAGATGAGTCATACCCACAGAAACCAAGAGAACAGGGTGCTTATAGCCACAGAAACCAAGGGGAAAGAGTGCTAGTGGCAGTTCCCAAAGAGAACAAAAGTTGTGAAAGTCCAAACAGCAGAGAAACTAAAATCAGAGGGTAAGCTGTGACAGATGTAGATATCGAGACCGGAAGGCTTTAGCGTGCCTAATTGGAAGATGAGATGTTGTTCCTCTAGTTTGCATTGAGCTTCACTGGAACATTGTAGCAGGCCAAGGACATGTGGGCATGGGAGCGGGGTCTTTTGTTAAAATGGCAAGCAACAGGAAGGTCAGGGTCCTGAATGCACACAGACCGAAGGTGCTCAGCAAAGTGATCACCCAGTCTGCGTTTGGTCTCTCCGATATAGAGGAGACCACATTGGGAGCAGCGAATGCAATAGGCCAAATTGAGAAGAGGTGCAAGTGAAACAGTGCTTAACCTGGAATGAGTGTTTTTGGGCCTGGGATGTTAAGCATGAAAGAGGTAAAGGGGCAGGTGTTACACCTTCTGCGATTGCATGGGAAGGTGCCATGGGCGAGGTGTTGGGTATGGTGGAGGAGTGGACTAGATTATCTCGGAGGGAACGGTCTCTGCGGAATGCTGAAAGAGGGAGTGAAGGGAAGATTTGTTTGGTGGTGGCATCACGCTGGAGTTGGCGAAAATGGCGGAGGATTATGCTTTGCATACGAAGGCTGGTGGGGTGAAATATGAAAACGAGGGGGACTCTCCTGGGAGGGAGGGGAGGGGGCGAGGGTAGTGGCGAGGGAGATGGACCGCATACTGTTGAGGGCCCTTTCAACAACTGTAGGTGGGAAATCACGATTGGGGAAGGAACACATTTTCGAAGCACCATTTTGGAAAGTGGCATCATTGGAACAAATGCGACGGAGGTGAAGGAGCGGAGAGAAAACGATAGAGTCCTTACAGGGTGTAAGGTGCAAACAGCTGTAGTCCAGGTAGCTGTGGGAGTCAGTGGGCTTGTAGTGGATAGTCTATTGCTGGAAATGGAGACAGATCAAGGAAGGGAAGTGTTGGAGATGGAACAGGTTAAAGTGATGGAGGGGTGGAAACTGGAAGCGAAGTTGATGAATTTTTCCAGGTCCAGCCGAAAGCATGGAAGTGGCACCAAAATAGTCATCAATGTACGGGTAAAGGAGTAGGCCAAAAGAAGGAATGTTCCACATACCCCATAAAAAGGCAAGCATAGCTAGGACCGATGCAGGTGCCCATTGCTACACCTTTGATTTGGAGAAAATGGGATGAGTTAAAGGAAAAGTTGTTGAGAGATAGAATTGGTTCAGGCAGGCGGAGGAGTGGTGGTGGATGGGAATTGTCCGGGCCTCTTTTCGAGAAAGAAGCAGAGAGCTCTCAGGCCATCCTGGTGTGGGATGGAGTTGTAAAGAGATTGCACATCCATGGTGAATAGAATGCGGTTAGGGCCCGCGGACTGGAAGCTGTCAATACGATGCTGGACATCAGAGGAATCTCTTGTGAGGCAAGACCTTCCTTTAACAAATCCACGCTGACTAGCCCCAATTAGTCCATGCCTTTCTATGTGGCAGTTAATCCCATCTCTCAGGATGGATTCTACTAATTTGCTGACCACTGACGCAAGACTAACTGGCGTATAATTGTTCGGCATTTCCTTCGAACTCTTTTTAAACAATGGTACCATGTTTGCATTTCTCCAATCCTCAGGTACCTCCCCTGTCTCCAGTGAGGATTGGAAAATCACCCTCAGAGCATCTGCTATCTCCTCCCTGATCTCCTTCAGTAGCCGCAAACAATCTATCTGGCCCTGGCGACTTAAACTTTCAAGGATTTCAATCCTTCGAGTAGTTCCTCTCTCTTTGATTATCCCATTCAGTATCTCAAGTGTTCCTCCTGGAATACTAAATCTGCATCATCCAGTTCCTTTGTAAGCACGGAGACAAAATATTCATTTAAAACCCTTCCCACAGCCTCTATATCTACACACAAGTTCCCCTCTTCATCTCTGATAGGTCCCACTTTTTCCTTAACTAACCTTTTACCATTAATACATTGGTAAAACGTCTTTGCGTTTTCTTTAACTTTACTTGCTAATCTTTTTCATGCCCTCGCTTTGATTTTCTTATTTCCTTTTTGCCTTCGGCCCTGCACTTTCTATACTTGTCCAGGCTATCTGCAGTGTTTAGTTCTTTATGCCTATGGTATGCTTTCACTTACTGTTTGATTAGCCCCTGTATTCCTCTAGACAACCGGGGGGTCGAGATTTGGCAGTACCACTCTTATTTTTGGAGGGAACATGTCTACTTTGTACATTTAGAATCGCTCCTTTTAGTGCTTCTCACAGATTTATCCTCCAACAATGCTGGCCAGTCCACGTCAGCCAAGTCCCTTCACATTTCCACAAAATTTGCCTTCCCCCAGTTCAAAATGTTTACTCCTGCTTTATCACTGTCCTTTTCCATGGTAATACTGAATCTAGCTGAATTGTGATCACTATCCCTGATATGGTCACCAACTGTCACTTCGTCCACTTGCTCTTCTTTGTTCCCCAAGACTAGGTCCAGAATTGCATTTACTCTCGTTGGGTTCGTCACTAATTGGGTGAAAAGATTTTCCCGGACATACTGCATGAATTTGTCTCCCTCAGCTCCCCTTATTTTGATTGATTCCCAGTTGATATTAGGATAGTTAAAGTCTCTTACTATTATTGCCCTCTTGTTCTTATAGGCAGAAATTTGCCTCCATATTTGCTCTTCTATCTGCCTTTCACAATTTGGGAGTCTATAGTATATTCCCAGTAATGTGACTGCCCTTTTTTATTTCTAAGTTCAATCCATAAAGCTTTGTTTATTGGCCCGTTTAGTATATCATCTCTTCTCACAACTGGAACTGCTTCCTTAACCATTAGTGATACTCTCCCCTCCTTTTTTAAAAATCACCCTCTCTGTCCTGCCTGAAGACTCAGTATCCAGGGATATTGAGCTGCCAACTTTGTCCCTCCTTTAGTCAGGTTTCCATTATAGCAATGACACCTTGCTGCCATGTGTCTACCTGGTTTGTAATACTCGTTGCATTGAAGTACAAACAGTTTAACCCACCATTTTCCCTAGCTGGACACTTTTAAAACTTTGTTTCTCCTATAATTCTAAGTCTATCACTACATCTTCTGCATCACAAGCTAAAGTTCTACTTCCATTTTCCTGATCCGAGTTTGACCTATCTGATCCTACTCCTGGGATCCCATCCCCCTGCCACACTAGTTTAAATACTCCCTAACAGAACTAGCAAAAGCCCTCTTGGATATTGGTGCCAGCTCTGCCTGGGTACAACCCGCCTGGTTTGTACAGCCCCATCTGCCCCAGAATCGGTACCAGTGCCTTAAGAATCTGAATCCGTCCCGACTACATCTCTCTAGCCACGCGGTCATCTGATCTATCCTCCTAATCCTGCTCTCTCTAGTGCATGGAACATTGAGTAATCCTGAGATCACTATATTTGAGGCCCTGCATTTTAGTTTACCTCCTATCTTCCTGTATTCAGCTTGCAGGTCCTCAACCTTTAGTTTACTTATGTCATTGGTACCAATATGTATCACGACCACTGGCTGTTCACCTGCCCTCTCCAGAATGTTCTGCAGCCGCTCTGTGACATCCCGGACCCTGACACCTGGGAGGCAACATACCATCCTTGATTCACGTTTGCGGCCACAGAAGCGCATGTCTGTGCCCCTGACTATTGAATCCTCTATTACTATAGCCCTGCCACTTGTTTTTCTTCCACCCATCTGAGCAGCAGAACTACCCACGATGCTGTGGATTTGGCTGCTGCTGCTGCTGCTCCCCCCCCCCCACCCTCCAACACCCAACCGTATGCAAAGCGTTTCACATTCATGAACCTCCAGCAGGGATCAACCACAACTCTCATTGAGCTTTGACAAAGAGTCATCCAGACTCAAAATGTTAGCTTCCTTCTCTCTCCACAGATGCTGTCAGACCTGCTGAGATTGTCCAGAATTTTCTGTTTTTGTTTCAGATTCCAGCATCCACAGTAATTTGCTTTTGTACCAATGAATGGAATCTGCTTCCCGAGACCGTGACAAAATCTCCTTGTTAAAACAGGTTGCGGTCTCTGCTCAGTCTTCCCAGAGAAAGAGGAGCGAAGGGTGCACGGAGTATTCAGGAAGCGGCAAAAGACAGGACTTTACCTTCTGATTGATATGCAGCATCGGTGCCATAAAATGTACTTCATAACTCATGTCTTAAGTGTTTTGATGATCAAATGAAATTATACATAGAACCTATTTCAGTTCAAGGAAATGACTTGTTTTATGTTGAATTGCTTTGCACAATTAAACAAAAAAGTGTGTAACATTTCAAAACATTCATTAATATTGTACCTGTTTCTCAGATCGCTGTCCATGTGGAGGTTGCACATCCTCCCCATGTCTGCGTGGGTCTCACCCCCACAACCCAAAAAGATGTGCAGGGTAGGTGCCCCTTAATTGGAAACTAAAGAATTGGATACTCTCACTTTAAAAAAAAAATCATACATGTTTACAAAAAAAAGCAACAGCTCACATTTACCGAAGGTCTTTATCATAATAAAACTAAATCATAATCAGGATTGAGAACAGTGGATCATCATTATTTTTGTTTACTCACTGAATCATGTTCTCCAAACCACCTCAGATGAGATCAGCCTTCAGACTGTATGACTCAGTGTCATATTACACAAAGAATTTATCACGGACCCATCAGACATTTCTATCAGTCGTTAAAATAGAAATTAATTTTATCTTTGAATATTCAATAATCCAAATGTGGATAGAAAATTAAGGTCTGTGCCAAAAAAAGATGGAACAACATATCAGTAACATTTTCCACACAGGCTACCATGCTCAAATGCGATTCAGCGAGAGATTTTAACTTGGAAAATAGTAACAACCGTTGTTGGACTGCTGCTCCTAGGAATGGAATGTTCGCCACTCTTTTTCAGCCTATTTCCAAATTACTACTTTTCACTCGGGGTTTCACAGAGAGCTTTTAAAATGGATCAGCCGTTTAGTCAGTGAGTCGTTTAAACAATACAGAACTTAAAAAGATCCCACAATGTACTGAGTAAGCTAATTACAGGCTAGATAGCATTAGGAGCCCTATAACTGTCTAATCTCTGGTTTAGGGAAAAATATTTTAGCATTCACATTTGCTGTCCTTGATCCGTTCTTGAAAGCGTGTCAAGGAGCAATTGCTGGACTGAAATAGTCGTTACAATTGAATAGATGAACAATATTCACTTTCAGGACTCGTTGGGGAATACCAGTCACTTGACTGAGGAATCAGAAGTTAACTGGCTTGACAGCAAAGGATCAATAGCTTCATGAGAGGCAATATCTAAACTCAAGGGTTTAGATCATGGGGAGGCCATTCAGCCCATTGAGTCTGCACTGACCCTCTGAAAGAGCAGTCCACCCAAGCTCACTCCCCTGCCCTATGCCAATTACCCCTTAACCGAATCTACACATCTTTGGACACCAAGGGGCAATTTATCATGGCCAATTCACCTAACCTGCACATCTTTGGACTGTGGGAGGAAACTCACGCAGACATGGGGAGAATGCGCAAACTCTACACAGACGGTTACCCAAGGCCGGAATTGAACCGGGTCTCTGGCATTGTGAGGCAGCAGTGCTAACCAAGATCAGAGTTGGTTTTTAAAAAATGTTAGCGTACCCAATTCTTTTTTTACCAATTAAGGGACAATTTAGTGTGGCCAATCCACCTAACTTGCACATATTTTGATTATGGGGGTGAGACCCACACAGACACGGGATGAATGTGCAAACTCCACACAGACAGTAACCCGGGGCCAGGATCAAACCCGGGTCCACGGCGCTGTGAGGCAGCACTGCTAACACTGCACCGTGCTACCCTAACCAAGAGCAGAGGTAAAGAGATCATGAGTGTTTCTGATGTCTCTCAAACATTAATTTAATAACTTGGAAATATGTATCTATCTGGGACAGAGAGTCATGTATTTCTAATCCTAACAAGAAGGAAGAGTGATGCCAAACAAATAATTGTCCCCGTCCTCCCTTTCACCCACCTCTCTTCATCCTTCTTCTTCTGAAAGTGCTGACAGATGTCCTCAGCTCCCACAAATCCCACATTCTTAAATTCTCTCCCTCAACCATTATTTCTCCACCTCCTTTTCCTCTTTTAAGACCTTTCTTAAAACCTATCACCGATTAAACTTTTTCTCATTTACCATTCCCCCCATCTAATAGCCACTTCTTTGGCACAGCATTCATTTTTGATTGGCCCTCTGTAAAACACTTTACAACTCCTTCTGTATTAAAAATATTACATTCAGATATTGTTGATGATGCTACCAAATAGCTATTGAGTGTGAGAATCGGAAAGTGATCGGACCTTGGCTGACCACACTTTAGTAAGGGGACAATCACAGATCTCTCTTACACAGAGCCTCTGGTGCAGCCGTTTCCATTCATGGATTGGTGGATAGTCACAGAATTGGAAATCTGATCATTTTTCTTGGTACTCACTTGTTTGTGGGAGTCAAGCCAGTCACGCTACCTTCATGCAAAAACTATACAAATAAGTCCGTAGCATTAGTAGTCTTAAAGACCTTGTGGACCACCTACAGCAGAATCTGTTCAATGGCTGGCTTGCATGTGTCCTGCTAAAAGAACTGTCATTCTTGAAATAAGGAACAGTGACTGTAAATCTTATTCAATTCCCTGTAAATAGCTGGAAGGTACTGGCACTTTGAGATTTGCTGCAATAATTAAAATTTCTCATTTATACAAGTAATATAAATTGTTACTTAGCATGAGGTATGTCAATTGTTTTCTGCTCAAGAAGTGACGAGTTACTGTTGAAGTCATCCAAAATTCTGTAGCGCATGTCTTAATCACACTCGAGTCCCATTACCCTATCCTTTTATACAAACATTTTTTTTTTAAAAAATTTTTTATTTTTTAATTTTTTAAAAAGAGTACCCAATTCATTTTTTCCAATTAAGGGGCAATTTAGCGTGGCCAATCCACCTAGCCTGCACATCTTTGGGTTGTGGGGGCGAAACCCACGCAGACATGGGGAGAATGTGCAAATTCCACACAGATAGTGACCCAGAACCAGGATCGAACCTGGGATCTCGGCGCCGTGAGGCAGCAGTGCTAACCCACTGCGCCACCGTGCTGCCCTTACCCTAGCACTCCTGTGTTATCTGACCTACATTATCTCCTGATCAAGAAACATTTTGGTTTTGAAATTCCCATCCTGGTTTTTAAATCTTTGTCTGGCTTCACCCCTCACACTCCTCCCATCTCTGTAATCTCATTCAGCCCCACAACCCTACAAGATATCCAAGCTCAAGTAATTCTGGCCTCTTAAGCATCCCTCATTTTTTTTCTCCACCAGTTGGGGACTGTCTTTAACTGCCTGGGTCATAAACTCCAGAATTCCCTCCCTACACCTCAAATCTCTTTCTTTAAGAAACTCCTTTAAAACTGATTTCTTACCCACCCAAATATCTCCTTAGGTGACTCAGGGTCATATTTTGTTTTAAAATGCTCCGTTGTAGCCCCTTGGGATGTTTTAATGCATTAAAGGTGCTAGACAAGTTCAATTGTTAATCTCATTCAGGAGATTGACAGATTTCAATACTTTCATTAATTAGGAAAATTAATCTCTTGCAAAGAAGCAGCACAGATACAATTCATTGTGCACCACTTTAGGGCAATTTTGCATGTCCCACTTTGTGAACCTACAGACAGAAAATCAAATAAAAATTTGACAACTGTTATAACCCTCAAGGAGATCACGGTATCAGGACAATCAGATTCCAGATGACCTCCTCTGAATATGAGCACCGGGGTAGTGAGGGGGCAGGGTTTCCCCCTTAACTGGAGGAAATCAGACCTCTAGTATAAAAACTCCGACCTGGGAGCAGTCGAGGAGGAAAACCCTTCGTGATTTGGTGCGTGTAATATCGTAAATAAATATAAATCTTTGTTTTCTACCTGCCTGGTCAATGCGTGCTGCTTTAGCGGATTCTACAACAACCTTAACAGAAATTGACATTTGATCCACATTTTCTCAAAAGGAGGCAGTAATTTGAGCCTTTCCAGCCAAACTACAGATGCAAATCTGCAAATAACAAGCAGGAACAGGGACTTTTCTACCCTCTGGTTTGACCTTGGGCATTCCAGTTTTGGACTTAATTACTCAGGTGTGAGTGAGAGGACAAGGTGTCAGACTTGGCTCAGTGATTGCATTCTTGCCTCACAGGCAGAAGATTGTAGATTCAAACTTTCCATCCATCGACTCAAGCACAGAATCTTGAACACGTCAGTGCAGTACTGAGAGAGCGCTGCACGGTTGGGGATGACGTCTTTCAGATCACATGTCAACCTAAGGCCTGCCTGCCCTTGTTATTCAAAGAGCAGGGAGGTTCACCTGATGTCTTGACTGATGTTCCCCCAACCAATCACTCCCCCCACCCACCACCCAGCAAGCTTTCATCCAGAATCATCCAAACTAGAAATGTTAGCTCTGTTCTCTCTCCACAGATGCTGTCAGATCTGCTGAGATTATCCAGCATTTTCTGTTTATGTTTCATTGGCTGTGAAGTGCCTTGGAAGGGCTAGTGGTTGTGAGCGACACTATACAAAAGAAGTGGTCAGATTACATCTATATTTTCCAGTTCCTCTTGCAAAAAAAATCTTCCACATTTTTCTTTCCAGTTTCTTTGTTCTCCAAGATTACAAAATCAGTTATTATTTAGTGTGAAGCTCAAGGTTAAAAAGGACCCACAAAGAACCAAGTATCTGGTATAGATGCATTCCATCTGGTATTCATAAGATTACAGGCGACACACCAGGAAATGGAGAATGGAACAATGGCTTTCCTTTTTTTAAAAAAATATTTTATTGAAAATTTTTGGTCAACCATCACAGTACATTGTGTATCCTTTACACAATAATATAACAGTATAAATAACAATGACCTGTTTTATAAACAAAGAATAAATAATATATAACAAAAACGAAAACTAAAACTAAATGGCAACTGCCTTGTCTCAGATAAACACTCTCCAAAAATATGATTTAACAGTCCAATATACAATTATTTATAGCAACAACCTATACATATATATTAACAACCCTGAGAGTCCTTCTGGTTCCTCTCTCCCCCCCCCTCCCCCCCCTGGGCTGCTGCTGCTGCCTTCTTCTTTTCTATTCCCTCTATCTTTCTGTGAGGTATTCGACGAACGGTTGCCACCGCCTGGTGAACCCTTGAGCCGATCCCCTTAGGACGAACTTAATCCGTTCCAGCTTTATAAACCCTGCCATGTCATTTATCCAGGTCTCCACCCCCGGGGGCTTGGCTTCCTTCCACATCAACAGTATCCTGCGCCGGGCTACTAGGGACGCAAAGGCCAAAACATCGGCCTCTCTCGCAACCCCAAATATAGCCAACCCCCAGCTTGGTTCGACCTGGACCCCCACTACTTTCAAAAGCACCTTTGTCACCCCCACCCAGAACCCCTGTAGTGCCGGACATGACCAAAACATGTGGGTGTGATTCGCTGGGCTTCTCGAGCATCTCGCACACCTATCCTCTACCCCAAAAAATTTACTGAGCCGTGCTCCAGTCATATGCGCCCTGTGTAACACCATAAATTGAATCAGGCTTAGCCTGGCACACGATGAGTTTACCCTACTCAGGGCATCCGCCCACAGCCCCTCCTCAATCTCCTCCCCCAGCTCTTCTTCCCATTTCCCTTTCAGCTCATCTACCATAATCTCCCCCTCGTCCCTCATTTCCCTATATATATATCTGACACCTTACCGTCCCCCACCCATGTCTTTGAGATCACGCTGTCCTGCACCTCATGCGTCGGGAGCTGCGGGAATTCCCTCACCTGTTGCCTTGCAAAAACCCTCAGTTGCATATACCGGAATGCATTCCCTTGGGGCAACCCATATTTCTCGGTCAGCGCTCCCAGACTTGCGAACTTCCCATCCACAAACAGATCTTTCAGTTGCGTTACTCCTGCTCTTTGCCATATTCCAAATCCCCCATCCATTCTCCCCGGGGCAAACCTATGGTTATTTCTTATCGGGCACCCCACCAAGGCTCCCGTCTTTCCCCTATGCCGTCTCCACTGTCCCCAAATTTTCAAAGTCGCTACCACCACCGGGCTTGTGGTGTATTTCTTCGGTGAGAACGGCAATGGGGCCGTCACCATAGCTTGTAGGCTAGTCCCCCTACAGGACGCCCTCTCCAATCTCTTCCACGCCACCCCCTCCTCTTCTCCCATCCACTTACTCACCATTGAGATATTGGCGGCCCAGTAGTACTCACTTAGGCTCGGTAGTGCCAGCCCCCCCCTATCCCTACTACGCTGTAAGAATCCCTTCCTCACTCTCGGGGTCTTCCCGGCCCACACAAAACTCATGATACTCTTTTCGATCCTTTTGAAAAAAGCCTTCGTGATCACCACCGGGAGGCACTGAAACACAAAGAGGAATCTCGGGAGGACTACCATTTTAACCGCCTGCACCCTCCCTGCCAGTGACAGGGATACCATGTCCCATCTCTTGAAGTCCTCCTCCATTTGTTCCACCAATCGCGTTAAATTTAACCTATGCAATGTACCCCAATTCTTGGCTATCTGGATCCCCAAGTAACAAAAGTCCCTTGTTACCTTCCTCAGCGGAAAGTCCTCTATTTCTCTGCTCTGCTCCCCTGGATGCACCACAAACAACTCACTTTTCCCCATGTTCAGTTTATATCCTGAGAATTCTCCAAACTCCCGAAGTGTCCGCATTATCTCTGGCATCCCCTCCGCCGGGTCCGCTACATATCATCCGCATACAGAGATACCCGGTGTTCTTCTCCTCCTCCAAGTACTCCCCTCCACTTCTTGGAACCCCTCAAGGCTATTGCCAGGGGCTCAATCGCCAGTGCAAACAATAATGGGGACAGAGGGCATCCCTGCCTTGTCCCTCTATGGAGCCGAAAGTATGCAGATCCCCGTCCATTCGTGACCACACTCGCCACTGGGGCCCTATACACCAGTTGCACCCATCCAACATACTCATCTCCAAAACCAAATCTCCTCAGCACCTCCCACAGATAATCCCACTCCACTCTATCAAATGCTTTTTCGGCATCCATCGCCACCACTATCTCCGATTCCCCCTCTGGTGGGGGCATCATCATTACCCCTAGCAGCCTCCGTATATTCGTATTCAGCTGTCTCCCCTTCACAAACCCAGTTTGGTCCTCATGGACCACCCTCGGAACACAATCCTCTATCCTCATTGCCATTACCTTGGCCAGAATCTTAGCGTCTACATTTAGGAGGGAAATAGGTCTATAGGACCCGCATTGCAGCGGGTCCTTTTCCTTCTTTAGGAGAAGCGATATCGTTGCCTCAGACATAGTCGGGGGCAGCTGTCCCCTTTCCTTTGCCTCATTAAAGGTCCTCATCAGTAGCAGGGCGAGCAAGTCCACATATTTCCTGTAAAATTCAACTGGGAATCCATCCGGTCCCGGAGCCTTCCCCGCCTGCATGCTCCTAATTCCTTTCACTACTTCCTCTATTTCAATCTGTGCTCCCAGTCCCACCCTTTCCTGCTCCTCCACTTTGGGAAATTCCCTCCCATCCGGGGGTTGAGCTTTGTATAATTTTTTATAAAATGCCTTGAACACTCCATTCACTCTCTCCGCTCCCCGCTCCATCTCTCCTTCCTCATCCCTCACTCCCCCTATTTCCCTCGCTGCTCCCCTTTTCCTCAATTGGTGGGCCAGCAACCTGCTCGCCTTCTCCCCATATTCGTACTGTACACCCTGTGCCTTCCGCCACTGTGCCTCTGCAGTACCCGTTGTCAGCAAGTCAAATCCTATGTGTAGCCTTTGCCTTTCCCTGTACAGTCCCTCCTCCGGTGCCTCCGCATATTGCCTGTCCACCCTCAGAGGTTCTTGCAGCAACCGCTCCCGTTCCCTACTCTCCAGCTTTCCTTTATGTGAACCTTATTGATATCAGCTCCCCTCTAACCACTGCCTTCAGCGCCTCCCAGACCACTCCCACCTGGACCTCCCCATTATCATTGAGTTCCAAGTACTTTTCAATGCACCCCCTCACCCTTAGACACACCCCCTCATCTGCCATTAGTCCCATGTCCATTCTCCAGGGTGGGCGCCCTTCTGTTTCCTCGCCTATCTCCAAGTCCACCCAATGTGGAGCGTGATCCGAAATGGCTATAGCCGTATACTCCGTTCCCCTCACCTTCGGGATCAACGCCCTTCCCAAAACCAAAAGTCTATTCGCGAATAGACTTTGTGGACATAGGAGAAAAACGAAAACTCCTTACTCTAGGTCTGCTAAATCTCCACGGGTCTACTCCTCCCATCTGCTCCATAAAATCTTTAAGCACCTTGGCTGCTGCCGGCCTCCTTCCAGTCCTGGACCTCGACCTGTCCAGCCCTGGTTCCAACACCGTATTGAAATCTCCCCCCATTACCAACTTTCCCACCTCTAGGTCCGGGATGCGTCCTAGCATACGCCTCATAAAATTGGCATCATCCCAGTTCGGGGCATATACGTTTACCAAAACCACCGTCTCCCCCTGTAGTTTGCCACTCACCATCACATATCTGCCCCCGTTATCCACCACTATAGTCTTTGCCTCAAACATTACCCGCTTCCCCACTAATATAGCCACCCCCGTTTTTCGCATCTAGCCCCGAATGGAACACCTGCCCCACCCATCCTTTGCGTAGCCTAACCTGGTCTATCAGTTTCAAGTGCGTTTCCTGTAACATAACCACTTCTGCCTTATGTTTCTTAAGGTGTGCGAGTACCCGTGCCCTCTTTATCGGCCCGTTCAGCCCTCTCACGTTCCACGTGATCAGCCGGGTTGGGGGGCTTTTTACCCCCCCCCCCTTGTCGATTAGCCATCCCCTTTTTCCAGCTCCTCACCCGGTTCCTACGCAGCTGTGTCCCCCCCAGGCGGTGCTCCCCCGCCCATCCCATCCATGCCAGCTCCCCCCTCTCCCCAGCAGCAGCAGCCCAATAATTCCCCCTTCCCACCACCCCCCCCCGCTAGATCCCCCATTAGCGTAGTTACACCCCCCATGTTGCTCCCAGAAGTCAGCAAACTCTGGCCGACCTCGGCTTTCCCCCGTGACCTCGGCTCGCACCGTGCGACGCCCCCTCCTTCCTGCTTCCCTATTCCCGCCATGATTATCATAGCGCGGGAACCGAGCCCGCGCTTCCCCCTTGGCCCAATGGCCAACGCCCCATCTCCTCCACCTCCTTTCCTCCCCCCACCACCTCCTGTGGAAGAGAGAAAGGTTACCACATCGCAGGATTAATAACATAAAACTCCTCTTTCCCCCCTTTTTACCCCCCTCTTCGCCCCCCATACTCGCCCCACCACTTTGTTTCAAACGTTCTTTTTTTAAAAAAAAAAATAACCCGCTCATTCCAATTTTTCTTCCACGATAAAAGTCCACGCCTCATCCGCCGTCTCAAAGTAGTGGTGCCGCCCTTGATATGTGACCCACAGTCTTGCCGGTTGCAGCATTCCGAATTTTATCTTTTTGTGAAGCACCGCCTTGGCCCGATTAAAGCTCGCCCTCCTTCTCGCCACCTCCGCACTCCAGTCTTGGTATACGCGGATCACCGCGTTCTCCCACTTACTGCTCCGAGTTTTCTTTGCCCATCTAAGGACCATCTCTTTGTCCTTAAAACGGAGGAATCTCACCACTATGGCTCTAGGAATTTCTCCTGCTCTCGGTCCTCGCGCCATCACTCGGTATGCTCCCTCCACCTCCAGCGGACCCGCCGGGGCCTCCGCTCCCATTAACGAGTGCAGCATCGTGCTCACATATGCCCCGACATCCGCTCCCTCCGCACCTTCAGGAAGACCAAGAATCCTTAGGTTGTTCCTCCTCGTGTTGTTCTCCAGCACCTCCAGCCTTTCCACACATCGTTTATGGTGTGCCTCGTGCATCTCCGTCTTCACCACCAGGCCCTGTATGTCGTCCTCATTCTCGGCAGCCTTTGCCTTCACGACCCGAAGCTCCCGCTCCTGGGTCTTTTGCTCCTCCATTAGCCCTTCGATCGCCTGTAATATCGGGGCCAACAGCTCCTTCTTCATTTCCTTTTTGAGTTCTTCCACGCAGCGTTTCAAAAACTCGTGTTGTTCAGGGCCCCATATTAAACTGCCACCTTCCGACGCCATCTTGGTTTTTGCTTGCCTTCCTTGCCGCTGCTCTAAAGGACCACCGCAATCCGGCCACCTTCCTCTCCTTTTTTCATCCGTATCCAGGGGGGATTCCCTTCTGGTTCACCGCACAGTACTTTTAGCCGTTAAAATTGCCGTTGGGGCTCTTATTAAGAGCCCAAAAGTCCGTTCTACCGGGAGCTGCCGAAACGTGCGACTCAGCTGGTCATCGCCGCACCCAGAAGTCGGAACAATGGCTTTCCTAACTTCATGAGGAATAATTTGATTAGAGATAGTCAACACGGTTTTGTGAAGGGTAGGTCGTGCCTCACAAACCTTATAGAGTTCTTTGAGAAGGTGACCAAACAGGTGGAGGAGGGTAAAGCAGTTGATGTGGTGTATATGGATTTCAGTAAAGCGTTTGATAAGGTTCCCCACAGTAGGCTACTGCAGAAAATACGGAGGCATGGGATTCAGGGTGATTTAGCAGTTTGGATCAGAAATTGGCTAGCTGGAAGAAGACAAAGGGTGGTGGTTGATGGGAAATGTTCAGACTGGAGTCCAGTTACTAGTGGTGTACCACAAGGATCTGTTTTGGGGCCACTGCTGTTTGTCATTTTTATAAATGACCTGGAGGAGGGCATAGAAGGATGGGTGAGTAAATTTGCAGATGACACTAGAGTCGGTGGAGTTGTGGACAGTGCGGAAGGATGTTACAAGTTACAGAGGGACATAGATAAGCTGCAGCGCTGGGCTGAGAGGTGGCAAATGGAGTTTAATGCAGAAAAGTGTGAGGTGATTAATTTTGGAAGGAATAACAGGAAGTCAGAGTGCTGGGCTAATGGTAAGATTCTTGGCAGTGTGGATGAGCAGAGAGATCTCGGTGTCCATGTACATAGATCC
Source organism: Scyliorhinus torazame (assembly GCF_047496885.1). Classification (NCBI taxonomy): domain Eukaryota; kingdom Metazoa; phylum Chordata; class Chondrichthyes; order Carcharhiniformes; family Scyliorhinidae; genus Scyliorhinus; species Scyliorhinus torazame. Next base: position 126,187,989 of record NC_092707.1, on the reverse strand, counting down.
CTGAAAGTTGCCACCCAGGTTGAGAGGGTTGTTAAGAAGGCGTACGGTGTGTTAGCTTTTATTGGTAGAGGGATTGAGTTTAGGAGACATGAGGTCATGTTGCAGCTGTACAAAACTCTGGTGCGGCCGCATTTGGAGTATTGCGTGCAATTCTGGTCGCCGCATTATAGGAAGGATGTGGAAGCATTGGAAAGGGTGCAGAGGAGATTTACCAGAATGTTGCCTGGTATGGAGGGAAGAGCTTATGAGGAAAGGCTGAGGGACTTGAGGCTGTTTTTGTTAGAGAGAAGAAGGTTAAGAGGTGACTTGATTGAGGCATACAAGATGATCAGAGGATTGGATAGGGTGGACAGTGAGAGCCTTTTTCCTCGGATGGTGATGTCTAGCACGAGGGGACATACCTTTAAATTGAGGGGAGATAGATAGAAGACAGATGTCAGAGGTAGGTTCTTTACTCAGAGAGTAGTAAGGGCATGGAATGCCCTGCCTGCAACAGTAGTCAACTAGCCAACACTAAGGACATTCAAATGGTCATTGGATAGACATATGGACAATAAGGGAATAGTGTAGATGGGCTTTAGAGTGGTTCCACAGGTCGGCGCAACATCAAGGGCCGAAGGGCCTGTACTGCACTGTAATGTTCTATGTGTAGTACAGGAAAAACAAAACTCTAGGAGATCAAAGCACATGCAGTCTAGTTCCTTATAGGAGAAATTCATCATCAATCAATCATTCAGGGCAGCACGATAGCACAAGTGGCTAGCACTGTAGCTTCACAGTGCCAGGGTCCGAGGTTCGATTCCCCACTGGGTCACTGTCTGTGCGGAGTCTGCACGTTCTCCCTGTGTCTGTGTGGGTTTCACCTGGGTGCTCCGGTTTCCTCCCACAGCCCAAAGACATGCAGGTTAGGTGGATTGGCCATTACAAATTACCCTTAGAGTCCAAAAAGGTTAGATGGGGTTATAGGGTTACGGGGATAGGGTTGGGGGAAGTAAGGGCCCAAGTGGGTCGGTGCAGACTTGATGGGCCGAATGGCCTCCTTCTGCACTGTATGTTCTATGTTCAACCTACAATTCATACTGTGTATCCCCAATATTCAGATCAGTTTAAAATCAGACCATTTTGAATTTTCTGTTTGGTTCTGCACTGTATTTAATAAACAATTTATCATGAAGGTACTGTATTATTTGACCCTCTTTTTTTAGAACACATTTCTTATTGTAGTTATTCCCTTCCCTCCTTTTACAACTGCTTGGCTTTTGCAGATATGAAAGAATTATTAATAAAGTATGACTGAATCTTTAGTATTGAAAACTCCCGAATTGATTTCCTGCTTTGACCACGTGCAGTGTTACTCTGAAACTATTGCCTCCTGTTGCAATGCCCCACCTTACATGAACCAACACACCGAGGCGCCGAATGCAGCGAGAGCAACATCTGTCTGGAATTGTTACTTTTAGATTATATTGTGCTAACCCCAGAGGAAGGGCTAGCTTGTTACTGAATTAATCCAATGCTGTTTTTAAAAAAAATAATGAATCCATGTTATAGAAATGATTCACGAAATTAAAAAAGGAGTTTGTATTGGAGATTTAAATGATTTAAAAACACAGAACCAGGTCATTCGCCCAACAAGTCCATGCTGATGTGACAGTTCGCCCAAACCTCCTCCTGTCTGTCCTCAAGTAACTCTGTAACAGTATAAATAAACTCTCTCTCCTGTGCTTCCCTTTAGATGCTTCCACCCTATTCGTCTCGACCATTCCCTGTGGTAGCGAGTTCCACTCTCTCCCCACTCCCTGGGTAAAAGACCCTGATGAAATAAATGGATTCCTTGACGACTAACTTGTAGCGAAGGAACACAAATGTCACAGTTGTTCCCAAACTTCCAAGTTGCCACTAACCATTCATTGGTCAGCAACTTGTCCGAAAGCGTTTCAGGAAATTCCTGAAACCACGAACGTTTCGTAACTCGCGACTTTAAAGGGCGGGTTGTGTCTGTCTGTTAGAGAGCAATCTAATCACACTGACCTGAACCGTTCTTGACCAGCGGTGTCCCATAGCTGGAGTTTGATCCTACAGCCCGGCTCAACCTCTAACACGCGAGCGTAAAAATCCACTCCCACTGTGGGATCCTGGACCTCACTGAAGGAGCCATCGGTAAAACGCTTCAGAAGAGATGATTTTCCCACCGTAGAATCACCTAACAAAATAATCCGAAACTGGTACTGCCATATCGTATCCATGGCATGTTCCACTGGAGGCAAACTCCTGGCTCAGGTCTTCCCAACACCCACTGACTAAACTTTTTTTGTTAAGATAATGAAGAGTAATCGTGTTTTCCTCCCATGACGGAAGTGAATATTCTTATGTTAGTTCTCGTATTGGTCGAAAAGTTTTACTGGTATCATGTGATAGCTCCCAGCAACTCCGAACAACGGATTGGGCAGGTTCACTCCTATCCTATTTACCAGCCAACTACAAATTCACAAAGGAGTTCTTTTTCGAAATGTTGTTTTCTAAGTTGGGCAATTTATATTCAAGTTGGAACTTATCTGTTTTCAGAAAAGCTGCGAACAACATTTGAGCTCATTCTGATTTGTTTAGATCTTTATTACAGATGAAGTGCTACAGATAGGAATCTGATGGGTGGGGGTGGGGGAGTCAGTTAGCTAGATAACTAGAGTGTGGTGCAGAATTATGTCAATGGTGTTGGCTCAATCCCCCTACCAGGTGTGGCAGTCCATGGAGCCTCCCCACCTTACCTCGCCCTTGTGGAAATATGCCTCATTTGCATGTCTGTCTCCCTCTCTAATGGGAAGAGAGCCTGTGGTCCTTCGTGGACTATGGTTAATTACCAGGCCCTGGGACCTTCTGCCAGAGATAGTGTCTTAATTCAACCTGTCATTTTAATTTGCCACCCCTATTCCCATACTGACCTCTGTGCCCTCAGCCTCAAACACTAGTCCATTAAAGTTCGGTTAAACTGCCTCTCATCTTGCATGCACTTTACAGGATTCTGGATTCAACTCAAAATTAAGTTCAGCAATGTCAGATCATAATCACTTCCCCCAGTTCATCAGACAGCAGCTGTTGGTAATGAGTCTTCTATAGCACCTTTATTTGTCCCATTACATTTTCCTTTCCCCATGCACCATTATTTATTTTGTGATTGAATCTCCTGCCCACCACAAACCTTTCCTTTTATTCCCTCCCCCCAACCCCTTTACTTGTTTTCCTCCCCCCAACCCTCTGTACTTGTTTATAACCCGCTACATTTCAAGCTTTCTCCTGTTCTGATGAAAGGTCAGACTTGGAACTTTATAGTTTTTCCTTCACCGTTGCTGGGTCAGAATCCTGGAGCTCTCTCCCAAACAGCACTGTGGACGTCCCAACACAACATGGACTGCAGCGGTTCAAGAAGGCAGCTCACCACCACCTCCTGAAGGGCAATTGGGGATGGGCAATGAATGCTGGCCTAGCCACAGATCTCCACGTCCCTCAGTTGTTCATTCTGTTTCTTGCTCCACAGATGCTGCTGACCTGCTGAATATTTTCTGGATTTTCTGTTTCAATTTCCAGTGTCCACTGTATTTTGCTTTGATTTTATTAAATGGATCCTCTGATTAAATGATTCCTTGATTGACAATGTTAGAATACCATGATATATATGCAGATGTTCAGTACATAAAAGGTACAAATACACGTGAACATGAAAATCACTGGGCTGGTTTCTTCTTTAGAACAGATTCAAGAACGCAGACAGTAATATGACCAAAAAGTAACTTAATTTAGTATAGTTCAAAAACATTCATCTTAAAACTTCAAAGAAATGGTACAAATTTAGTACTACATCTAAAACCATCTGTACAAAGAATGTTTGTGAATAACCAGATATGTACACAGTACCTGATCTTAAAGATAAGCAAAAGTTGCAATGGAGTAAAATGTTGTACCTTTTTTTAAGGTCTAGTTCCGGTTATATTTTTAAAAAACTACTTGTTGTTTTGAGTTTTAAATAAGATTTTTTAGACGTCGTGTCACACCATAACCACTTCCTATCATTACTTTTTTCTGAGCCAGAGATTTATTGTACAAACCTTTAATGTTGCACTCTACAGTAACAGTAACCTTTTCTCCTTACACTCCCTCTACTATGAGCAAATACCTGTTTATAAAGCCTATGTGATATAAACCTTTGAGTTCCAACTATCTTATTTATGAATGATCATTATGTACCTATCCTTACAGTACAAAAACTTATAGAGTAGTAATTATTTATGACATCAAAGGACCATTTGGCCACCTAGTCTATGCTAGCACTCCCCAGAGTCACCCAGTAAATCCCAATCCCTTCCTCTATCCCTGTAGCCCTGCAAGTTTAGTTTCTTCATGTGCATATCCGATTTAGTTTAAAAAAAATTATTTCACAGGATGTCGGCTTCTCGGCCAGCATTTGTTGCCCATCCATAATTGCCCTTGAAAAGGTGGTGGTGAGCTGCCTTCTTGAACCGCTGCAGTCCATGTGGTGAAGGTACACCCGCAGTGCTGTTAGGGAGGGAGTTCCAGGATTTTTATTCAACAACAGTGAAGCAAGGAGGATATAGTTCCAAGTCAGGCTGGTGAGGGGAACCTATGCATCTACCAATCTTGTCCTTCTAGGTGGTGGAGGTTGTGGGTTTGGAAGGTGCTGTGAAGGAGCCTTGGTGAGTTGCTGCTGTGTATCTTCTAGATGATACGCACGTCTGCCACTGTGTGTCAGTTATGGAGTAAATGTATGCTAAAGATGGTGGTTCGAGTGCCAATCAAGCGGGCTGCTTTGTCCTGATTAGTGTTAAATTTCTTGAGTGTTTTTGGAGCTGCACTCATCCAGGCAAGGGAATATTATTCTATAACACTCCAGACTTGTGCCTTGTCGATGGTAGACAGGCTTTCGGGAATCAAGAGGTGAATTAATGCCATTGAATGTCAAGGGTGATGGTTAGATCCTCTCTTGTTGGATATGCACAGTACAAAGTCTTACAACACCAGGTTAAAGTCCAACAGGTTTGTTTCGATGTCACTAGCTTTCGGAGCGCTGCTCCTTCCTCAGGTGAATGAAGAGGTCTGTTCCAGAAACACATATATAGACAAATTCAAAGATGCCAAACAATGCTAGGAATGCGAGCATTAGCAGGTGATTAAATCTTTACAGATCCAGAGATGGGGTAACCCCAGGTTAAAGAGGTGTGAATTGTCTCAAGCCAGGACAGTTGGTAGGATTTCGCAGGCCAGATGGTGGGGGATGAATGTAATGTGACATGAATCCCAGGTCCCGGTTGAGGCCGCACTCATGTGTGCGGAACTTGGCTATAAGTTTCTGCTCGGCGATTCTGCGTTGTCGCGGGTCCTGAAGGCCGCCTTGGAGAACGCTTACCCGGAGATCAGAGGCTGAATGCCCTTGACTGGGAACACTTCAGCAGTCAAGGGCATTCAGCCTCTGATCTCCGGGTAAGCGTTCTCCAAGGCGGCCTTCAGGACCCGCGACAACGCAGAATCGCCGAGCAGAAACTTATAGCCAAGTTCCGCACACATGAGTGCGGCCTCAACCGGGACCTGGGATTCATGTCACATTACATTCATCCCCCACCATCTGGCCTGCGAAATCCTACCAACTGTCCTGGCTTGAGACAATTCACACCTCTTTAACCTGGGGTTACCCCATCTCTGGATCTGTAAAGATTTAATCACCTGCTAATGCTCGCATTCCTAGCATTGTTTGGCATCTTTGAATGTGTCTATATATGTGTTTCTGGAACAGACCTCTTCATTCACCTGAGGAAGGTGCAGCGCTCCGAAAGCTAGTGACATCGAAACAAACCTGTTGGACTTTAACCTGGTGTTGTAAAACTTCGTACTGTGCTCACCCCAGTCCAACGCCGGCATCTCCACATCATTGTTGGATATGGTCATTGCCTGGAATTTGTGTGGCTTGAATGCTGCTTGCCACTTGTCAACCAAGCCTGGCTATTGTCCAGGTCTTGCTGCATTTTCACATGGACTAGTTCAGTATCTGAGTAGTGAATGGTGCTGAATATTGAGCAGTCAGCAGCTAACCTCCCCACTTCTGACCTTATGATGGAAGGAAGGTGATTTATAAAGCAGCCGAAGATGGTTGGCCTGAGGACACTACCCTGAGGAACTCCTGCAGTGATGTTCTGGAACTGAGATGATTGACTTCCAACAACCACAGCCATCGTCCTTTGTGCCAGGTATGACTTCAACCAGTGAAGAGTTTTCTCTGATTCCCATTGACTCCAGTTTTGCTAGGACTCCTTGATGACATTTGGTCAAATGTTGCCGAAGGGCAGTCATTCTCACCTCATCTCGAGTTCAGTTCTTTTGTCCCTGTTTGAACTAAGACTGTAATTAGGTCAAGAGCTGAGTGGCTCTAGGGGAAGTCAAACTGAATGTCAGTGAGTAGATTATTGCTGATTAAGTGCCGCTTGGTAGCACTATCAACGGCCCCTTCCATTACTTTCCTAATGATCAAGAATAGTCAAATGGGGTGGTAATTCTCTGGGTTAAATCTGTCCTGCATTGTGGACTGAACATACCTGGGAAATGTTTCACATTTCCAGGTAGATGCCAGTGTCGTAGCTGTGCTTGAAGTAATTAATTGTCTCTATTTCCAAAAATCATGTGGGCAGGGAGTTCCAGGTTATTACCAGTTGCAACCCAAAACGTTTTTCCTTATATTCCCCCTGTATCACTTGATCAAAGCCTTAAACTTGTACCCTCGATTTTGTACCATCCTCTCACATTATCACTGTCATTGAGGTGGAAATACAGCATTTGTGAGGGAACATTTTAAAACAAATTATGCTGGTTGCTGTTCTATCCTTTCTCTGTATTAGAATATTATATTCTTACAATCGCCATGGTCCCAGATGACCATCAGCTACTTTCCCCTTTGAGGGAGAGAGCTGACGGGTAGCGATTTAGCCTGAGAATCATCACACCTCAGGCAAGGGATAAGGTTGAGAAGGCAGGGCCTAGGGCAGCACGGTGGCGCAAAGGTTAGCACTACTGCCTCCCGCCCCGGGTCATTATCCGTGTGGGGTTTGCACATTCACCCTGTGTTTGCGTGGGTCTCACCCCCACAACCTAAAAAGATGTGCAGGGTAGGTGAATTGGCCACGCTAAATTGTCCCTTAATTGGAAAAAAGAATTGGATACTCTTAATTTAAAAAAAAAGCGAGGGCTGGGCCTTCATGAATAATCTGTTAGCTGAGATAAACCGGCCCCTGGACAGCTGCTTCATAATGTAGAGCGAGGCCAACTGCGTGGGTTCAATTCCCGTACTGGCTGAGGAGATTCATGAAGGCCCCTTGACCTCTGGTGGCTGCCATGAGCTGAGCGGTCGCACACAAGGTGGTTCCCTCCTAGAAACTTCTTATTAGACCTTGCTAACCCATCAAACGGGTACCAAAAAGTTCCCCCCAAGTTAACTCCCACCGACAACTCAGCTGACTGAGATGCAGCGAGCCAACAGCTTGCAAAAGCAAAGAAATGAAAACCCGACCCCTGATTAGGGAGACCCATGTGGTGACCCAGAACTGATCATGGGGGACTCGACAGGATCGCAAACTCCAGCCCAATTGTCGACACACAAGCTGATGGGAGTTCATCTCCGCTGAGCAAAAGCGGAGAGAAGCGATGAAAGAGGACCTCATGTCGGCCATTAAATTGGCAATAGAGACCATGCCGGCCCCCATAAAGGGAGCAATGGACAGAGTGAAGCAGAGACTGGAGGCCCAAGAGGCGACAGTGTGAGTCCTCGAGAAGGCTGCCACCGACAAGAAGGTGGAGGGAGTATCGGTCTGGACCCCGATATGTAAAAACCACAGGTTTGTCCCGGGTAGGATGGATGGTGGGTTCCAGAGCTGACAGAAGGCAGGCATCAGAAGGATGGGAAATCTGTTCATAGACGGAAACTTTCCCAGTTTGAAGGTGCTAGAGGACAAATTTAATCTGCTGCCAGGAAACACTTTTAAATATCTGCAAGTACGAGCCTTCCTAAAAAAACAGGTAGTGGCCTTTCCGACGCTGCCGCCACTGAGGATACAGGACAGGGTGGTCTCCGGCACCTGGGTGGGGGAGGGGTAGGTGTCGGATATCTACCAGGAACTACAGGAGGTGGAGGAAACCCCGGTGGAGGAACTCAAGGGCAAGTGGGAGGAGGAGCTAGGTGAAGAGTTGGAAGTGGGTCTGTGGGCAGAGGTCCTGGGCAGGGTTAATTCCTCCTCATCATGTGCCAGGCTCAGTCTAATTCAATTTAAGGTGGTCCACCGGGCACACATGACGGCAACGAGAATGAGCAGTTTTTTTTGGGTAGAAGACAGTTGTTTGAGGTGCAAGGGCAGCCCTGCAAACCATGCCCACATGTTTTGGGCATGCCTGGAGCTTAGAGAGTTCTGGCAAGGGTTCACGAGGGCAATGTCCAAGGTGCTTAACACACGGGTGGTGTCGAGTCCAGAGATAGTGATCTTTGGAGTGTCAGAAGACCCGGGAGTTGGAGGACTTCTGGTTGCGGCTATGAGGCGCTAAGCCGCACGATTCGGCAGCTCCCGCGAACACGGACTTTCGGGCTCGATAGAAGAGCCCCAATGGAACTTTTTTTACAGCCAACCCGTGGGGAAGAGAGGAGAGAGGTCTCCTACTAACTTGTATGGACCGGACCCGCAGCGAAACGGCCAAAAAAGTGGCATTGGAGCAGCGGGAGAAGAGAGGGAAAACAAGCAAAATGGCGGCGGCCGGGGACAAAGAGGAGATGCAGGAATTCATCAAGCGCTGCTTCGAGGAGCTGCGTAAGGAGATGGTGGCGCCTATGTTGGCAATAATTGAAGGACTTGGGGCAACCCAGAAGGCCCACGAGGTGAAGATCCAGGAGATCCAGGAAAAAGTGAGTGAGAATGAGGACGAGCTCTTGGGCCTGGCGGTGAGAGTGGAGCGGCACGAGGCGCTACACAAGACGTGGGCGGGAAGACTCGAAGACCTGGGGAACAGGTCGAGGAGGAATAATCTGAGGATCCTGGGTCACCCAGAAGGAGTGGAGGGGGCTGACGCCGCGGCATATGCGGGCACAATGATCGGGGCGCTGATGGGCGCCGAGGCCCCCCCGGGGTTGCTGGAGCTGAAAGGGGCGCACCGGGTGCTGGCGAGGAAACCCAAGGCAAATGAGCCGCCAAGGGCGATGGTGGTGAGATTTCACCGGTTTACGGACAGAGAGAGGGTCCTGAAATGGGCCAAGAAGGAGCGGAGCAGCAAGTGGGACAATGCTGAGATCAGAATATACCCGGACTGGAGCACGGAGGTCGCTAAGCGGAGAGCAGGTTTCAACCGGGCCAAAGCGGTGCTGCATCAGAAAGGAGTGAAATTTGGAATGTTGCAGCCAGCGCGACTGTGGGTTGCACATAATGGCCAACACCACTAATTCGAAACGCTCGAAGAGGCGTGGACCTTTATACTAACTGAAAAGTTGGACTCTAATTGAGGGTTTGTGAGGGTGGGGGGTGTTTGAGGGTTGAAGTATGATGGTTGTTGTATATAGGGGGTCAGTCACACGCAGGGAATGTTATATGGGCTGGAGGAGAGAGACAAGGCCGCACCAGGAGCTGCGCCAGAGGGGCAGGCTTTGGAAAGTGCGGTTTTTTTCCCCCGCGCGTGGGAAGAAAGGTTGGAAGGGGAACGAAGGAACGTATATTGATGGGGAGACTCCCACACGGGGTGGTCAAAGGGATGGCGGGGGAAGCCGGGGTCAGCAGGTGTCAGCTGTGAGGGTGGGGGGTATTTGAGGGTTGAAGTATGATGGTTGTTGTATATAGGGGGTCAATCATGCGCAGGGAATGTTATATGGGCTGGAGGAAAGAGACAAGGCTGCGACAGGAGCTACGCCAGAGGGGGCGGGGCCAGCTTTGGAAAGCGCGGTTTTTTTCCCCCGCGTGCGGGAAGAAAGGTTGGAAGGGGAACGAAGGAACGTATACTGATGGGGAGACTCCCACACGGGGGGGTCAAAGGGATGGCAGGGGAAGCCGGGGTCAGCAGGTGTCAGCTGACTTACAGGAGTGATATGGGGGCAGCAAAAAAGCTAGACAGGGATCTAGCGGTGGGCGGGGGGGGTTGCTGCTGCACTGGCCGAAAGGGAATGGGACACAGAAGAGGTGGTCGGGACGGAGGTCCCCCGGCTGGGGGACTGGAGGGTGAGGGAGACACGGACACGGGATTGGCCCAGAAAAGGAGATGGCTAGTCGGTGGGGGGGGGGGGGGGGGGGGGGCGGCGGGCGGGGGTGAGAGCCCCTCCAATCCATGATAACGTGGAACGTGAGGGGCCTGAATGTGCCGGTGAAGAGGGCTCGAGTGTTCGCGCACTTGAAGGGACTGAAGGCAGATGTGGCTATGCTCCAAGAGACACACCTGAAGGTGGCGGACCAGGGTAGGTTAAGAAGGGGATGGGTAGGACAGGTATTTCACTCGGGACTGGAAGCGAAAAATAGAGGGGTGGCAATTCTGGTGGGAAAGCATGTGTCATTTGAGGCCAAGACTATCGTAGTGGATAATGGAGGGAGATATGTGATGGTGAGTGGTAGGTTGCAAGGGACGTGGGTGGTGTTGGTAAATGTATACGCCCCGAACTGGGACGATGCTGGATTCATTAAGCGCATGTTGGGGCGCATTCCGGACCTGGCGGTAGGAGGACTGATAATAGGAGGGGACTTCAATACAGTGCTGGATCCAGCACTTGACCGCTCCAGATCAAGGACAGGAAAGAGGCCAGCGGCGGCCAAGGTGCTCAGGGGGTTTATGGATCAGATGGGGGGAGTGGACCCATGGAGGTTTGCAAGACCACAGGCCAGGGAATTTTCTTTCTTTTCCCACGTGCACAAGGCCTACTCCCGGATAGATTTCTTTGTTCTGGGCAGGGCGCTCATCCCGAGGGTGGAGGGGACGGAGTATTCGGCCATAGCCGTTTCGGACCATGCCCCGCACTGGGTGGAAATGGGGCTGGGAGAGGAGAGGGACCAACGCCCGCTGTGGCGGCTGGATGTGGGACTGCTGGCAGATGAGGTGGTGTGTGGGAAGGTGAGGGGGTGTATCGAAAGGTACTTGGAGGCCAACGACAACGGGGAGGTGCCAGTGGGGGTGGTATGGGAGGCGTTGAAAGCGGTGATCAGGGGAGAGCTAATCTCCATCATTGCTCATAGGGAGAAGACAGAGGGCATGGAAAGGGAGAGGTTAGAATGGGGGAAATTTTGAGAGTGGACAGGAGATACGCAGAGGCCCTGGAGCAAAGATTACTTGGGGAAAGGCGACGGCTCCAGACGGAGTTTGACCTGTTGACCACGGGGAAGGCGGAGGCACAGTGGAGGAAGGCGACCAACGAGTACGGGGAAAAGGCCAGTCGGATGCTGGCACACCAGCTCCGTAAGACGGCAGCGAGGGAAATAGGGGGAATCAAAGATGGAGGGGGAGCCACGGTTCAGAGTGCAACGAAAATAAACAAGGTATTCAAGGCCTTCTATGAAGAGCTGTACAGATCCCAGCCCCCGGGGGGGGGGGGGGGGGGGGGGGGGGGGAGAGAGAGAGAGGGGGGATGAGACGATTCCTAGACCAACTGCGGTTCCCGAGGGTGGAGGAGCAAGAGGCGGCTGGTTTGGGGGCACCAATCGGGTTGGAGGAGCTGAGTAAGGGTTTGGGGAGTATGCAGACGGGGAAGGCCCCGGGGCCGGACGGGTTCCCGGTGGAGTTGTACAGAAAGTATGTGGACCTGTTGGCCCCGCTACTAGTGAGGACCTTTAACGAGGCAAGAGAGGAGGGGACCCTGCCCCCGACAATGTCGGAGGCGACAATTTCCTTGATTCTGAAGCGAGACAAGGATCCACTGCAATGTGGAACGTACAGGCCAATTTCGCTCCTCAATGTGGACGCTAAGTTATTGGTAAAAGTGCTGGCCACGAGGATTGAGGACTGTGTCCCGGGGGTGATTCATGAGGACCAGACAGGATTCATAAAGGGCAGGCAATTAAATACTAATGTGCGGCGGCTCTTAAAGGTGATAATGATGACATCGGAGGAGGGAGAGGCGGAGATAGTGGCAGCTATGGACGTGGAAAAGGCCTTTGACCGAGTAGAGTGGGAGTACCTCTGGGAGGTGTTGCGTAGGTTTGGGTTCGGGGGAGGGTTTATTAGCTGGGTGAAGCTCCTTTACAGAGCCCCGGTGGCGAGTGTGGTGACGAACCGGCGGAGGTCGGAGTACTTTCGGCTGTACCGAGGAACGAGGCAGGGGTGCCCCCTGTTGTTTGCATTGGCGATCAAACCCTTGGCCATATCACTGAGGGAGTCTAATAAATGGAGGGGGGTGGTCCGCGGGGGGAGGTGTCGCTATATGCGGATGATCTGCTGCTGTATGGGGCGGACCCAATGGAGGGGATGGTGGAGGTCATGCAGACTCTGAGGGAGTTTGGGGAGTTCTCGGGCTATAAGCTCAATGTAGGGAAGAGTGAGCTTTTTGTATTACAGGCAGGGGACCAAGAAAGAGGGATAGGGGACCTACCGCTGAGGAGGGCGGTGGGGAGTTTTCGGTATCTGGGGATCCATATAGCCAAGAGTTGGGGGGCCGTACACAAATTGAATCTGACGAGGTTGGTGGACCAAATGGAGGTGGACTTCAAAAGATGGGACATGTTGCCGCTCTCGTTGGCGGGTAGAGTGCAGTCGGTCAAAATGGTGGTCCTTCCGAGGTTTTTGTTTGTGTTTCAGTGCCTTCCCATCGTGATCACTAAGGGCTTTTTCAAGAGAGTAGGTAGGAGTATTATGGGGTTTGTGTGGGCGAATAAGACCCCGAGGGTAAGGAGAGGGTTCCTGGAACGCAGTAGGGACTGAGGAGGGCTGGCGCTGCCAAACCTAGGGAGCTACTACTGGGCAGCAAATGTGGCGATGATCCGCAAGTGGGTTATGGAGGGAGAGGGGGTGGCATGGAAGAGGATGGAGATGGCGTCCTGTAAAGGAACGAGCTTGGGGGCGTTGGTGACGGCACCGCTGCCGTTCTTGCCATCAAAGTATACCACGAGCCCGGTGGTGGCGGCAACGTTAAGGCTCTGGGGCCAGTGGAGACGGCACAGGGGTGCAGTGGGAGCCTCGGTGTGGTCCCCGATCAGGGGTAACCACCGGTTTGTCCTGGGGAAGATGGACGGGGGGTTCCAGGGCTGGCATCGGGTGGGGATTAGAAGTGTTCATTGGCGAGCCTAGGGGCACTGGAGGAGAAGTTTGAGTTACCCCCGGGAAATGCATTTAGATATATGCAGGTGAGGGGTTTTGTGAGGCGACAGGTCAGGTAATTCCCGTTGCTCCCGGCACAAGAAATTCAAGACAGGGTGATCTCGGGTGTATGGGTCGGGGAGGGCAAGGTTTCGGCAATACACCAAGAGATGAAAGAAGGGGGGAAAGCGCTAGCAGAAGAGTTGGAGGGTAAATGGGAGGAGGAGCTGGGGGAGGAGATCGAGGAAGGTCTGTGGGCTGATGCCCTAGGTAGGGTTAATATCTCCTCCTCGTGTGCCAGGCTCAGCCTGATACAATTTAAGGTGGTTCACAGAGCGCACTTGACGGGGGCGAGGTTGAGTAGGTTCTTTGGGGTAGAGGACAGATGCGGAAGGTGTTCAGGGACCCCGGCGAACCATGTCCATATGTTTTGGTCATGCCCGGCACTGGAGGGGTTCTGGAGAGGAGTGGCGGGAGCAATATCTCGGGTGGTGAAAGTCCGGGTCAAGCCGAGCTGGGGGCTAGCAATATTCGGAGTAGTGGACGAGCCGGGAGTGCAGGAGGCGAAAGAGGCCGGCATTCTGGCCTTTGCGTCTCTAGTAGCCCGGTGAAGGATGTTGCTAATGTGGAAGGAGGCGAAGCCCCCCAGCGTGGAGGCCTGGGTAAACGATATGGCTGGGTTCATAAAGCTGGAGAGGATTAAGTTTGCCTTGAGAGGGTCTGCGCAGGCGGTGGCAACCGTTCCTAGACTATATCGCGGAGCGTTAGAGGAAGGTCGGTCAGCAGCAGCAGCAACCCTGGGGGGGGGGGAAACGAGAGATTGTCTGAGGGGATGGATGAGCAGGAGATAACATGGAGGGTGGGGGAAACTGGCACGTGCAGGCGAGAGCCAGTGTATAAAGCTATGTAAATATACCATTTTGCCATGTATATATCTTGCTCAGTGCGATTTTGTGTTATTTTGTTACGGGGAGGGGGGGGTTATTGTTTGTAAGGGGAAAAAATTGTGTTGTTAAAAAACTTTAATAAATATATTTTTTTAAAAAGTCCCGGGAGTTCAGGGGGCGAAAGAGGCCAACGTCTTGACCTTTGCCTCCCTAGTAGCCTGGAGACGGATTTTATTAATGTGGAGGGACCCGAAGCCCCCGAGTGTCGAGACTTGGGCTAGCGACATGGCTGGGTTTCTCAGCCTCGAGAAAATAAAGTTTGCCTTAAGAGTGTCTACGTTAGGGTTCTCTCGGAGGTGGCAGCCGTTCGTCAACTTTCTCGGGGAAAATTAAAATGCCAGCAGCAGCAATCCGGAGGGTTGGGGTGGTGGGGGGGGGGGGGGGGGGGAGGAGTGCTTCATTGGGATGGTGTGGGAAGATTGGGTCACGTGGGGTAATGTCTATTTAATTGATATTGTGTATTCTCTTTTTGCTCAATGTTAATGTTCACTCTCGTTTGTTTTGTTATTATTGTTACTACTGTTTTATGATGAAACATTCTGCAAAACCTTAATAAAAATACTTTTTAAAAAAAAGAGAAGGCTGGCACCAACCAGGACGAGCAGATTACTTGCTCGCAGTTGTTGCTAACTTTTGCCTTAGTTTAATTGCTCTGTTTTATCACCGTTGCTCGAGTCGCCAGTTATCTTTCTGATACCGCCACGTGGTTCAAGTCTGAGTAATGATCAATAATCCAATACACCGCTTAGTAAGATTTAAATCAAAGCACATTTATTATACACAGTAATCACTACTCATGCATAAATTCTACGTCTAAGCTGCTTCTACGACTAACAGGCCAATACTTAACTTGGAACTGGCCCACCAGGTCATGGAAACAAATGGCCTTTCGTTCGGGTTCTGAGCCTGCGGGATTCGAAGTTGGTACAGATTGGTAGCTAGGACGCCTATCTCGTAGCGAGCGTTGAAGTAAGACTTACTAGATATCAGCGATGGCTGGACCGGTCACTGTCAAGGGTTGGTCGCGTTGCTGAGTGACCCGGTCCAGAAGAGAAGCAGAGGGTGATTTGAACTTGGGCTTGATTCTTATAGTCCCCAGGGGCTTCCCACCTTTCGGGGCGGACCCTGTACCTGGTTCCAAGTGATTGGACTTCGTCCCAATCACTTGGTTCGATTTTCTCCAATGCTGGAGCGGTTCCCTGATCGATTGGCGGTCTCGAGGTGGTCGTTCACCTCCCATTGTGTAGGCTTCTGCTGGCGCCGAAGAGTCTGGTTTGGCTTTATGGTTCTAAATGTTGCTCATTGTTCCCGGGGATTGCTCATTAATATGCAGATGGCTGGTGTTTTGTTATGCTGATGGTTGCCGGTATCGATCTTGTCTGGCCTTTCCAAAGGTAAATACACACTCAACCTGCAGCTGCTTGTTTGTGTCGTGTTGGCTGACGTTCCCATCAGCCTTTGCCGTTCGCCATTTTAAATCGGGAGTTAGCCATTCTAAATCGGGAGTTAGCCATTTTAACTGGCTACACAGCTGAGTTGGCTAGATTGGGTATGACCCAGAAGGCGCTAAAGGGGAAGGTGGACGACCGAGAAAACAGGTCCCGCCGGTAGAAACTGTGGATCGTTAGACTTCTGGAGGCGCTGAGGGTAAGAACCCGAAGGAATCTGTCGCGAAGATGCTGAGAAAACTGGTCGGGGAGGAGGGCTTTGCCAAGCCCCCTGAAGTGGAAGAGGCCCACAAGTGGCTCTGCCAAAAACCCAAGTAGGGAGAACCACCACAGGCAATAATTGCGGAACTTCACAAGTTTAAAGACAAGGAACGGGTTCTGAGGTGGGCAAGGAACGTGCAAGTGGGAAGGACACAATCTGCATATACGAGGACATTGGAGCCGATCTGGCCAAGTGCCGGGCGGCGTTTAATGAGGTGAAAATCGCACTGTTGAAAAGTAAAGTGCGATTCGGTATGTTGTACCCGGCAAGACTACGGGTCACGTTCAACGACAAAGAACATTACAAGTTTGTTCAAAAGACTCAGGAAGAAACAGTGAAGGAGACCAAGGAAAATGTGGACCCACACAAACCAAGGGGAAAGGGGTAACTATACTTGGGGACGTGGAGATGGGGTGGGGAGAAGAAATCAGACGGGTGGAAAAGCTTTTCCAGGGGGGCGCCACCACACTAGCAAGCAGGCTAATGCACGGGATAAAAGAGGGGGAGGGCGGGGTGCGGCGTACCTCCTGAGAAGAAGGAGCAGCTGGCAGGAGGGGGGAGGTAGAGCAGCAAGTGGGGAGGGAAGGAGGCAAGGTGTAAGGAAAGGGTATGGTGGACAAGCAGGGGGGAGATAATGGGGGAATGTGGAAAAGGAAGGGCAAAGGAGCTGGGCTGTTGGGTGATGGGGGGGGGGGGGGAGGGTAGAATGCAGGTTACAACAGGTTACATGTGGATTCGACACGAAAGAGAGAGATGACGACAGCCATCTTGGATGACCAATGAACAAAGGGAAATCCCAGCGTGAAGGGGCATGTTCACGAGCTAAGTATGGCTGACCCCACAGGAGGAAGACAGAAACCCCCCCATCAGAATAGTCACCTGGAACATGAGGGGACTCAATGGGCCAGTGAAAAGATCCAGAGACTTCGCCCATCTAAATAGCCTGAGGGCCGACGTAGTTTTTATTACAGGGGACGTACTTAAGAGAGAGGGACTGACTTGAGGGTGAGGAAAAGCGAGGTAGGACAGACATCAGGCGTGCTTCGACACAAGGACGAGGGGAGTGGCTGTACTGTTCAACAAAAAAGTAGCACTTACAGCAGCAAACACGATGACAAACCTGGAGGGCGATGTGTAATGGTTATTGGACCCTAGAAGGGCCCTGGTGGTACTTGTAAATATATACACTCCAAACTGGGCTACCGTCAAGTTCATTAAAAAGGAAATGGCAGAAATCCCGACCTCGGCTTCCGCCAACTCAGCATGTGGGGCACTTCCAACGGTGTGCAGGGCCCAAAAACAGAGAAATCCAGCCCTAGAACTGGAGCCAAATCAGGAATGGCAAGAGAGTTAGCCATCTTCATGGAGTAGTTGGGGGGGGGGGGGGGGGGGGGGGGGGTTGGATCCACGGACGTTCAACCATCCGAGGGAGGAGTTTTTCTTCTTCTCCCACGTCCACAAAGCCTACTCCCGCATAGACTTCTTCACAGTGGGTAAGACGGTGCTTCCAGGGGTAGTGGGGGTGGAATATTCTGCAATAGTAATCTCGGGCCACGTTTCACACTACGTGGATCTGAGGTCGGAGACGGGCTGGGCCCAGCACCACCCCCCATGGAGGCTGAACACAGCCCTCCTCGCTGACAAGCCGTTCTGCTAAAAAATGTCACAAGCCATCGACAGGTACATAACCTGCAATCAGAATGGAGAGGTCTTTCCCTCCACATTCTGGGAGGCACTGAAGGTGGTCATCAAGAAGGTAATAATAGCATGTAGTGCACTTAGAGACAGGAAAGAAAGGGCGGCTAGGCAGCGGCTGATGGACACCAGATTGGAAGTGGAACGACGGTACTCCATGCCCCCAACCGTGGAGCTGCTGGCGGAGAGGAAAAAACTACAAATGGAATTTGACCTGCTCTCCCCTGGGAAAGCAGTGAACCAGCTCCACCAGTCACGGGCGGCCTTCTATGAGCATGGAGAACACCTACTGGAACACCAGCTGAGGAAGCAGGTTGCCATAAAGGAGATAGCACAGGTAAGGAATGGGAACAGTAGGGTGGTCACGGCTCCAGATGAGATCAACGGAGCCGTGGCAACCTTTTACCAGGGATGGTACACCTCCAAGCCCCTGGAGGGTGACTGGAAGTTTAAACAATTCTTTGATGCGCTGGACATATCAGTTGTGGGAGAGGAAAAGAGACAGGGATTGGAAGCATCGCCTGGACTGGAAGAGATCATGGAATGCATTAATTCCACGCAGTCAGGGAAGGCACCGGAACGAGACAGTTTCCCGATGGACTTACACAAGAAGTTTGCAGCAGCACTGCCCACACACCTACCACCTACACTGACACAGGTTTTGATCTCACTGATACCAAAAAAAGACAAAGGCCCAATGGGCAGCACGGTAGCATTGTGGATAGCACAATTGCTTCACAGCTCCAAAGTCCCAAGTTCGATTCCGGCTTGGGTCACTGTCTGTGCGGAGTCTGCACATCCTCCCCGTGTGTGCGTGGGTTTCCTCCGGGTGCTCCGGTTTCCTCCCACAGTCCAAAGATGTGCAGGTTAGGTGGATTGGCCATTCTAAATTGCCCTTAGTGTTGGGTGGGGTTACTGGGTTATGGGGATAGGGTGGAGGTATGGATCTTGGGTAGGGTGCTCTTTCCGAGAGCCAGTGCAGACTCGATGGGCCTAATGGCCTCCTTCTGCACTGTAAATTCTATGAGTGCAGGTTCTAAAGACCCATCTCACTTCTGAACACTGACGCCAAAGTCCTGGTGAAAGCTCTGGCAAGGTGACTGGAGAGCCACTTGCCAGAAGTAATCTTGGAAGATTAGATCAGGTTTGTCAAGGGCAGAGAGCTAATGTCGAACATCAGATACCTGAACATAATTAGAATCCCACATGCGGAGGAGACACCAGAAGTGATCATCTCCCTGGATGCAGAGAAGGCCTTCAGTCGAGTAGAATGGAGGTACCGGGGGTGACACAGTAGTGCAGTGGTTAGCACTGCTGCATCCCGCCACTTGGTCCCGGGTTCGATCCTGGCCCCGGGTCACTGTTCATGTGGAGTTTACACATTGTGTCTGTGCGGGTCTCACCCCACAACCCAAAGGTGTGCAGGGTAGGTGGATTGGCTATGCAAAATTGCCCCTTAATTGGAAAAAAAAGAATTGGATATTCTAAATTTCGAAAATAAAATGGAGGTATCTCATGAAGGTGCTTGAAAGGCTTGGGTTTGGGCCAGTGTTCATCTTGTGGGTGAAACTACTGTACAGCACAGGCATGGAGAGCATGCGAACCAACACCATCAGCTCTATTTCCAGTTGCACAGAGCATTGAGGCAGGGATACCCGTTGCCCCGCTGCTGTTTGAACTGGCAATTGAGCCACTGACCATCGGTCTTAGATCAGCAAAGGGGTGGAGAGGCATTCAGAAAGGTGACAGGGAGCAGTCTCTCTCTCTCTCTATGTGGATGACCTGCTCTTCCACGTTTCGAAGCCCCTAGCCAGAATGGGCAAGATTGGGACACACACACCACAGCGAGGGAAGGTGAAATCTTCACAATACACTGAGGGACGTGGGTGCCCACAAACAGCAATGCTGCCATACAAAGGGTGTAACCACTGTGCCAGACCTCATCTGTTTTGCTTCTTCCTGGGGTGCAGTACTTAGGCTACAAAGGGGCAGCTCTGACTATATATTTATCACGCTGGTTACAACAATGTAAATAGGTCACTTTTCTCTTTTTTATTATGCTTTAACGCAAGTGTAAATTTAGATCACATTTCGGGTATTTATAGTAAAATGGCGTAACTTACTTATAAGTTTGTTATGACTGACGCAAATGTGTAATTGAATTACATGTCTATTAAATTTGCCTGTCATTTAAATTTTTTTTTTTTAGAATACCCAATTCATTTTTCCAATTAAGGGGCAATTTAGCGTGTTCAATCCACCTACCCTGCATATCTTTGGGTTGTGGGGGCGAAACCCACGCAAACACGGGGAGAATGTTCAAACTCCACACGGACAGTGACCCAGAGTCGGGATCGAACCTGGGACCTCGGCGCCGTGAGACTGCAGTGCTACCCACTGCGCCACCGCGCTGCCCTAAATGTGCCTGTCATAAATGAAAAACTTAAATAAAAATATTTTTAAAAACTTCATGAAGGCTCCGCCTTCTCACCCTTGCCCCCTCACTGGAGGTGTGGTGATTCTCAGGTTAAATCATCACCTCAAAAGAGAAAGCAGCCACTGGTAATCTGTGACTATGGCAATTTTTACATTATTCTTACAATATAAATATATTGTGAATTATTAATAAAAAAACACAAATGGGCACTTATTGTACAATAAAAGGTTGTTTGTTTACTAAATGTGATTTTTACTCAAAAGATTTGAAGAACATATAACATATGTTAAATGGTACTTTTAGTTAGTAATTGAATTGTTATTTTGATCTAGACTTAAGTGTAGTAAATTATACCTCCAAACCAGTCTTCAGGCAGTAAGTAGTATGTTGTTACTGTGCATTTTTATTTTGGCTGATTCTTTGAAAAGTAGCCTTGTTTTAATGGGGGGAAAAAATCACAACCTAATGGAATGAATTGAATTTTAAAATACTTCACTGGTGTGACATAAAAGCATGGATTGGTTTTAAATTCACCATGTAATCAAAGCTGGGAGCAGACTTGGGAGAGAGTCACTCCCTATCTCAGTGGGTAATTACACCATCGGGTGGTACTAACAAGCAGAATGACGATTGCAAATTTAATCCACGAGTGTGAAAAATGAACTGTTTTTGGTCGGAGAACAATGAACACCTGTTTTCCAAGCTGCTTCTGATCATTAACCAGTGCTCCACAACCACAAAGTGTATGAGTACATTTCTAGTGTAGATTTTTTAACGTCAATGATAGAATGAGTGTGCTACATTGTGTTGACAAGATGGAAGGTGAAATGGTAACACGGCCCACTAACGTGCCAAAATACATGCAAGGAGCATTTACACGGCATGGTGGCACAAAGGTTAGCACTGCTGCCTCACAATGCCAGGGACCCAGGTTCAATTCCGGCCTTGGGTGGTTGTGTGTGTGGGGTTTGCACGTTCCCCCCCGTGTCTGGCTAGGTGGAAAGAAAGAAAGAAATTAAAGAAAGAAAATCGCTTATTGTCACAAGTAGGCTTCAAATGAACAACTGGAAACAAATTTTAGAGACTATTAAAAAATCAAAGCATAAATGCACAGAATGACCCCCAAAGTTCACAAAATTGGGTCTTTTAAATTATTGGGTGCTGCAGAAGTACAAATTGATTAAACAAATCACCATTGCAAAGGATACTGTGGAACTGCAAAGCTTTCCAAAGTGAGACCTTGTTAAATCACGGGATAAAAGTTGGTCTTCTTTTGAGTCATTGTGAGATTTGATACAATTCATGAGATGTTATCAGCAAGATATCAGGAACAGAAGATTCAGTTCAGCAATGAAAGATGCCATCGTACTTGTACACACTCTAGTTTATTTGATGGCAAATCATTAAACCATTGCAGTGACATTTGTACCTCAAACTGAAAAGTAGAAAAAATATGTTTAAGCCTTGGTTATTTAAGAATTCGATTTTTTATATCTGGTGGTGGTGGTGGTGGGGGGTGGGGTGGTGGAGGAGGAGGAGGAGGGGGGAGAATGCAGTGAGGCACATTGTGAAATCCTTGTTTAAACAACAACAAACAAAGCAAATAAAAGTGGACATGAAGTAAATGTCCCTGGACATAAACTAGCAACTAGTTAACTTTTTTTTATGGCTCAGTGTACAAATAAACTACAGAGTGGGGTACCAACGAAGATATATCCAGCAAAATCAAAATACAGCAGCGTTGGAGGTACAAAAAAAAAGTACTGGAAAAGCTCTGCAGGTCTGGCAGTACCTGTGGAGAGGGAGACAGTTAATGGCTTTATTTATGCTTTGAAACAGTTAATGGCTGGAATTCTCCGGCCGTTGGGATTCTCTTTTCTCGCTGACAGTACACCCCTGCCCAAGGGTTTCCCGGAAGCATGGGGTGATGGGGTGGCTTCAATGGGAAATCCCATTGACAAGCCGCGGGGGTGGGGTCAGGAGAGAATCCTGCCACAGCGGATGGGGCGTCGCTGAGCAACACAGTTGGGGGACTGAAGAAACCCGCCCAATGTTTTGAATCGAACAGGACTCTTCTTTGAAGCTCAATTGTTGAGCATAGTCAAGACCGAGATAATTGGATTTTCGGATTTTAGGGGAATCAAGGGATGTGGGAAAGTGAGGTCCAAGCTCAGCCATGTTTTTACTGACCTGGCTTGACACAATTCACACCTCTTTAACCTGGGGTTATCCCATCTCTGGATCTGTAAAGATTTAATCACCTGCTAATGCTCGTATTCCAAGCATTGTCTGGCATCTTTGAATTTGTCTATATATATGTTTCTGGAATATATCTCTTCATTCACCTGAGGAAGGAGCAGCGCTCCGAAAGCTAGTGACATCGAAACAAACCTGTTGGACTTTAACCTGGTGTTGTGAGACTTCGTACTATGTTTTTACTGAATGGTGAAGCAGGTTCAATTGTCCATATAACCTATTCCTTTTCCTTATGTTTTACATTATTCAATAATCTAAAAATATTTAGAAGTATCGACTTGAGAATTGAAGCTAATGCATATATAGGTGCTAGGAATAGCAAATATAGATATATATCTTTAAAGCACAAAATAAAATTGGGCAGGCGAACTGGCCAAGGAAAAGGGAACACTCTATTCTTTCATGGGATGTGGGAGTTGCTGGCATGGCCAACATTTGTTGCCTGGAGTTTGCACATTCTCCCAGTGTCTGCGTGGGTTTCGCCCCCACAACCCAAAGATGTGCAAGGTAGGTGGATTGAACATGCTAAAATTGCCCCTAAATTGGAAAAAATTAATTGGGTACTCTAAATTTTAAAAAAAACATTTGTTGTCGATCCCCAATTGCCCTGAATGGCCTGCTCAGCTATTTCAGGGGGCAGTTAAGAATCGACCGCATCACAGTGGTTCTGGGGTCACATATAGGTCAGACCAGTGAGGATGGCAGATTTCCATCCCAAATAGCATAAGTGAACCAGATAGGTTTATACAACAATCAACATGGTCCCCATTACTGATACTAGCTTTCAAGTCCAGATTTATTAACTGAATTCAAATTCCACACGTTAGCATGGTTTTGAACCCGTGTCCCTACAGCATTAGTCTGAGCCTCCGGATTACTCGTTCAGTGACACTACCTCTACACCACCATTTACCCCTTGCCGCATTTACCCCTTGGAATCTAAGGATTCCAAACTTAAAATAGCTGGCAAAATTAAAATTAAAATATAATTCTGCAATGTAAGTACATCTGCCACATTCATACATATATATTTAATTAAATCACATTGGCAATATAGTTTGTGTAACAATCTTTCATATACAGAATGCAACAGTAAATAGTCTTTCAGATTACACACAAAACCAGTTAACTGAAAGATGTGCAACATCTTAAATACAATGCTACATTTGTACTGAAGAAACACAGCTGGGCTTGTGATTGAATCATGAGCTTAATCCTCTAAAGTCTCTTCATGGGACTTGTTCTTTAAATGGTTTTCGTGATGCCCTTATGTTTACAAGTTGTCTGAAGTTACACCTGTCAAATTGTAAAACTTGCAAATTTCGCAACCACATAAGGCGTGCATTAAAACTTGTGGCCGCGGAGCATTTTAACCAGACATAAATAATTGCTTGTTCCTTGCTCCCTGTCAATTTTTTTCTTTCTGAAGCTAGTTACTCATGGTGGGGACACAGGCTGTCCACTGATACATTTCCCAAGTGCAGAATTTCCCATTCTTCAGATGCGTGCCAAGGCAGTGAATGATGGGAAACAATTTGGTTGCAAGGGGCACAGGGATTGAAAAGAACAGCTGAGCCAGATCCCAACCTCACCCAATGTTTGTACAATGATGGGGTCAATAATAACAGCTGGAGACACGAATCTTGGTTGTTTTAAAAAAATCTATAATTGTGGGCAAAGAAATGTATTTTACTACTCCCACTGCTGACTAGGATGAGATCAAGTAACTGATTCCAACATGGGACACTGCAAGACTGGATCAGCAACACCAATTAACACACCATGTTTAAAAACATTTCCCCATTAATATATTTGTGTCATTTTGAAATTTACATTTAGTATGGAAACTTTTCTAATCTGTACATTGCAACTTCCACTTCAAAAGCACTTCTCTATAAAGTGCTTCGAGATTTACCAAGATCATTAGAGGCATTATATGAATGTAAGTCTTTCTATCACAAACAATAAAACTTCCATTTATCTGGCACCTTTCATGATCACAGAGCGAAGTAAGCATTTCTATGAAGTGATCATCGCTGTGTAATGTGCAAGAATTTCAGAATGTTTGCTAAGTTCCACAATACCCAATAACCTCTTGGAAACAGCATTTACAAATTTAAAAGTACAGTACTTTTTTGAACATGGTTCTACATTTTTAAAAGGATATAAATGAATGAGAAAGCTTTGTTGAAAATAATTTTGTAAACAGAATTTTGACCATTTGCGTTGGTTGGGGAAAAAAATGCATAATATAGTCTTCCCCTTTTGCCTCAGGAAGGAAAAAAATAATCCCAAAACACTTGGCAGAAACTTACATTTTTGGCATACTTATAGGATCCAAATAATTTCTGCCCACACAAGTTAAAACCATGTGCTTGTTGAATATGCATGTTTCTGTGAAAACATTTGGTTGTTCTGTTCAATGAAGGATGGGAGCAGACATTTCACATGTGTTTTCAGCCCACACATTTTTCACTCACTTTAATCGAGGGAAAATTGTGTTTTGATGAACACAGAAGAATTTTTACTCCATGATTTTTATGTTTTCTTTATGTTCTTAAGCTGTGCCTAATAGCGACAGTTACCTTTCAAGAGCTAATCGTCTCTTGCATTTTACAGTGCCTTTGTTAAAATGCTGCTAGGATATTCAGAAAAAGCTATGTCAGAAATCAAGTCCCACACGATTCAAGAAGTCTCCTGAACTAAAACAAGAGCCTCTATTTTAACAACTTCTAAAGGGTTGTGCAGAGCATTGCAATTCTTTACTAAATCAGATACAGAAATTCACAAGAGTAATTATGGCTGTCCAACCCACATCATTATGTCGCTCCATTGTTTACTGACTTATTTTCTGAGCAGAGATTTTGTCGGCTAGGGACTTCGTAAGTCACAAATACAAACAGCATTTCCCCCACTCTCCATTGATAATGATTCAAAGATACTTCTAGTAAACTAAAAACTGCTGAAAGATTTCCAATTTTGCACAGCATTTATTTTCACTGTACACTTTTTGTAGCAAAAACATTTAACATCGTTCCCGCTCCAGAATCCACTCCCTGATTCAGAGAGTATGCAACTGATCTGATTCCAAGGTCTTGCCAATAAAGCTCTAACCAGATTCTAAATGGTATGAAATTGGGTGAATCACCTTTCTATTTCTATTTGTTATTGATAGGAATCTTTGCTTAAAATTTATAAATGACATTTGTAAAAAAGATAAAATAACTTCAGGCACAGCCATAAACATATACAATATACATAAGGCAAAGAAAATCAAACATTTTTGCATCACTCATATCAAATTTTATATTTGAAGATGCAAGGAAGGCCTTTGAACCCAATAAATACTGTTCATCCCTATACACCTTGCAGTATCACAATATTACTAAAGTCTTGTATGCACGGACAGAATAATTCCACAGGGAACAAATAACTTCATGTCAATATTTTCCGGTCACCCCATCTAAGACTAGTCAAACAGAACCGGTCACAAGTCAAATATGGGATCTTCCTGTATTACTGGGAAGCCAAATCCAGCATCTGAACGAGTTTCTAAAGCCTACCTGAAAACAAAATCATCCTTCTCCAAGTCACTGATCAAAGTTCTGAACAACTCGTGGACTCCTCAAAGTAATTCTATGGATTGCTCACTGTGTGCTTTCTTAAATGGTCCGCAGAAGGCTACTGAGTTCTACCGAATATTTAGGGTACATTGTAAAAGCAAATTACTGCGGATGCTGGAATCTGAAACGAAAGAGAAAATGCTGGAAAATCTCAGCAAGTCTGGCAAAGCAGCAAAACTGCTTTGACAAAGAGTCATCGGACTCGAAACGTTAGCTATTTTTTCTCCCGACAGATGCTGCCAGACTTCCTGAGATTTTCCAGCATTTTCTCTTTCGTTTGTATTTTCTTTGTTCCAAAATCACTACTTTACTCCAGTAGCCTTTGATAGCACAGCCTGAAGTTCAGAACCCACCGTGCAAGGAATTGGGAATCCTGGGTCTTACACTGTCAATACAACACACTATATCAATGCGCTATACCACCCTGAACCCATTGGTCTACTGTGTGTATTGGCTGGGATAGGCACAAAGAGAAGATTCTATGAGGCACGCATGTTTTAAGAAAAGTCACAGTTTATATAGAGAGAAATTAAATATCGTTAACAAAAGACGTGACCTTCAGCTACAGTTGAAAACTACAATACTTACGGCTTCTTACCTTTCTTAAATGTTTTTCATCATTTGAAATGCACAGGAATCACCTGTTTTTCTTATCATGGTTCAAAAAGTACAAAATGTGGTAATAATAAAGCTGCTGTTGGAATTCTTCGTTCTCACCCGCGGCTGGTCCCACTGCAGTGAATGGTGTTTTGGCTGCACACAAAACTCTCCATTATTACTGGTAGTGCTGGCGGGACGAATGAGGCCCAGAGAATTCTGCCCGTAGTCAAGCTTAAATCCCACCCGAAGAAACAAAAGATTTATTCATAGCATTCTGTATTTCTCCAGGAACGTTTTGAGATAATGAGTCTAATACAAAGCACTTGTCTCCAAAAAGTGGAAATCTTATTATAGGGTCATGTTTTCAACTATTTAATCATCTTCTTGAAGCATCTCCTCAATTTCCTTCTCCCAGGCATCACTGACATTTGCTTTCACGTCAACAATTTCAAACTCCTGAAGTTCTCTTTGTAGCTCCTTTTCCCACTCTGGAATGTCACCTGCTTGGGATAGAAAGAATGATTAATCTGTGGACATTTACAACAATGAACATTTAAAGGTTACATGCAATAATTAGAATGACTATAACCCAGTTTAGCACCACTGGGTTAGGAGACACTCCAAAAAAACCTCAGTCAGGTTTCCTACTCTAGGTCAATATCCAAAAAAAGAATTCCTTTGTGTCGCAGACAAGAACAGGATCCAAGCCAAGTGGTGATGTTCCACAATGATTGTACAGGTTACTGGGACTTACTGCCCTGGCTAATATTTTATATTATATAAATATACACAAAAGCTGTCCTCACATTATTAATCAACCCAATTGTGTTTCCCGCAAATACATGTTTTACTTACCAATACCTTATTACTAAGCACAAGGGATTAAGCAGGCAATATGGGCTGTATTCAAGACGGCAGCTCACCACTACCCTCTCAAGGGCAAGTAGGGTTGGGCAATAAATGCTGGTCTTGGCAGCAACACCCACATTCAATGAACGAATAAAATAATAGCCTCTAAATGTAAGCGTTTGTTAAATGGGATAAACCTGGTTATTAAGCAAATAAAGTGGGCCTTATTCTAGGATGAGGTCTTCAGGCGCAGTGGTAGTGTCCCATCTCTGAGCAGAAGCTCTGGGTTCATATCCTACCTAGGGACTTGATGGCCATAACGTGGCAAAAGATGTTGATTATCAGCCTGTAAATCCTTCCAATGTCTGATGACAGTGAGAGAGTTTCCTGGTTGGCCATGCTGCAGGAGGCAATGGCAAACCACTGCAGTACTTTGTCACAGACCAATCCAATGGAAGTCCATGATTGCCAATGACCTCTTAGGACTTGGTACCTGGAAGAGGAGGAGGATTTCTAGGAGGAATTTCAAAATGCATATTGCCTAGAAAATGTGGTGTCAAGTTGCTCATAACTGAGCCTTGTAATGGTCCTTTGCATAGCAAATTTGAACTCAGTTGATTGTCTTATAGGTAGAATCAAATTGTTCACTTAGAAACATAGAAAATAGGAGCAGGAGGACCATTCGGTCTTTTGAGTCTGCTCTGCCATTCATTATGATCATGGCTAATAATGGGGCGGCAGGGTGGTGCAGTGGTTAGCACTGCTGCCCCACAGCTCCAGGGACACGGGTTCAATTCCAGCCTCAGGTAACTGTGTGGAGTTTGCACTTTCTCCCTGTGTCTGTGTGGTTTTCCTCCAGATGCTCCGGATTCCTCCCACAGTCCAAAGGTGCAGGTAAGGTGAATTAGCCACACTAAATTTCCCCTTAGTGTCCAAAAGGTTAGGTGGGATGTGGGGTTACTGGGTTATGGGGATAGGGTAAACGCTTGGGCTCAAATAGGGTGCTTTTTCCAAGGGTCGGTGCAGACTCGATAGGCTGAATGGCTCCTTCTGCACTGTATGTTCTATGAATCTAACTCATCAGCCTGTTCCCCCCCCCAACCCCACATCCCTTTTAGCCCCAAGAGCTATATTTAACTCCTTCTTGAAAACACACAATGTTTTGGCCTCAATGACTTTCTGTGATAGTGAATTCCAAAGGCTCGCCATTCTCTGAGTGAAGAAATGTATCCTCATCTCATTCCTAAATGGTCTACCCGTATCCTTAGACTGTGATCCTGGCTTCTGGACTCCCGCACCATCGGGAAGGTCCTTTCTGCATCTACCCTGTCTAGTCCTATTAGTATTTTATAGGTTTCTATGAGATTCCCCTTCATTCTTCTGAACTCCAGCAAATATAATC
Source organism: Scyliorhinus torazame (assembly GCF_047496885.1). Classification (NCBI taxonomy): domain Eukaryota; kingdom Metazoa; phylum Chordata; class Chondrichthyes; order Carcharhiniformes; family Scyliorhinidae; genus Scyliorhinus; species Scyliorhinus torazame. The sequence goes on along the minus strand of NC_092707.1, from coordinate 126,159,174 downwards.
CTAACCGGCTCAATCTCTCCTCATACATCAATCCCACCATCTCATGAATCAGTGTGGTAAACCTTCTCTGCACTCCCTCTAGAGTAAGAGCATTCTCCCTCAAATAAGGAGAGCAAAACTTCATACAATATTCCAGGTGTGGTTTCACCATGGCCTTGTATAATTGCAGCAAGACATCCCTGCTGCTGTACACAAATCCTCTTGCTGTGAAGGCCAACATACCATTTGCTTCTTCATTGCCTGCTGCACCTGTCTGCTTACCTTCAGTGACTGCTGTATGAAAATACCCACTGCTGTATGAAAATACCCAGGTCTCATTTCACATTCCCCTCTCTCAATCTATAGCCATTCAGATAATAATCTGCCTTCCTGTTTTTGCTACCAAAGTGCATGACCTCGCATTTATCCACATTATACTGCATCGGCTGTACATCTGCCCACTCACTCAGCTTGTCCAAATCACACTGAAGCATCTCTGCATCCTCCTCAGAGCTCAACCTCACACCCAGCTTTGTGTCATTTGCGAATTTGGAGACATTACATTCAGTTCTCTCATCGACATCATTAATATATAATGTGAATAGCTGGAGTCCCAACACTGATCCCTGCGGAATCCCATTCGTCAGTCTGCCATTCAGAAAAGGACCCGTTTATTCTTACTCTTTATTTCCTGTCTGCCAACCAGTTTCCTATCCATCTCAATATACTAACCCCCAAAACACTGCTTTTAGATTAGTCCACTGATGACTAGGCTCCGTTGATACCAGGTATCCAGGTATTTCATATCACTCAGTACTAATATTCCACTAAAAAGTCTTCCAAAAATAATTTCATCCAAGAGACCTGGGGCAAGATTCCCCGACCCCACGCCGGGTCGGAGAATCGCCGGGGGCTGGCGTGAATCCCGCCCCCGCTGTGTCCCGAAGTCTCCGCCACCAGAGATTCGGTGGGGGTGGGAATCGCGCCGCGCCGGGAATCGCGCCGCGACGGTCCCACCCCCGCCGATTCTACGGCCTGCGATGGGCCGAAGTCCCGCTGCTGGAATGCCTGTCCCGCCAGCGTGGATTAAACCACCTTTTGAATGGCGGGACAAGGCGGCGCGGGCAGGCTCCGGGTTCCGGGGGGGGGGGGGGGGGGGGTCGGGGCGGGGCGATCTGGCCCCGGGGGGTGCCCCCACGGTGGCCTGGACTGCGATCGGGGCCCACCAATCCACGGGCGGGCCTGTGCCGTGAGGGCACTCTTTTTCTTACGCCTTTGCCATGGTCTTCACTATGGCAGAGGCGGCAGAGACCCCCTCCCCTGCGCATGCGTGGGGATGACGTCAGCAACCGCTGACACTCCCGCGCATGCGCCGACCCGCGTTGCCCGGCGTAGACCTTTCGGCCCCGGCTGGCGTGGCGCCACAGGCCTTTCCCGCCAGCCGGTGGAGCGCAAACCACTCCGGCACGGGCCTAGCCCCTCAAGGTGAGGGCTTGGCCCCTAAAGGTGCGGAGACTTTTGGGGCGGCCCGACGCCGGAGTGGTTCCCGCCATTCCATTACGCCGGAACCCCCCGCCCCGCCAGGTAGGGGAGAATCCCGCCCCTGAAACTTATGAGCCCATGAAAGAAATACAACAAATAGTGAAATCCCTTGTGGAGATAATTTACTCCCTTGTTTTCGAAATATTTGCATTGTTAGAATTGAATTTTGTGTGCCTCACTGCTTGTGTGTGATAAATTACTGATTATCATTAGTCTGGGTTGTAATGGTCCAACAATTTGGCACTGTGTGGAGTAGACAGGAAAATGTGCTGAGCACTCCACATTGTTTCAAGTGCAATATTTCATAATGGAGTGGTAAATATTAGTCTTCAAATTGAACGGGGAATAGGTGGAGCCTTGTTTATCAAGCTAAAGCATGTTGATGTTACATAATGGTGTTCTACAATGCAACTTTTTAGGAGGCAAGGGCAGAAGGGCCAAACTTTATTATGGGCAGTCAGTGTTTTCAGGAGAGGAGAGGAAACTAGAAGAAAACTAGATAAATGAAAACAAATACTTTGGAAACGTAAAGTAGCAATGATTTTTTTTTCTTTTAATAAATTTAAAGTACCCAATTATTTTATTTTCCAATTAAGGGGCAATTTAGCCTGGCCAGTCTACCTACCCTGCACATCTTTGGGCTGTGGGGGTGAGACCCATGCAGACATGGGGAGAATGTGCAAACTCCACATGGACAGTGACCCGGGACCGGGATTGAACCTGGGTCCTCAGCGCTGTAGGCAGTGCCACGCCGTAACGTAGCAATGTTAATAAAGTAATAATAAATAATGATTTCACAATGAATGGTACACTTACTAACAAGGGTGGAGCAGAGAAAAGATTTTCGTGTGACAGTTGAAGTCTTGAAAGTGGAATGTGATTTCTAAGTGACCAGTACAAGTGATTAATTGCCTATCACACTGAGATTCTATTGCCAGTCTGAATTTAGGAGATAGTTGCGTAAACATACTGAGAACTGCTTTTAAAAAATAAATGATTCGGCAGAAAATTACGATGGACCGTTGTTCCAAGAGTCTTTAAAATAAGATGAGAAGGATCATGGGGGAACCGCCCATTGAGTGCTTCAGGTTGTGATCCTATTTTTATAAATTGCCTTTCATTTTAAAATCGAATAAAACTCTCGAACCATACTGAGGCAACTGAACAGAATTCCTGCTACACCAGGTATGTCAGAAGACTAAGGTAGGTGTAATCAAACTGAAGAATTGATTACTGGTGCTTTTCTTCACAGAAGAATGCAAACTGTAATAGTACTGTACGTGACATACAAAAAGCAAGCTCATTTCATTCATGGCTGTCCCACGGCATTAATGGAACCAAACTGTTTCATGTACAAGTGTTTAAATATCATTTTCTTTCAATAGCAGCACTTGACAAAAGAGTTACCCTTTATTTTAAATTACATAATCGTATTTTGGTCAATAAGCTGTGAAACTAAATGCTTACTCAAAGAAACTCTATTCTTAAAATTAAAGAAAAGAACTTCAAGAATCAGTCACAAAAACATGAGTACCACACCAAGTCATTTTGGGGCAATTTGGAGGCTGCCTTGTAACTTGTATCAATTATGGTACTCAATTAAAGAGTGCAGTCTCTTTACAGATATGGTTTTAAATGAAGATTTGCACAGAATGTGCGATAATTGATTATTTCAAACAGACTCATATTCAGAAATAATGTATTTTATCGGAGTATGTACCATTTTTCCTTCATCCAAGGACAAAATAAAATAGGTTTTAGCTTGATTATTTTTCTGTTGCACCTACCAGCTTCAATAGATGCTGTCTGATCACCACTCATGCCTAATTGTTCCATGCCCCTCAAGAAGTCTTCCTGGTTTAGGGATGATGTATCATATGCGTCACTCACGAACTCATTAGCAACCGGACTTGTTGAAATCTTGTCTAAAGTATGAACCTATAAAGACAAGGCTTCTTGTTTTTATAATAAATAGTTGGAACATATATAAAAACAATTCTTGCTATCTACCCTTTTTTGCCAATACTCTGAACAAGATGAGATACAAAACTGTCTTTCTTCATGACAACTAAGGAATGTCGAAGTGTGGGAACCATCACAACAAAGTCTGACCCCTAAACCTACTTAACATCAACACTAGTATCACTGAGCTAAGGCTCATTGGATACTCATAATAAACATGAAATGAAAACAAAAAATGCTGGAAAGCCACACACCATCCTAACTTGGAACGATATCACTGTTCCTTCACTGTTGTTAGGTCCTGGAGCTCCATTCCTAACAGCAGTGTGTGTGTACATACACCACATGGACAGTGGTAGTTCAAGAAGTCAGCTCACCACAACCTTCTCAAGGGAAATTGGGCAGCACGGTAGCACAAGTGGCTAGCACTGTGGCTTCATAGCGCCAGGGTCCCAGGTTTGATTCCCCGCTGGGTCACTGTCTGTGCAGAGTCCTCACGTTCACCCCGTTTCTGCGTGGGTTTCCTCCGGGTGCTCTGGTTTCCTCTCACAGTCCAAAGATGTGCAGGTTAGGTGGATTGGCCATGATAAATTGCCCTTAGTGTCCAAAAAGGTTAGGAAGGGTTATTGGGTTACGGGGATAGGGTGGAAGTGAGGGCTGAAGTGGGTGGTTGCAGACTCAATGGGCCGAATGGCCTCCTTCTGCACTGTATGTTCTATGAATTCGATGAATTCTATGTATAGACAATAAATGCTGGTGAGGGCAGTAACACCCACATCCCATTATTTTTTTTAAACAATTCAGTAGGTCAGGTAGCATCTGTGGAGAGGAAAATAGAGTTAATGTTTCAGGGAAACTAGCACAGCTAGGGAATGAAAGAGTAGGAAAGGTGACTAAAAATTAGATTGACAAAATGGGTTATGAGACTGTCAAGGACAGGTGGAGTGGCCACGAGATCAGGGAGGGATTTAATATTTACATATTGTAGGCCAATGAGGATGGGTGAACAGGAAGGATTAAGTGTGGCACAGGATACATGTGACTGTGTTTTGGACAAGTTGGACTTTGGGGACAGGAGTATGGAAAGGGCGATAAAGAAAATGAGTGATATGCGAAGTGTGAAGGTGATCATCGTACCAAAGCTTCACTGGTGGAAGAACTGAGGTAGGGCAACGGTGAACTATGCTTGCACTGCTGCAGGTGCTCTGGTTGGTCACATAAATGGTAGTAGAAGCATGCAAAGGCAATCCCATGGATCTGGGCAAAAGAAAACAGGTACTGGAGGAGTAAAATATAGAAATATGTTTTGGTACTCGAGACACTTTAGCAGCATACTTTTAATCCTGAGAATGCTAAGATAATTGATTCTATTCTGTATTTCTAACATGGTGGAACGGAAAATATTCCTTAATGATCACACTTGTCTGAATAAAGTACTACTGTACTTTACCAGTAGTGCCTCATGAAAAAAATAATTTCAGTTCAGCGATTATTTATGTTGTAACCTTGACAGCAATTTGTTCCCAATAATTTTGCACCCGGTTTTGATTTTATTCACATTTACAAACAGAATGTGGATTGAGAAATCCAAACAAAACAAGGTATCACTGCATTAAATTTTACTTGAATCTTTCGGTTTTCCTCTGGATTTCTACCTCTCAAAATGAGAACTAATGCTTCTAGTTAGCAGTACAATGTACTCACAAGGGATGAAATACTGAAATTCTGATGAGAGAGCCCAGGTGCAGCAGGTGGACTAAATTGATCATCATAACTGGGCCCAATTTTAATCTTAGCTGGGATCCTATGATGACTGAAAAAAGCAAATACTGAAGCTAACTATAACATTGTCATTAACTCCCCCACAACCGTATAAATATGACCCCCTATTTCCAGTTCTCTCCAGCCTTGACAAATAATTATCCAGACTCAAAACGTTAGCTCCCTTCTCTCTCCACAGATGCTGTCAGACCTGCTGCGATTGCCCAGTATTTTCTGTTATTGTCACTAAAGTTGCAGCTAAGCTTTGTCAAACCAGCATAAACACAGAATCAAATCTACAGCTCAGTGTTCAATACATGATGCATTTACTCAGTTATCAGAGATTTGTTATGCTTGATAATCCAATGAATACTCCATTCAAATTTGGGCAGCACGGTAGCATTGTGGATAGCACAATTGCTTCACAGCTCCAGGGTCCCAGGTTCGATTCCGGCTTGGGTCACTGTCTGTGCGGAGTCTGCACATCCTCCCCGTGTGTGCGTGGATTTCCTCTGGGTGCTCCGGTTTCCTCCCACAGTCCCACAAAGATGTGCAGGTTAGGTGGATTGGCCATGATAAATTGCCCTCAGTGTCCAAAATTGCCCTTAATGGGTGGGGTTATGGGGATAGGGTGGAGGTGTTGACCTTGGGTAGGGTGCTCTTTCCAAGAGCCGGTGCAAACTCGATGGGCCGAATGGCCTCCTTCTGCACTGTAAATTCTATGATAAACATCTATGATGAATTTTTGTAAAGCAAACAATAAAAAAACACAATAAAAACTTACTTCTGCAGATTCATTTTGTTTTTTCATTGGGACTGGGGATGTCTTTGACAGAGTTGAATCTAGTATAAAACAAGCAGACATATTTTTAGAACTGTATCAACTCACAAAGCGAAAATATTTTAGAAGTTGGAATTTGCAATGGGTGGCATGTTGGCGCAGTGGTTAGCACTGCTGTATCACGGTGTTGAGGACCTGGATTCGATCCCAGCCCCGGGTCTGTGTGGAATTGGGCACCTAAATTGCCCCTCAATTGAAAAAATAATAATTGGGTACTCTAAATTTATTTAAAAAAAAGGGAGTTTCAATTAGCCAATTTGTTTCCTGTTCAAAATCAGAGTGCTATTGCTCTGGAGAAATAGAAAATGCACAAGCAAAATTAAAATGGAGCATAGAGTGACACCTTTTGTTATTCTGACTGAAAAACAGAATAAAAGTGATCACCTGTAACTGTGATGCTTTTTCTCAGATGATGCTCCAATTCCTCTTTGGAGTTTTCAGCCTGCCGAACAGCTAGTGACGAGAGTTGTGCCGACTGTTTAATGAGAGATACTCGGTAGAAATAGTTTCTCCAGAACTGATCTTCTTTTACACTGCAAAGAAAGGTATAAAGTTTGTACAAGACATACTTCAAGCATAGATATGGGTATTATAATAATCTTTATTAGTGTCACAAGTAGGCTTACATTAACACTGCAATGAAGTTACTGTGAAAATCCCCTAATCTCCACACTCCAGCACCTGTTTGGGTACATTAAGGGAATTCAGAAATGTCCAATTCACCTAACAAGCACATCTTTCAGGACGTTAGTGAAATTTTAGAAGCTTCAAATGTACATCACAAGACAATACCAAGCTCCACAACCAGTAAGTGTGTCACACAAAACATGGAACATTCTGATTTTCCTTATGCTAACTAAGAAGGGGAGGAAGTGTGGAGCACAAACATGGACTGGATGTGCCAAAATGACCTACTTCTGTGCTTAGGTATTTTATGAATGAAGGGCTTAATTATGACTCAAATGCTTGCTCCATTATCAATAGTAACTTAGGCTGACATCCCCCACCCCCCCCACCCCACCCCACTCTCCCCCACCCACTCCATCCCTAGTCAAGCAATGTGGTAATTATAATGGAGGCCATTGTTATGCCAGTCTAACAAAGATCAGCTCACACAGCACAACTAACCTAAAATCATCCTAGTCCATAAGGCCAGTGCGCTTACTAACCAATCAAAGCACCTTTGAATGTTGCTGTCTCATGGATGTCAACATGACAGAACAGGCTGTGGGAATTTGGAATTATGAGAAGCCAATCTGTCTTTAGAAAAACCTTTTGCCAAAATTCATGAATATTTGATTTATACTGTGGATGAATAGGTACGGGGAAACCAAAATGCAGGGGCACGGGGAAAAAGGCAGGGGAATGGCACTAAGCCACAATGCTTGTTCGGAGTGACGATGCAGACACGATGGGCTAAATGGCCTCCTTTTGCTTGGTAACAAGTCTGTGAAGTGCTGCAGTTATAAAACATCTCCTTTGTGATGGATAGCGGTTTAGGATTGATGACGTAAAAGATGTTAACACACTGCATTGTTCAATAGTTGCAACTCTTTTTACCAATTACACTTCTTATTCTTTTCAAAGCAGGGCATTCAATTTATCTCTGACACACAGGTATATAATATAGTCTGCAAAATGAGACCTGACCTGGACTCATTATGACATGTTTACTGCATGAAAGATGCCATATAAATAATAATAATCTTTATTGTCACAAGTAGGCTTACATTAACACCGCAATGAAGTTACTGTGAAAAGCCACTCGTTACCACATTCCGGCACCTGTTCGGGTACATGGAGGGAAAATTCAGAATGGTCAAATTACCTAACAGCACGTCTTTCGGGGCTTGTGGGAGGAACCCGGAGGAAACCCACGTAGACAGGGGGAGAACGTGCAGACTTCACACAGACAGTGACCCAAGTCGGGAATCAAACCTGGGATCCTGGAGCTGTGAAGCAACAGTGCTAACCTCAATGCTACCGTGCTACCCACCATGCAAGTAGTTATTGTTGCTTGACTATTCGACATGCAGATACAAAAGCACATCAAATGACATTTTACAAACTATAACTTAGGAACCATTCAGTATGTGATATAATCATCTGCACTGCAATGAACTCATGAATCAATGGAAAAATTGACACGTGGATTTACACAGGCATGTTTGCTGCGCGATTATCTGCTACTGTGCAAAAATATTTCTATCACCACTCACTGGAAACATCGACAGCCAACCTCCTCAACAATATAATAGAGATCAATAAAGTTGGACAACAAATATGGGACTCAATAAGCCTTAAATAGAGTATTTATTTTCTTTTGCTGTAAGAGGAGGGCTTTCAGGAGGGTCTAAAAGAATGGGGGAACAGCTTAAGGAGGAAACATCACAACATGGAGCATAAGTGGCTGAGAGCACATTACGAACAGTGAAGGAGAGGTGGGGTAAAATTTCACAAGGGAATTGCAGAGTTGATAAGGTTACAGAGATAGGATGGGGAAGGCCACGAGGCAGTGGCTAGGGGGAGGTGGAGTGCAGAGATAGAATCAACAGCAAGGGCACAGGCCAAAGATAAAATTATGTAATGTAAGATTACGTTGGTGATTCATTAATCTTTATTTTTGCTAAAACTATATACTTGATAAAAGTAATTGTTGGTTAAACTATCAAATTAATCCACCTTGTCACCCTGATAAAACAGATTAATTGGTCAGTCTGCAATGATTTTGTATATACAATTGTACAAAAGCAACAAATTGAATGGACAGCAACAACTTGCATTTATATAGCACCTTTTATATTGTAAAATGTCTCAATGCATAGGAGCATTATCAAAGAGAATTTGACACCCAGCCACATTGAAAGACGTTTGAACAGATGACCAAAAGCTTGGTCAAAAAGTATGCTTTATGACTTCCGGGTGCGGCGATGACCAGCTGAGTCGCACGTTTCGGCAGCTCCCTGTGAAACGGACTTTTGGGCTCTTGATAGGAGCCCCAACGGCAATTTAAACGGCTAAAAACACCGTGCGGTAAACCAGGAGGGTGTTCCCCCTGGACACGGATGGAAAAAGGAGAGGAAAGTGGCCGGATTGCAGCGGATCCTTTGGAACAACGGCAAGGAAGGCAAGCAAAAACCAAGATGGCGTCGGAAGGTGGCAGTTTCATATGGGGCCCTGAACAACAAGAGTTCTTGAAATGCTGCGTGGAGGAGATAAAAAAGGAAATGAAGAAAGAGTTGTTGGCCCCGATACTACAGGCGATCGAAGGGCTAAAGGAGGAACAAAAGACCCAGGAGCAGGAGCTTCGGGTCGTGAAGGCGAAAGCAGCCGAGAATGAGAACGATATACAGGGCCTGGTGGTGAAGTCGGAGATACAGGAGGCACACCAGAAACGATGTGTGGAGAGGTTGGAGGCACTGGAAAACAACGCAAGGAGGAACAACCTGAGGATTCTTGGCCTTCCTGAAGGTGTGGAGGGGGCGGACGTCGGGGCATATGTGAGCACGATGCTGCATTCGTTAATGGGAGCGGAGGCCCCGACGGGTCCGTTGGAGGTGGAGGGAGCGTACCGAGTTATGGTGCGAGGATCGAGAGCAGGAGAAACTCCCAGAGCCATAGTGGTGAGATTCCTCCGTTTTAAGGATAGAGAAATGGTCCTTAGATGGGCGAAGAAAACTCGGTGCAGTAAATGGGAGAACGCGGTGATCCGCGTTTATCAAGACTGGAGTGCGGAGGTGGCGAGAAGGAGGGCGAGCTTTAATCGGGCCAAGGCGGTACTTCACAAAAGGAAGATAAAATTTGGAATGCTGCAACCGGCAAGACTGTGGGTCACATATCAAGGGAGGCACCACTACTTTGAGACGGCGGATGAAGCGTGGACTTTTATTGTAGAAGAAAAACTGGAATGAGTGGAGTATGAAAAAGAACGTTTGGACAAAGTGGTGGGGCGAATGGGGGGGGCGAAGAGGGGTTTTATGTTCTAATCCTGCGGTATGGTAACTTTTCTTTCTCCCACAGGTGGTGATGGGGGGAGGTGGGGAGGGAGAGGAGATGGGGCGTTGGCCATGGGAGGCGGGGCCGAGGGAGAGGCGCGGGCTTGGTTCCCGCGCTATGATAATTATGGCGGGAATAGAGAAGCAGGAAGGAGGGGGCGTCGCACGGTGCGAGCCGTGGTCACGGGGGGAAGCCGAGGTCAGCCAGAGTTTGCTGACTTCTGGGAGCAACATGGGGGGAGTAATTACGCGAGCGGGGGGTCTAGCGGGGGGGGTGGGAGGGGGGAATTACTGGGTTGCTGCTGCTGGGGAAAGGGGGGAGTGGGTACGGGAGAGGATGGGCGGGGGGGGCACCGCCTGGGGGTGATACAGCTGCGTGGGAACTGGGTGAGAAGCTGGAAAAAGATGATGGCTAACCGGCAAGGGGGGGGGGGGTGGGAAGCCCCCCAACTCGGCTGATCACGTGGAACGTGAGAGGGCTCAACGGGCCGATAAAGAGGGCACGAGTACTCGCACACCTTAAGAAACTTAAAGCAGATGTGGTTATGTTACAGGAAACGCACCTGAAACTGATAGACCAGGTTAGGCTGCGTAAAGGATGGGTGGGGCAGGTGTTCCATTCGGGGCTGGATGCGAAAAACAGGGGGGTGGCTATATTAGTGGGGAAGCGGGTAATGTTCGAGGCAAAGACTATAGTGGTGGATAACGGGGGCAGATACGTGATGGTGAGTGGCAAATTACAGGGAGAGATGGTGGTTTTGGTAAACGTGTATGTCCCGAACTGGGATGATGCCAACTTTATGAGGCGAATGCTAGGACGCATCCCGGACCTAGAGACGGGAAAGCTGATAATGGGGGGAGACTTTAACACGGTGTTGGAACCAAGGCTGGATAGGTCGAAGTCCAGGACTGGTAGGAGGCCGGCAGCAGCCAAGGTGCTTAAGGATTTTATGGAGCAGATGGGAGGTGTGGACCCGTGGAGATTCAGTAGACCTAGGAGTGAGGAGTTCTCGTTTTTCTCCTATGTCCATAAAGTCTATTCGCGCATAGACTTTTTTGTGTTGGGTAGGGCATTGATCCCGAAGGTGAGGGGAACGGAATATACGGCTATAGCCATTTCGGATCATGCCCCACACTGGGTAGACTTGGAGATAGGGGAGGAAACAGGAGGGCGCCCACCCTGGAGAATGGACATGGGACTAATGGCGGATGAGGGGGTGTGCCTAAGGGTGAGGGGATGTATTGAAAAGTACTTGGAACTCAATGACAATGGGGAGGTTCAGGTGGGAGTGGTCTGGGAGGCGTTGAAGGCGGTGGTTAGGGGGGAGCTGATATCAATAAGGGCACATAAAGGGAAGCAGGAGAGTAAGGAACGGGAGCGGTTGCTGCAAGAACTTTTGAGGGTGGACAGACAATATGCGGAAGCACCGGAGGAGGGACTGTACAGGGAAAGGCAAAGGCTGCATGTGGAATTTGACTTGCTGACTACAGGCACTGCAGAGGCACAATGGAGGAAGGCGCAGGGTGTACAGTATGAATATGGGGAGAAGGCGAGCAGATTGCTGGCACACCAATTGAGGAAAAGGGGAGCAGCGAGGGAAATAGGGGGAGTGAGGGATGAGGAAGGAGAGATGGAGCGGGGGGCGGAGAGAGTGAATGAAGTGTTCAAGACATTTTATAAAAAATTGTATGAAGCTCAACCCCCGGATGGGAGGGAGAGAATGATGGATTTTTTGGATCGGCTGGAAATTCCCAAGGTGGAAGAGCAGGAAAGGGTGGGACTGGGAGCACAGATTACGGTAGAAGAAGTGGTGAAAGGAATTAGGAACATGCAGACGGGAAAGGCCCCGGGACCGGACGGATTCCCAGTTGAATTTTACAGAAAGTATTTGGACTTGCTCGCCCCGGAACTGACGAGGACCTTTAACGAGGCAAAGGAAAGGGGACAACTGCCCCCGACTATGTCTGAAGCAACGATATCGCTTCTCTTAAAGAAGGAAAAGGATCCGCTACAATGCGGGTCCTACAGACCAATTTCCCTCCTAAATGTGGATGCCAAGGTCCTGGCCAAGGTAATGGCAATGAGAATAGAGGAATGTGTCCCGGGGGTGGTTCACGAGGACCAAACTGGGTTTGTGAAGGGGAGACAGCTGAACACGAATATACGGAGGCTGTTAGGGGTAATGATGATGGCCCCACCAGAGGGTGAAACGGAGATAGTAGTGGCGATGGATGCCGAGAAAGCATTTGATAGAGTGGAATGGGATTATCTGTGGGAGGTGTTGAGGAGATTTGGTTTTGGAGAGGGGTATGTTAGATGGGTGCAGCTGTTGTATAGGGCCCCAGTGGCGAGTGTGGTCACGAATGGACGGGGATCGGCATATTTTCGGCTCCATAGAGGGACAAGGCAGGGATGTCCTCTGTCCCCATTACTGTTTGCACTGGCGATTGAGCCCCTGGCGATAGCGCTGAGAGGTTCCAAGAGATGGAGGGGAATACTTAGGGGAGGAGAAGAACACCGGGTATCTTTATATGCGGATGATCTGCTACTATATGTGGCGGATCCGGCGGAGGGGATGCCAGAAATAATGCGGATACTTGGGGAGTTTGGGGATTTTTCAGGGTATAAATTGAACATGGGGAAGAGTGAGCTGTTTGTGGTGCATCCAGGGGAGCAGAGTAGAGAAATAGAAGACCTACCGTTGAGGAAGGTAACAAGAGACTTTCGTTACCTGGGGATCCAGATAGCTAAGAATTGGGGCACATTGCACAGGCTAAATTTAACGCGGTTGGTGGAACAGATGGAGGAAGATTTCAAGAGATGGGATATGGTAGCACTGTCAATGGCAGGGAGGGTGCAGGCGGTTAAGATGGTGGTCCTCCCGAGATTCCTCTTTGTGTTTCAGTGCCGCCCGGTGGTGATCACGAAGGCTTTTTTATTTTTAAAAGGATAGAAAAGAGCATCATGGGTTTTGTTTGGGCCGGGAAGACTCCGAGAGTGAGGAAGGGATTCTTACAGCGTAGTAGGGATAGGGGGGGGCTGGCATTACCGAGCCTAAGTGAGTATTATTGGGCCGCTAATATTTCAATGGTGAGTAAGTGGATGGGAGAGGAGGAGGGAGCGGCGTGGAAGAGATTAGAGAGGGCGTCCTGTAGGGGGACCAGCCTGCAGGCTATGGTGACAGCCCCATTGCCGTTCTCACCGAGGAACTACACCACGAGCCCGGTGGTGGTAGCTACACTGAAGATTTGGGGACAGTGGAGACGACATAGGGGAAAGACCGGAGCATTGGGGGGGGTCCCCGATAAGAAACAACCATAGGTTTGCCCCGGGGGGAATGGATGGGGGATATGGAATGTGGCAAAGAGCAGGAATAACGCAACTGAAAGATCTATTTGTGGACGGGAAGTTCGCAAGTCTGGGAGCGCTGACCGAGAAATATGGGTTGCCCCAAGGGAATGCATTCAGGTACATGCAATTGAGGGCTTTTGCGAGGCAACAGGTGAGGGAATTCCCGCAGCTTCCGACACAAGAGGTGCAGGACAGAGTCATCTCAAAGAAATGGGTGGGGGATGGTAAGGTGTCGGATATATATAGGGAAATGAGGGACGAAGGGGAGACTATGGTGGACGAACTAAAAGGGAAATGGGAAGACGAGCTAGGGGAGGAGATCGAGGAGGGGCTGTGGGCAGATGCCCTAAACAGGGTAAACTCGTCGTCCTCGTGTGCCAGGCTAAGCCTGATTCAGTTTAAGGTATTACACAGGGCACATATGACTGGAACACGGCTCAGTAAATTTTTTGGGGTGGAGGATAGGTGTGCGAGGTGCTCGAGAAGCCCAGCGAATCATACCCATATGTTTTGGTCATGCCCGGCACTACAGGGGTTTTGGGTGGGGGTGACAAAGGCGCTTTCAAAAGTAGTAGGAGTCCGGGTCGAACCAAGCTGGGGGTTGGCTATATTTGGGATTGCACAAGAGCCGGGAGTGCAGGAGGCGAGAGAGGCCGATGTTTTGGCCTTTGCGTCCCTAGTAGCCCGGCGCAGGATATTGCTAATGTGGAAAGAAGCCAAGCCCCCGGGGGTGGAGACCTGGATAAATGATATGGCGGGGTTCATAAAGCTAGAGCGGATTAAGTTCGTCCTAAGGGGGTCGGCTCAAGGGTTCACCAGGCGGTGGCAACCGTTCGTCGAATATCTTGCGGAAAGATAGATGGGGGAAAAAAGAAGGCAGCAGCAGCAGCCCAGGACTTGGGGGGGGTGGGTGGGATGGGGGGTGGGGGTATAGCCTGTGACAAGGCAGTTGCCAATTAGGGCTAGTTTTCATTTTTGTTATTTAATATTTATTTATTTGTTGTTTTTTGTTTATATAAAAAAGGTCATTATTATCTGTATTGTTATAATGTTGTGTAAAGGATGCACAATGTACTGTGTTGGTTGACCAAAAATTTTCAATAAAATATTTATTAAAAAAAAAGTATGCTTTATGGAACATCTTAAATTGGAGAGCGAGGTAGTGAGGAAGAAATTTCAGAAGTTGGTGCCTGGACAGTTGAAGGTACATCAGCTACCGAGGCTCTAAATTAAAGTATTACAGCTCCTCTCCTCTCAAGCAAACCTCTCCATTTTCTTTAAAGACTTCATTGGCTGTAAAGCATTTTGGAAACTGTCCTGAGGTTATCAAAAGGTGCTATATAGGGAGGTGTCTCTTTCGGGGGGGGGGGGGGGGGGGTCTCCAAGGGTGCTTTTGAATGTCATATGGGGGGGTTAATATATGCGGGAGAAACCCAATGTATAAGAAGTTTATTATTTTTGATTGTGGTGTTTGTGTTTTTTCTTCTTTTTGTTATGGGGGTGGGTTTGTTTGTTAAAAAATTTGTTGGAAAAATTTGAATAAACATTTTTTTTAAAAAGGTGCTATATACATGCAAATCATTAATGCTTTAAATATTTCTTTTATAGTCTTTTCTGCATTGATATATGAACTAATAATACCTATGGTATTGTACGTAGTAAGTCAGGAGACACATTGTATGCAACACAATAAAAAAACAATGTACTAATGGATTCAACTTTGAGTTTGTCAACTTGAGATTATGACCTTTCTTTTCCATCTTAAACTCTTTTTTAAAACATATCCCACACATGTACTGCCTCAATGCGAACCCCACCCCTCCCACACCAGACCATCTGCCTTTTGTTCTTAAAGTTGCTACTTTTTGTTGCAGTTTCTACAGCTCTAACTCAAGCATTGTCAAACATGGGGGCGCGACCCGCGGGTGGGTGTCGGGAGGGTCACGGAGCCGGCTGTTGTGGCGCTCCCGATCGCGCAAATCTGTGCGCAACAGCCGCAGTAGACGGCTTTTAATAATGCCGGCTGCGAGCGGCCTTCAAAATGGCCACAAACATATGAAAAAATTTTGGCCGCACTGCGCATGCGTGCCCGATCATCGGTGCGCATGCACAAAGCTATGCGCATGTGCACTGATGATCAGTGTTGCATGCGCAATGCGGCCATATTTTTTTTTAAAAGCCTTTCTTTTTCAAGTTCGGGGGGCCAAAGGGAGCATTGGGGCCAAAGGGACCCGAAACCATTTTCTCAATTTTTGTCAGCAACAAACAAGGTAAGAGAAAACGGTGGGACGCAAAGGTCGGCCGGTGTGGGCCGCAAAGGTCGGCCGGCATGGGTCGCGAAGATCGGCCGGCGTGGGTCGCGAAGGTCAGCCGGCGGGGGTCGCGAAGGTCAGCCGGCGTGGGTCGCGAAGGTTGGCCAGGTTGGGTCCCGAAGGTTGGCCAGTTGGTAAAAATGGGTCCCCAGAAAAAAAGTTAGAAAAACACTGCTCTAATGCATTTTCCCCCTCTTCGGTTCTGAAAAGAATCAAAGGACTCGAAAGGTTAACTCTGTTTCTCCCCTTACAGATGCTGCTAGAGCAGATGAATTTTTCCAGCATCTCGGTTCTTGTTTCAGATTCCAGCATCTGTAGTTGTTTGCATTTATTTATTTTAGTATAAATTTAGAGTAGCCAATTATTTTTCTTTTCCAATTAAGGGGCAATTTAGCATGGCCAATCCACCTAACCAGCACATCTTTGGGTTGTAGGGGTGAAACCCACGCAGAATGGGGAGAATGTGCAAACTCCACACGGACAGTGACCCAGGGCTGGGTTTCTAACCCGGGGCCTCAGCAGCACAGTCCCAGTGCTAACCACTGCGCCACATGCCGGCCCTGTTGTTTGCATTTATAAAACAATGTATTATTGTGTTGCTAGCATTTGCAATGTTTAAGGCTACAAGATTTCATTGATGTAAATCAGTACAATTTACTATCATTGCTGCTGGGAAAAAGTGAACTCCTTTCTCCAAGGTAAAAACAAATGGAGCATAAAATTACTTACTTTAAATTTTTAAATATTTATCTGATGGCAGATCATCCAGCCTTGTACCAAGATAATTTACAACCTAAAGTGACCTATCTGTACAAATATTCATTGGGAAAGATGTTTCTGCGTAAATGGAAAGAAAATACTGATTTTTGTGTTGGACTTACAGTTTTGGCACTAGTTCAAAACGCATTTTGCTCAGCAGCTCATCTTCTTGAAGCATCACAATGGCAACAGGTGCTATAGCGTCAAAATCAAAATTAAACTGTACACCAGCAGGAGGATCCCGAATAAAGTTTCGTCGTTCCTAGAAAAACAGATTCTTACAGGTCTGGATTTTATTTGATTAAATTCAATACTTAGCTCCTCGCCACATAGAAATGCTTAGAATCCAAGTGACTGGATAATACTGGAATATTACCGTTGAAATACAAAAAGATTATAGCCTTTCTCCCACCCCAGAAATGCACATTGCGTATCCACACAAACTACATAACCTACAAGTGTAAAGTTTAATAGTGTATAGCTTTATTTACCCATATATTCTTCACATCTCTTCCAGTTTTCCACTGAAGTTAGTTGAATGAAAATTGACTTTGGTGATAAAGTTATTTTAAAGTTATTATATAGAGTAGCCCAACTGAACATCTGGTCAACTATTAAATATATTCACTATGTCAAAGGCAAAAACACTGAATGCTACCTTTAGAATGAGAGTGTAATGTTCTATGTTTAAGGCCTGAGTGAATCTGAAGCAACACAATGTCTAATCTCTCTGGTCTGCTAAAGACAAAACAATTGCACAAACTTCAAAAATGTCATTAGCTTTTTTTTTTGCAACTCAGCATGCAAGAACATGCTGAAAGTTCAAGATCAAATGAGCGGAAACGATACATTTTTAAAAACATAAACAATAGCCCAGGCTTTCTAATTGTGATGCCAGCAGTAACACAGTGCCAACCAAAGTGAAAGTGCTACTTAATGGCATTAAAACAGGAAAACCTAAACTAATATCAGTGCTGCAGCCAGAAAAATTAACTACACTGAAGGTGAGACAGTTATGTGTTTATTTCTCCAGAATACTGATTTATACAATGATTGTGTTATACATTTTGCTTAGACACCATTTCCAGGAGCATGCATTAATACTGACAAAACTGTAGTAGTTGCACTGCAGTGGTATATGCCTTAGATTGATTGTTTTGTTGGAGAGGTCTTCTGAAGGATGCTGGTCACTCGGAATAAGGAGCTACTCTACATTGTCTAGGATTGTGTTTCTTAAGGTGGTTGAGCAGGTAAGGGTTGTGCTCAAACCTGAGCACAAGTCACAAGGTGATATTGCAACTGTATAAAGCACTGGTTGCATGATCATTTGCAGTGCACCATTCTCTATTCTTTCATAGGATGTGGATGTCGCTGGCAAGACCAGTCGTATCTAACTGCCCTTGAACTGAGTGGTTTTCTAGGCCATTGCAGAGGGCAGTTAAGAGTCATCAAAATTACTGTGTGTCTGGAGTCACATGTAGGGCCAGATCCGGTATGGAGGGCAGATTTCCTCCACCGAAGAACGTTAGCGAGCCAGGTGGGTTTCTAAAACAATCGATGATAGTTTCATGGTCACCATTACTGAGACTAGTTTTCAATTCCAAATTTATTAATTGAATGTAAATCCCAGCAGCTGCAATATGAACCCCTGCCCCCAGAGCATTAGCTTGAGCCTCTGGCTAAATAGTACCACTATATCAACATCTCTCTTGAGCACTGTGCAGTACTCAGCCTCACATTCAGCAAAAAATATTATAGCCCTTCAAATAGGGAAGTTTGGGACAACAACAAACATTTAAATGATGAGGACTTTTTTTTAGAAATAAAACTATTCACACACTGTGCTTAGAATTTTGGAATTGTGAATTAGGGTAAACTGGTTTCATTTGATGGTTAACAGACATATGGAAAGAAATATCAGTATAAAAGCCTGAAGCAGATAGTATATGTGGGGTCAAGATACCTTTTGGAAATAGAGGGATAAGCTGAGGGTGCGGAAACATTGAGAGCAACAAAAAGGAGGCAGAGGGCCAAATGGAATTTTGCTGTTTGCAGGGTTTCCTGTCCTATTCCTCGGTGTGTCAGCCTTTTGGCTCCTTCTGCTCTTGAAGGTGCTGTAGTGCTTACAATGAGGATTCAACTCTTTAAATGCATTTTTAAAAATGTATTCCTTACCGTGTGTCAGTGGGTGGCCAAGCATTTATTGCCCAACCCTGATTGCCCTTGAACCGACTGGCTTGCTCGGCCATTTCAGAGGGCAGCTAAGAGTCAATCACATTGCAGTGGTTCTGGAGACATATCCAGGCCAGACCAGGGAAGGACAGCAGATTTCCTTCCCACAGATAGGTTTTAACAACAATTGATGGCAGTTGTCATGGTCATGAATAGTCAGGGACTAGCTTTCATTTCCAGATTTTATTAATTGAATATTAAATTCCACCAGCTGCCATGGTGGGATTTGAACATGTGTCCCCGAGCCTGAACTTCATGACAAATAGTCCAGTGGCCTCTACATCACCATCTCATAACAAGTCAACTTGGGGGAAAGAGATCAAAGTGACCTTAGGACGCAACTTACTTCAGAGAGAGAGAGAATTTGGTGCCTTACAGTCTCCTCATCATTATGGCCGGCCCATGGTGGAAGTGCTGAATCTGGAAATAAAACCAATATGGCAATTAAGAAGCAGTTTCCTTGCTTTTATTTTTTTTAAATAAATTTAGAGTATCCAATTCATTTTTACAAAAAAGGGGCAATTTAGTGTGGCCAATCCACTACCCTGCATATCTCTGGGCTGTGGGGTCGAAACCCACGCAAACACGGGGAGAATGTTCAAACTCCACACGGACAGTGACCCAGAGCCGGGATCGAACCTGGGACCTCGGTGCAGTGAGGCTGCAATGTTACTCACTGCGCCATGGTGCTGCCCTTTTTTTCTTGCTTTTTTCAACCGCTAAATGAGATATGCTAGGAGAATGGTGTTTAACTCTCATCTTTGTATTAAGTATCTTGGTGATCTGATTTAGAATTTAACTGAGGCAGCACTGCTAGAATCAACCTTTTAATTGCCTTAAGCTGCATACAATTCAAAAAGACAATCCAGCAAAAAGAAATGAACAAAGGGCTATATTTACATAGTCCGTTCATGACGTCTCAAAGAATTTCACAGCCAATGGTGTAAGTTTCTGAAGTGTAGTCACAACTCCAATACAGGGAAATGTAGCAGCTGATTTGTGTACAGTATGGTTCCACAAACAATGAGATAAATGAGCTGTTCAAACCTCCGCTCTGAGGCTTGAACCTATGACCCTCAAACACAGAGGCAAAGGTGCTACCATTCACACCTAAGTAGCATTGGGGTTTAAGGGCTGAATTGGAGTTGAATCTGAATTGTAGTTTGGACATTCCTATACTATACTGAGGAAGTGTTTTGCAGCAAGGATTGCAAGTTGAGTAGCTACAATTAGTCTTGGCTTTCTTTACTACAGCAGAATAGGAACCAGGAATCCTACTCCCAACTGCCAACTTGTGAACCTCTCCCAGGTCAGAATGAACACCTGTGTCAATGAGAACAGAATTGGGGTAATCTACGAGCTCCATGTGGTCAAATGGCCGATCACCACTCAGACATTCAGACATAAATCTTAATCCAGTAACAATCACCACATTCAGAAAAGGAGAAAATGTGAAAATCTTATTTAATAAAAAAGCACAAGGCCCTGATTAAAATGACTGGCAATTGAACCAAATTAATTTTGCACTATGCAAATACATTTTATCACATCAAAAGATAATCATTTCACATTTAATTTATGGCCCACTTTTAAAGGAATGTAAAAACAAAGTGGTTAGCACTGCTGCCTCATGGTGCCGAGGACCCTGAGTCACTGTCCATATGGAGTTTGCACATTCTCCCCGTGTTCTTTGTGAGTCTCACTCACACAACCCAAAAAGATATACAGGATAGGTTGACTGGCCACGCTAAATTGCCCATTAATTGGAAAAAAAAGAATTGGGTATTCTAAAAATTTATTTTTAAAAATGTAAAACAAGGAACATCTTTCATAAGCTTCTCACAACTTCCTCCTCTTCGATGGCTCAATCAATGCAACATTGAGCAAGGAGTTCAACAGCAACAACTTGATTTAAATAGCCCCTTTAATGCAATCGCAGAATCTTTACAGTGGGAACATCTGGCTTCACAGCATTGTAAAACAAAACATTATACTAAGCCACACAAGGGGCGTCATTCTCCGACCCCCCGCCGGGTCGGAGAATGGCCGTTGGCCGCCGTGAATCCCGCCCCCGCCGAAGTCTCCGAAGGGAGAAAAGTCGGCGGGGCGTTAATGGCGCCGCTGCCGCGGAGAATGTCACGGGTCTGCGCAAGGCAGCCGATTTTCGGCCTGCCGATATTCTCCCTTCCGGATGGGCCGAAGTCCCGTCGACGTGATGACCGTTCACGTCGACGTGAATCAAACCTCCTTTTCATCGGCGTGACCCGGTGCTCCAGGTTCACGCCGACCAGCGTGGAGGTGAGTGACGGCCTGGGGGGTTGGCTCTGGGCAGGAAATGGTGTGGCCGCAGACTGATTGCGTGAGGAGAGGTGTGTCTCGGCTTGTGTGTGTGTGTGTGCGGCGGGGGGGGGGGGGGGGGTGGTGGTTAGAGTAGGCTGGGCTCCGGGGGAGTGCCGGGAGGGGGTCCGTGCTGGGGTGGAGGTTGGTGGGGGGGGGGGTCCGTGCCGGGGTGGAGGTTGGGGGTTGGGGGGTCTGTGCTGGGGTGGAGGTTGGGGGTTGGGGAGGGGGTCCGTGCTGGGGTGGAGGTTGGGGAGGGGGTCTGTGCTGGGGTGGAGGTTGGGGGGGGGGGGGGTCCGTGCTGGGGTGGAGGTTGGGGGTTGGGGAGGGGGTCCGTGCCGGGGTGGAGGTTGGGGGGGGGGTCCGTGCTGGGGTGGAGGTTGGGGGTTGGGGGGGGGGTCCGTGCTGGGGTGGAGGTTGGGGGTTGGGGGGGGGATCCGTGCTGGGGTGGAGGTTAGGGAGGGGGTCCGTGCTGGGGTGGAGGTTGGGGGTTGGGGAGGGGGTCCGTGCCGGGGTGGAGGTTGGGGGGGGGGGTCCGTGCTGGGGTGGAGGTTGGGGGTTGGGGAGGGGGTCCGTGCCGGGGTGGAGGTTGGGGGGGGGGGTCCGTGCTGGGGTGGAGGTTGGGGGTTGGGGAGGGGGTCCGTGCTGGGGTGGAGGTTGGGGGGGGGGGTCCGTGCTGGGGTGGAGGTTGGGGGTTGGGGAGGGGGTCCGTGCCGGGGTGGAGGTTGGGGGGGGGGGGGGTCCGTGCTGGGGTGGAGGTTGGGGGTTGGGGGGGGTCCGTGCTGGGGTGGAGGTTGGGGAGGGGGTCCGTGCTGGGGTGGAGGTTGGGGGTTGGGGAGGGGGTCCGTGCCGGGGTGGAGGTTGGGGGGGGGTCCGTGCTGGGGTGGAGGTTGGGGGTTGGGGGGTCTGTGCTGGGGTGGAGGTTGGGGGTTGGGGAGGGGGTCCGTGCTGGGGTGGAGGTTGGGGAGGGGGTCCGTGCTGGGGTGGAGGTTGGGGGGGGGGGGGTCCGTGCTGGGGTGGAGGTTGGGGGTTGGGGAGGGGGTCCGTGCCGGGGTGGAGGTTGGGGGGGGGGGTCCGTGCTGGGGTGGAGGTTGGGGGTTGGGGGGGGGGTCCGTGCTGGGGTGGAGGTTGGGGGTTGGGGGGGGGATCCGTGCTGGGGTGGAGGTTGGGGAGGGGGTCCGTGCTGGGGTGGAGGTTGGGGGTTGGGGAGGGGGTCCGTGCCGGGGTGGAGGTTGGGGGGGGGGGGGTCCGTGCTGGGGTGGAGGTTGGGGGTTGGGGAGGGGGTCCGTGCCGGGGTGGAGGTTGGGGGGGGGGGGTCCGTGCTGGGGTGGAGGTTGGGGGTTGGGGAGGGGGTCCGTGCTGGGGTGGAGGTTGGGGGGGGGGGTCCGTGCTGGGGTGGAGGTTGGGGGTTGGGGAGGGGGTCCGTGCCGGGGTGGAGGTTGGGGGGGGGGGGGTCCGTGCTGGGGTGGAGGTTGGGGGTTGGGGGGGGTCCGTGCTGGGGTGGAGGTTGGGGAGGGGGTCCGTGCTGGGGTGGAGGTTGGGGGTTGGGGAGGGGGTCCGTGCCGGGGTGGAGGTTGGGGGGGGGTCCGTGCTGGGGTGGAGGTTGGGGAGGGGGTCCGTGCTGGGGTGGAGGTTGGGGAGGGGGTCTGTGCTGGGGTGGAGGTTGGGGGGGGGTCCGTGCTGGGGTGGAGGTTGGGGGTTGGGGAGGGGGTCCGTGCCGGGGTGGAGGTTGGGGGAGGGGGGTCCGTGCTGGGGTGGAGATTGGGGGGGGGGTCCGTGCTGGGGTGGAGGTTGGGGAGGGGATCCGTGCTGGGGTGGAGGTTGGGGGTTGGGGAGGGGGTCCGTGCGGGGTGGAGGTTGGGGGGGGGGGTCCGTGCTGGGGTGGAGGTTGGGGGTTGGGGGGGGTCCGTGCTGGGGTGGAGGTTGGGGAGGAGGTCCGTGCCGGGGTGGAGGTTGGGGGGGGGGGGGGGTCCGTGCCGGGGTGGAGGTTGGGGGTTGGGGGTCCGTGCCAGGGTGGGTGATGGGAGGGCAAATGAGTTGGTCCACCTGGCCAGGTGCCAGCCTCCAACAGTTGGACCCATGCGGTCCATGCCACCTGGCTGGGGGGAGGAGGGGATATGGGCAATGATGACATGTCGTCGTTCCCCTCCCCCCCACCAGGCCGTCATGTTTTCAGACCATCCAGCGATGTTGGCCGCCGTGGTGGCAGCCGCTCATGTCTATGTTGCCCTGGATGAGGAGGAGGAGGAGGAGGAGGAGCGTGCCAGAGAGGCGGCGCAGGCTGCCGCAGAGGGGCAGGCGGCAGCCGCCCAGGCTGGAGGGACACCTGACCGACAGGACGAGGAGGGGGAGGAGGACGTCGCGGCCCCACGGCAACGGAGGCACCCGAGGGCGCCCCGTGTGTACCGGCCCCGGCAGTCATACCAGGACCTCACGGACCGGGAATGCAGGAGGAGACTCCGGATGAGCCGGGAAACCGTGGCACACATCTGCCACCTGCTGGCACACCTGTCACCGCGTGGCACTGGCGGGGGACACCCTCTCCCCGTGTCCGTCAAGGTTACGGTGGCCCTGAACTTTTATGCAACGGGGTCATTCCAGGCACCGAGTGGGGACCTGTCCGGCATATCGCAGACATCGGTGCATCGGTGCATCCGGGCAGTGACAGATGCCCTTTATGCCATGGCGCACCGCTACATCCGCTTCCCCGTGGACCGGGCCAGCCAAGATGCCCGGGCCGTGGGCTTCTCTGCCGTTGCCGGGTTCCCCATGGTCCAGGGCGCGATCGATGGGATGCACGTCGCCGTGCGGCCACCTGCAGAGAACAGGGCCGTGTTCACTAATAGGAAGGGGACCTATTCAATGGACGTACAGGTGGTCTGCGACCACCGCATGATGATCCTGCACGTCTGCGCCCGTCACCCAGGCAGTGTACACGACTCATTCGTGTTGTCGCGGTCATCCATCCCCGGCATGTACGAGGGGCGCCATCCCCGGCTGAGGGGCTGGTTGCTGGGCGACAGGGGCTACCCATTGCGATCGTGGCTGATGACGCCTATACGGAGGCCACGCAATGAGGCGGAGAACCGCTACAATGATGCCCATGTAGCGACAAGGGGAGTGATCGAGAGGTGCTTTGGCGTGCTGAAGATGCGTTTCAGGTGCCTGGGCCTCTCTGGGAGCGCCCTCCAGTATCGGTCAGATAGGGTCGGCCGCATCATTGTGGTGTGCTGCGTCCTGCACAACATAGCCCAGCAGAGGGGCGATGTGCCGCAGGCAGAGGAGGGCGGAGTGGAGGAGCAGCAGGAAGAGGCCCAGTCCTCCCCAGATGAGGGGGATGGGGGCAATGGTCAGGGCAGACGGGGTAGACACAGGCGGGTGGCTGTCCACCGTTACCGGCTGGCCCAGCGGGCACGGGACAGACTGATAGACGCCCGCTTCACTGACTAGATGGGTGTGGGAATCGGGTAGTATGGCCACAGACCGCACACCATGACAACAGCCGACCACCCACACCCCCCACCCATCCACCCACCCAGCACCCTCACCCCCCTCCCCAACCCCACACATCCCACCCGCATGCACACCACCACCCCCCCAATTGCCGATCCACCGGCGGCACAACGGGCCGGGCTCACCCAGTTGCGGGTGGACGCGTGTCTATCGCAGGCCATGGAGGATGATGACAACCCGCCTCCGATGAGCTCCTGGCTCTACATCGTTGGACTATGTCTGACCCATGGCCACAGTACCACCATCCACCCGGACCATCCCTGCATGCGGCTGTGACACTGCAGCGCACGGTCCCGTCCTCTGCCCGGGGGATGTTGATGGCGGCCCAGGGGGAAGGGGGCAGACTCACCTGGGGCTGAGGTAAGACCACCCGTCACACACACACTTGCGCTCAACGTACATGACACGCCCGCACACTTTGGACAGAGCACAAAGGCAGCTTCGGTAGGTGTAACATTGACTTTAATAACCAAAGGAGTTCATGCACGTGCCCTAGCCCCTAAAACTCATCTGTGCCCTGCACCCGTGCCAACTTACTCAGTGTCTAATTGTTTGGCCTTACGGGCCCTTTGACTACGTCTACGTGGTTTCCCCAGACGGTACAGCAGAACTGGAGGTGGACTCCTGTGATTCCTGCCCTCTGACACTGGATCCCTTTGGCGGCCGTTTCCTGGGGCGTCCTGGCCTAGATGGGCCAGGCTGCGGCCCGGGCGAATGGGATGGCGAGCTGCCAGCCTGTCCTGCCCGTTGCCCACCCGATGCACCTGGGACGGAAGGGGGGGGGGGGGGGGGGGGGGGAGTCCGAGGTGTCGCGGTGTACCGGGACCTCCCCTACAGAGGGAGCCGGGACGGACCACACCACCTCCTCCTCCCTCGGGGTGCCCGATGGCCCCCAGGCCTCTACATGGGTGGGGGATGCGAACGGACTGGCCATCCGACGCGCCCCCGACATCTGGCGCTGCCAGTCCGGGAGGCCCGTGCTGGTATCGACAGGGGTCTGCAGGTTTGCAGCCATGGAGCCCAGGGGGTTGTCGAACCCTGTCTGTGACAGTGCGACGCCGGCTCGCACATGGCCACTGGCGCCGATGCCCTCAGCGATGGCCTGCTGAGACTGGGCCATGGCCTGCAGAGAGTGGGCCATGGCCTGCAGAGACTGGGCCATGGCCTGCAGAGACTGGGCTATGGCCTGCTGAGACTGGGCTATGGCCTGCTGAGACTGGGCTATGGCCTGCTGAGACTGGGCCATGGCCTGCTGAGACTGGGCTATGGCGTTGAGCGCCTCTGCCATCTGGCGCTGGCACTGGCTCATGGCCTCCTGTGAGAGGGCAGCCATTTCCTGGGCCACAGACACCGCCTGCACGGAAGGCCCCAGGCCTCGCAAACCGTTCCCCATGTCTGACACCGTCGCACCCATTGCCTCCACCGCGGACGCCACCCGTGCGGTGTCAGCCTGGGTGGCACGCATGACCGGGACCACTCCCAGCTCCTGGACGCGGGTGGACTCCTCCACCTGCGACCGCAGCCGCCGCAAGCCACCCGTCACCCTATTCGCTCGTCTCCGTGTCGGTGGTTGCATCGGATCTATGTGTGGGTGTGGTAACTGCAGGAACCCGGGATCCATCTGGGCGGCAGATGTTCGCTTGGCCTGGGCTGCCCTCCGACCGCCCGGTCCCTCTGCTGCTCCTACCTCCACCTGCTGTACCGGGACGGCTGTGTTGTGCGCACCAGTGAGTGTACCAGACGCCTCATCACTAAAGTGCCCAACCGTGGTGAGTGTTTCTGCGATGGTGGAGGGTGTTGGTGACAGCAGTGGCGTTGTGTCGTGCTCTTCGTCCCACTCTGAGTCCATGGCACTTTGGGGTGGGGGTTCGTCTCCACCCATCCACTCTGAGTCACTGTCCGGTATTTCGTCTTCCCGGGTAGGGGTGTCCTGGGTAGTGCTGTCCCGGGGAGTGCTGTCCCGGGTAGGGGTGTCCTGGGTAGTGGTGTCCCGGGTAGGGGTGTCCTGGGTAGGGGTGTCCCGGGTAGGGGTGTCCTGGATAGTGGTGTCCTGGGTAGTGGTGTCCTGGCTCGGATGTGACGGGGGCCTGTGGCTGCCCCCCTCATCGCTGGGTGGTCGCTCCCGCACGTGACGGGGGTGTCGTCTCCCTGTTGCTCCAGGTCTCTCCGTCTCCCGTGGTGTGCAAGGGGCATCCTGCGGGCGTCGCATGCTGGAGGGTCCGGGTCTCTCCGTCTCCCGTGGTCTCCGAGGGGCATCCTGCGGGCGTCGCATGCTGGAGGGTCCGGGTCTCTCCGTCTCCCGTGGTGTGCGAGGGGCATCCTGCGGGCGTCGCATGCTGGAGGGTCCGGGTCTCTCCGTCTCCTGTGGTCTCCGAGGGGCATCCTGCGGGCGGTGTGCATCTGCGGGGATGGGTGCCTGGAAGTTTGGTCCTGCGATACACAATGAAGCATGCATGGTTAGACATCAGGCAGTGATCAGGTGATACGGGGGAGGGGAATATAGGGGAGGGGGGATATGGGGACGGGCTGTTGGTGGCTCACTTGCTCGTGGGGCCCCGACCTCTGCATCAGCAACCTCCCGGTCCTCAGGTCCGCCAGCCAGTTCCAGGGCCCTTTCCTCGTGTACGGTCAGTGGCCTCTCATCAGCGGGCCCTCCAGTCCTCACATGCTCCCTATTGTTGTGTGCGCGCTTCTCCTGGGGGGGGGGGGGGGGGTGGTGGCAGGGGTAAAAGGCAACAGTGTCAGGCAGGTATATGAATGCACGCCATCGGTTGCGCGTGCATTGCAGAGGTTAAGGTTAGGGCTGGATTCACTTGGGGATATGGGGGAGGGGGGGTATGGGGGAGGGGGATATGGGGGAGGGGGGGATATGGGGAGGGGGGGATATGGGGGAGGGGGGATATGGGGAGGGGGGATATGGGGGAGGGGGGATATGGGGAGGGGGGATATGGGGGAGGGGGGATATGGGGGAGGGGGGGTATGGGGAGGGGGGATATGGCGGAGGGGGGATATGGGGGAGGGGGGATATGGGGGAGGGGGGATATGGGGGAGGGGGGATATGAGGGAGGGGGGATATGGGGGAGGGGGGATATGGGGGAGGGGGGGATATGGGGGAGGGGGGTATGGGGGAGGGGGGATATGGGGGAGGGGGGATATGGGGAGGGGGAGATATGGGGGATATGGGGGAGGGGGGATATGGGGGATATGGGGAGGGGGGGATATGGGGGAGGCTCACCCTGCCTGCTCTGACGAGGTCGTTCACCTTCTTGTGGCACTGGGTGCCTGTCCGTGTTGTTAGGGCCACAGCGGTGACGGCCTCTGCCACTTCCCTCCACAGACGCCGGCTGTGGCGTGGGGCAACTCTGCAGCCGTGCCCGGGATACAGGGCGTCCCTCCTCTGCT
Source organism: Scyliorhinus torazame (assembly GCF_047496885.1). Taxonomy (NCBI): domain Eukaryota; kingdom Metazoa; phylum Chordata; class Chondrichthyes; order Carcharhiniformes; family Scyliorhinidae; genus Scyliorhinus; species Scyliorhinus torazame. The sequence goes on along the minus strand of NC_092707.1, from coordinate 126,131,187 downwards.
CCACCGCGTCCAGGAGCGCCTCCACATCGCGTGACTCGAACCTCGGGGCTGAGCGACGGCCAGCCATCCAGTCGGGTGTTGCGGTCGGGTGTTGCGGTCGGGTGGGGGGGAGCTGCGCGGCCTTATGAGCCGTCACGCCGTGCAGCGCGTATGACGCTGCACGGCGTGAACCACTGCGCAGGCGCGGATCCTGTCACGTCGCTGCTAGCCCATTTCGGGCCGGAGACTATCGGCCCATTTTTATGACGTGACGCAAGTGGGATTTGCGCCGTTTTTTGCGCCGATCGGCGGACTTTCCGCCGATAACGGAGAATTTCGCCCAAGATATCAGGTCAGATGACCAAAAGCTTGGTCAAAAAGGTTGGATTTATGGGGTATCTTAAATAAGGAAAGTGAGGCAGAGAAGCAGAGGTGTAAGGAGGTAATTCCAGAACTTGGTGTCCAGGCAACTGAAGGCGCAACCAATAATGGCGGAGCTACTGAAATTCAGAATGCATTGGAGGCCAGAACTACAGCAGGGTAGATATCTTGGAGGGTCATGGGTCTGGGGGAGATTGCACAGGTAAGGAAGGGTGAGGCCATGAAAACATGGGTGATAATTGTCGCTTTGCCAAGAGCCAATGTAGATCATTAAGCACAGGGATGATAAGGAATGGGATTTGCTGCAAGTTAAATTTTGGATCACCTAAAGCCTACTGAGGGTAGAATTGCGAGAACAGCAAAGCGTACATTGAAATAGTCGAGCCTAGAGGTAACAAAGGCATGTGTGAGGGTTTCAGCGGTGGATGATGGGGCAAAATTGAGCCATTTTATGGAGATGGAAACAGGCGATAGTGATGCCACAAATAGGAGGCCGGAAGCTCATCTTGGGATCAGATGTGACACCAAGGTTGTGAACAGACTTGCTTAATCTGAGACTGTTTCCACGGTAGTTAGGAAACAAAGTTAGGAGCGGGCCCCGAAAACAGTAGCTTCAGTCATCCCAATTTTTCATTGGAGAAAAATTCTGCTTATCCAGATGTCGAATATGGAATCTAATTGATTGGCAACAGTGGAGGAGTTTAGAGAAGTAGAGCTGGGTGTCGTCAGCATATATGTGAAATTGGGAGGTCAAGTTTCCTGCTTGGATTGCTATCTAGAAATGCGTGAAGAAAATCTGCAGGTACAAATCCAAGAGAGAATTGGCAGAGAGTAAAGTTGCATTTGAAATAATCCACAAAATTCAATTTCGAACCATTAATGAAGAATGGCCAATTTTCCAAGGTTATCATAGTAAAGATATCATAGAATTTACAGTGAAGGAGGCCATTCGGTCCATCGAGTCTGCACCAGCCCTTGGAAAGAGCACTCTACCCAAGCCCACATCTCCACCTATTCCCGTAACCTCAACTAACCTTTTTTGTACACTAAGGGCAATTTAGCATAGCCAATCCACCTAACCTGCACATCGTTGGACTGTGGGAGGAAACCGGAGCACCCGGAGGAAACCCACGCGGACACGGGGAAAACGTGCAGACCGTCCGCACAGACAGTGACCCAAGCCGGGAATCGAACCTGGGGCCCTGGAGCTGTGAAGCAACTATGCTAACCACTGTGTTATCGTGCTGTCCTTGAAGAAGGTACCAAGTGAATGAAGAGCAGGAGAGATCCTTTACTGTCCTGGCCAACACTGCACAAAGTGGCTGTCACTGTTTGCCTACGTAACACTCGTGTCCACACTTTTAAAAGTACATCAATTGTTTGTTGAGCACTTTGGTACATTCTGTAAAAAGTACTCTTCAAGTTCTTTCTTTGTGATACTGCAATACCGTCACAGTCTTTTTGTTAAGTAGTACCTGTCGCTAAGGTTTAAACCATAGCTTGCAACGCTATCCATTGAGGTCTATGGAGGGTTTGCTTTATGTGAAATTAGGGAGAGACAGATTAAAGAACTCCTAAAAGAAAATGAGGTTTACAACAGTGGGAGCAGATGGCACAAATTGTAAGAGGAGATGGTGGACCACTTCACTGATTTTTAAAGTACAATAAATACAGAACAAGTATAGAGAGTCATTGGATGGTATTTCAATAATATTTATACACAAATATGGGCCATTTATTGAAATATAGTACCTGACTTCTTCAATTTCTTTTCTTTTACAAATTTTTCTTGTTCCTTTTTGAAATTTCCAATAATTGTCTATAAGTTACAAAAGATGAAAAGTATTAAGCTGATTAAAAATCACTTTTATTCTATTGCAACAAATGCATTGATGGGCTTAAAACATACCAATAAAATGCAAAAACAAAAAGGCATTGGTTGGTAATATTGATTATTTAGATGTCCTTAAATAAGCTGATTTTAGAGCATTATCTGAAGGAGCACAGACCGTGGAATTGTTGCGAGATAGTAACTGTTCAAGATGGCACCTGGAGCTAAAATTGGTCGCCCTGTGCCTGACTTCACCGCCAAGGCACTCATGCCAAGTGGAGAATTCCAAGACCTGACTCTGTCCAGTTACAAAGGAAAGTATGTTGTATTTTTCTTCTACCCCTGGATTTCACCTTTGTCTGCCCAACGGAGATTATTGCATTCAGTGACCGAGCTGCAGAGTTTCGCAAGACCAACTGTGAAGTAATCGGTGCCTCCACGGATTCTCACTTCAGCCATTTGGCCTGGACCAAGGTTCCTCGTAAACAGGGTGGCATTGGTCACATGGAAATCCCACTGGTTGCTGACATGAACCATTCAATTGCCAAAGAGTATGACGTTCTCAAGGAAGATGAAGGAATTGTTTACAGAGGACTCTATTATTGATGATAAAGGAATTCTGCGGCAGATTACAATCAATGACCTTCCAGTTGGCCGATCGGTGGATGAGACGCTAAGGCTGGTGCAGGCCTTTCAATTCACTGACAAACATGGAGAAGTTTGCCCTGCTGGGTGGAAGCCAGGCCAGGACACCATCAAACCTAATTTGAAAGACAGCAAAACGTTCTTTGATAAACAGCATTAGATGTTTGGCCCAATTCCTCCTAGTGCGGAGGATTAAATGAGTGAAGATGTTGTATTTTTGTTATGCCGGCACTTCGTGAAGACCTATTGTAGATTGCTGCACACTAGGATGTTTTTGGCAGTATTTCTTCTTTGCATCTGTGCTCCCAGTGCAAGGTCCCGTGATGCTCTTGTAAATTTTTTTTTTTTCTGTGCCAGAATAAAACAATTGAAAGAGAAAAAAAAAGAAAAGAAAAGCTGATTTTAAACTTCCCATCCAGTGGAAACAATGTTTGGGAGGGTTAAAATCGCCACATCCACATACTAGGCCAAATACCGTTCGGGTACCTTGAAGTTGGCTGAGGCTTCTGTTGCAGGCAGATGGGACCTGATTTAAACCTGCAAGTTGCGGCCCAATTATGCCATTGGCACATAGGTGGATGTTAAATGTAGCATTTGGGAAGTCTGCACCAGGGCAACCCTTGACAGCCAAACCATAGCCGGGGTTGTGGATTGGGTAAAGAGGCTACAGCAAATTCAAACTAGGACTATTTAAATGATGCTTGGGAGTTAAAATGATTCAGAACAAATACTACAACCCCAGCCGGGGTTTTCCTCCTCATGCACCCTCCTTGCCCATTCCCAGTTGAAATCAACCTCAATAGCTCAATAGGTAAAAGCACTGAGTGATGAGTGCTAAAGCCCACAGGCAGGGCAGACCCAAGATCAAACTCTCGTTCAAAGTGAGTTAGCCAATTTCAATCAAGGGAACAGTGACAACAACATCACTTGAAACTAAAGCATCAGACCAGTATTTCCTTCCTTAATGCTTCCAGCAACCCTGATGGAAAATGCTTATGTGAATAGGGTTGGGCCCAGCTAAAATGAGCCCAAAAATATTTTTCCCAATTAAGGGGCAATTTAGCGTGGCCACTCCACCTACCCTGCACACCTTTAGGTTCATAGAATCATAGAATTTACTGTGCAGAAGGAGGCCATTCGGCCCATCGAGTCTGCACCGGACCTTGGAAAGAGCACCTCACTGAAGCCCACACCTCCACCCTATCTCCGTCACCCACTAACCCCACCTAACCTTTTTGGACACTAAGGGCAATTTATCATGGCCAATCCACCTAACCGGGCACATCTTTGGACTGTGGGAGGAAACCAAGAGCACCTGGAGGAAACCCATCTCGATATGGGGAGAACGTGTAGACTCCGCACCGACAGTGACCCAAGCCAGGGATCAAACTAGGGACCCTGGAGCTGTGAAGCAACTGTGCTAACAACTGTGTTACCTTACTGCCCTTGTGGGGGTGAGACCCACGCAGACACAAAGAGAATGTACAATCTCCACACGGACAGTGAACCAGTTCCGGGATCGAACACGGGTCCTTGGCGCGTGCGGCAGCCGTGCTAACCACTGCGCCACCGTGCTGCTCTACAGAGCATTTTCAACACTAACAACGCTTAAGAGCTTCACTGTGCAATGGCAAGTCTGATGTTTATAGGTTGAATCAACTAAACCTTGAAATGTTCAATGGATGAAGCGAAGGGTAATGGATAAGGAGGGCCTGGCTTCCATCATCAGGTCTTTAATTATATATTGATTGCAAAATATTGCTAGCTCTAGGTAAATATGAAATAAATATTAAGATAATTTTTCTTCTGAAGCAGAGGCACTGAGACAATAGGGCATTTACTGTGCCAATTGTGGGGTACATGCAGGATTTAAAATGTACTGACATCTGGGGACTATGGGATAACAGTTATCACTGCATGAGTAGCAGGAGAATCAAAAATTTCAATTATACAGTAATTAAAAACCAGCCATTTTACTTCCAATTATCCTAATATGTTTACTACATAGAGACATATTAAATTGGAATAAGTGTCCTCCTAATAGTTACGCAGTAACTAAGTGCATCAAGTCTTGCAGCACTTCCTCAAAAATTGCAGAAGATCTCTGGCACAAGTTAATTTATTGGAATTAAGTCACAACAACAGTCAGGACTCTACAATTGTCCTTAGTGATTTAATGATGGAGAAGGAAACAAACCAACTCGGATTAAGATTCCTCTTATGATTATTTTCCAGCAAGCTCTGCTAGACGAGCTAACCAGGTAGATTGTTACAGGTGTAGACCTTTCTGAAGTAGAAAATGCATTTACAATTTAACTAGTCTGTTCTTGCTCATAGAATCATAGAATTTACAGTGCAGAAGGAGGCCATTTGGCCCATCGAGTCTGCACCAGCCTTACAAAGAGCACCCTACTGAAGCCCACGTATCTACCCTATCCCCGTAACCCCCACTTAACATTTTTTGGACACTAAGGGTAATTTAGCCTGGCCAATCCACCTAACCTGCACATCTTTGGATTGTGGGAGGAAACCGGAGCACCCAGAGGAAACCCACGCAGACACGGGGAGAACATGCTGACTCCGCACAAACAATGACCCAGCCGGGAATCGAACCTGGGACCCTAGAGCTGTGAAGCAACTGTGCTAACCACTATGAAACCATGCTGCCCTAGATGTGCAGTCTGACCTGCTGGAAAATCTTTGAGGGCACATTAGACAGGCAGAGTAATGGGTTCACCTTAGATACTCTGCCCGAATAGGGTTTCTCACACATTTAAGTGATACATACTGAAACTCAGACGAAGAATTTCATAAAATTTACAGCGTAGGAGGCCATTCGGCCCATCGAATCTGCACTGGCCCTTGGAAAGAGCACTCTACCTAAACCCACGCAACCACCCGATCCCCATAACTACTCCTAACTTTTCTGACACTAAGGGGCAATTTAGTATGGCCAATCCACCTAACTTGCGCTTCTTTGGACTGTGGGAGGAAACTGGAGTACCTGGAGGAAACCCACAGAGACAAGGGAAGAAAATGCAAACCCCACATAGTCAGCCGAGGCCAGAATTGAACCCGGGTTCCTGGAGCTGTGAGGCAGCAGTGCTAACAACTGTGCCTCCGTGCTGCCTCAATTTAAAGGCACTGAAAGTTTAAGTGTTACTCTTTTTATTCCTCATGTCTAAACTTTTGGTTTGCAGGTCTCCTCTCCTGATACTGAATAAGCTGTTTCTAGTATTGTTGTGCTTCACAAAAAAATTGTAATGCCCATGTATATATGAACATATGAATTAGGAGCAGCAGTAAGCCATTTGGCCTCTTAAGCCTGCCCATTTAGTAAGATAATTGCTGACCTGATAGGGGCCTCACCTCTACTTTTCTATCCACCCCCACACCTCCACTGCTAATCAATAATCTGACAGGTTTGTTTTGATGTCACTAGCTTTCGGAGCGCTGCTCCTTCCTCAGGTGAATGAAGAGGTATGTTCCAGAAACATATATATAGACAAATTCAAAGATGCCAAACAATGCTTGGAATGCGACCATTAGCAGGTGATTAAATCTTTACAGATCCAGAGATGGGGTAACCCCAGGTTAAAGAGGTGCGACCCACACCCCCACTACTTGCCTTCAAACAACCGCGCAACCTCAAACAAACCATTGTTTGCAGCAAACTACCCAGTCTTCAGAACAGTGACCACAACACCACACAACCCTGCCATGGCAATCTCTGCAAGACGTGCCAGATCATCGACATGGATACCACTATTACACGTGAGAATACCACCCACCAGGTACGCGGTACATACTCGTGCGACTCGGCCAACGTTGTCTACCTCATACGCTGCAGGAAAGGATGTCCCGAAGCGTGGTACATTGGCGAGACCATGCAGACGCTGCGACAACGAATGAACGGACATCGCGCGACAATCACCAGGCAGGAATGTTCCCTTCCAGTCGGGGAACACTTCAGCAGTCAAGGGCATTCAGCCTCTGATCTCCGGGTAAGCGTTCTCCAAGGCGGCCTTCAGGACGCGCGATAACGCAGAATCGCCGAGCAGAAACTTATAGACAAGTTCCGCATACGAGTGCGGCCTCAACCGGGACCTGGGATTCATGTTGCATTACATTCATCCCCCACCATCTGGCCTGCAAAATCCTACCAACTGTCCTGGCTTGATACAATTCACACCTCTTTAACCTGGGGTTACCCCATCTCTGGATCTGTAAAGATTTAATCACCTGCTAATGGTCGCATTCCAAGCATTGTTTGGCATCTTTGAATTTGTCTATATATATGTTTCTGGAACATACCTCTTCATTCACCTGAGGAAGGAACAGAGCTCCGAAAGCTAGTGACATCGAAACAAACCTGTTGGACTTTAACCTGGTGTTGTAAGACTTCGTACTGTGCTCACCCCAGTCCAACGCCGGCATCTCCACATCATAATCAATAATCTATCTAACTATGCCTTAAAAATATTCAATGGCTCTGCCTCCAACACTCTCTAGGGAAGAGAATTTCACAGATCAACCACCCCCAGAGAAAGATTACTTCTCATCTCTGTCTTAAATGGGAGAGACGCTTATTTTAAACTATGTACTCTAGTTCTAGTCTCTCCCACAGCATCCAATTTGTCAATTCCCCTCTGGATTATTCTTCAGTTATGAGGATAGATTAGAGATATTGGGACTGCTCTCTTTAAAGGGAAGAATGCTGAGAGGAGATTTTATAGGGATGTTCAAAATCATGAGGAGGTTGGACAGAGTAGATAGGGAGAAACTGTTCCCACTTGTAAAAGAATCAAGAATGAGAGGTTACAGATTTAACGTGATTTGCAAAAGCAAATGTGAAAAATACTTTCACAGAGAATGCAGGGAACAACATGCAATGGTTAAGGGAATCAAATGCATCAATCTGCTGGGCAACAAATTTTAAATGGAGCTGAGAGTGGGTTAGAACATAGAACAATACAGCGCAGTACAGGCCCTTCGGCCCACGATGTTGCACCGAAACAAAAGCCATCTAACCTAGTAACCTTCAGGGTTACTGAAGTAAAAGCTGACACATCCCAAGGACAGTTCGGAGCGTGGTGGTGGTGGCGGCGGTGGTGGTGGTAGGGTGTTAAAAGCATAGTTGATTGCTCTGAAGTAGACTCAGGTGAACTAAATTCCTTACTCTGCCTGGTGCATTCTGAGGAGTGTGATGCCCAGCAGGTACCTTAAAGCTGCTTGTTCATTGTTGTATTGGAGGTATTCTGGGAACAGTCACTTATAAATTCTCCTACCAACAGAGTGTATAGGAAACAAGAGACCAGTGCACGGTGGCACAGTGGTTAGCACTGCTGCCTCACAGTGCCAGGGACCCGGCCTTGGGTCACTGTCTCTGTGGAGTTTGTACGTTCCCCTCCTTTTGAGGTAACTGTAACAAGAGCACCCTCTACTGCACAATTGCTCTCTACAGATTCATCGACATAGGTACTGGTTGCCTAGGAGTCCAGCAATAAACTTTAAAAAAAATTATTTGTCACCTCCCCATTGTTTCCAAATACTCTATTCTCATTACAGTATGAAAGTGCCAAAAATTTGCATTATGGCGAAGAATAGTTGGCAAACCCCTGCATTTTAAATACTGCAGTTATATAGCCATTCAACTAGGAGCGGCTATGAAATAAAAAGGAAAATTCAGTGGCAGAGCCCTGGCTCTTTTGCTACGATTTATCACGAGAAATCTATGTTAGTTTGTGGCAAACTGTGTCATTACTGCACAATAATAAATATATTTCAGTCCTTAGCAGTTCAGGAGTGCTGCAGAAATATCACACTGTAATGTCCCGATACAACATCCCGAGACACAAATGATGAATCTTAGACAAATGTTGTTTTCATATTTTCTAATTTTTCTGTCTCAGTAAAATATGTCACCGACAGCCACATCACGGCAGTTCTGAGCAGTGGTGTCCACAAGAGCCTGAAATCTTAGTTCTCAGGGTTTGATTTTGCAGTGTACTAAATGACTGTAAATGCGATACAACTTTTGTAATGCTAAACATCAATGGCCATAAGTATTTGACAAACTTGACTATTTGCAGCTGCATTAGCTGTAAGAGCCCTAGCTAAGCTGGTGTCAATTGGAATCAGGGGGAAAAGTCTCCACTGGCTGGAGTCATACCTGGGACAAAGGAAGATGGTTGTGGTGGTTGGAGGTCAATCATCTCAGCTCCAGGACATTACTGCATGAGTTCCTCAGAGTAGTGTCCTATGCCCAACCATCTTCAGCTGCTTCATCAATGATCGCCCTTCCATCATAAGGTCAGATGTGGAAGTTTTTTCAGATGACTACACAATGTTCAGCACCATTCTCGACTCCTCAGTAATGAAGCTGTCCATGTCCAAATGCAGCTACACAATATCCATGCTTGGGCTGACAAGTGGCACATTTCACTTGACCATCTCCTACATGAGAGGATCTAACCATCGCCCCTTGACATTCAATGGCATTATCATCGCTGAATCCTCCACTATCAACATCCTGGCGTTACCACTGATCAAAAACTGAAATGGACTAGCCATATTAGTATTGTGGCTACCAGGGCAAGTCAAAGGCTAGGAATCCTACGGCGAGCAACTCACCTCCTGAACCTCCTAAAGCCTGTCCACCATCTACAAGGCACAAGTCAGGAGTGTAATGGAATTCTTTCCACTTGCCTGGAGACTACTTTTCCAGCACACTCAAGAAGCTTGACACTCAAGAAGCTTGACGGGGGCAGCACGGTAGCATTGTGGATAGCACAATTGCTTCACAGTTCCAGGGTCCCAGGTTTGATTCCGGCTTGGGTCACTGTCTGTGCGGAGTCTGCACATCCTCCCCGTGTGTGCGTGGGTTTCCTCCGGGTGCTCCGGTTTCCTCCCACAGTCCAAAGATGTGCAGGTTAGGTGGATTGGCCATGATAAATTGCCCTTAGTGTCCAAAATGGCCCTTAGTGTTGGGTGGGGTTACTGGGTTATGGGGATGGGGTGGAGGTGTTGACCTTGGGTGGAGTGCTCTTTCCAAGAGTCGGTGCCGACTCGATGGGCCGAATGGCCTCCTTCTGCACTGTAAATTCTATGATATGATCCAGGACAAAGCAGCCCGCTTGATTGCTCCTCCTTCCACAAACATTCAAAAACTCCACCACCGACGAACAGTGGCAGCCGTGTGTACCATCTACAAGATGCACTGCAGTAGCTCACCAAGGTTCCTGAGACAGCTTCTTCCAAACTACCATCTAGAAGGACAAGAGCAGTAGATACCTGGGAACCCCACCACCCAGAGGTTCCCCTCCAAGTCACCTACCACCCTGACTTGGTCCTTCACTGGCACTGGGGAAAAATCCTGGAACTCCCTAACAGTACAGTGGGTATACCTGCAGCGGTTCAAGAAGGCAACTCACCACCACCTTCTGAAGGGCAACTAGGGATGGGTAATAAATGCTGGCCTAACCAGCGAAGCCCACATCCTGTAAATGAATGTTTTAAAAATTGCCAACTGTTGGGTCAAAAGAGCAGCACCAACAGAAAGGGCGAGGGGACATCACCTAGCCTACAAGTATTCAGTTCATGCCCAGATGTTATAGGTCATGACTCCAGTAAAGGGTGTCATTGTGGCATATACAAGATGAGCTGAAAGTCCTCCTTTTGTGCCATGATGACTGTGACTCTATGACTATGGCATAACTCAAAATCAAAGAGTCAATAATGTTATCTCCTCTAAATGTTATTTATAGTGCACCTGCATTTGATTTCTGGGCACATTATTTTAAGAGACAAATTGAATGCAAACTAATTCAAACCCTTAGGCTATCAATGCTATCCCATCACCACTACTGATTTTACCAAATGAACATTTCTGAGCAGGTAAAATAAATAGGGAACCAGCACACTATCTTTACCACTCAGTGAAATATCCGACTTAACACTCAAAGTTGTTTTAACAGGTAATTTCTTGCAAAATTGCAGCTGTTCCAACCATATCAAGAAGATTGTCTATTTTATGTTCCTCTACAGATTTCTTTATTGTTTGCGCAGTTTCTCGCATTGTGTTCGATACTTTCTTTGTAGCAGACGTAGCAACATCCCGTAGGTAACCTGCAATTAATTAAAAGATACATATAAATAAGACACAATTATGTTTTACAAAACTTTTATTTTTAAACTATTATTTTTATAGATTATGGCAGGCACAGCATAAATAAATGGCTTGAAGTTTCATGAAAAAAATATCCTACAGCAATGCGGCACAAAACCCAGACACAATTTCATAGATGAAGTTATATAGAATATAGAACATACAGTGCAGAAGGATGCCATTCGGCCCATCGAGTCTGCACCGACCCACTTAAGCCTTCACTTCCATCCAATCCCCAGAACCCAATAACCCCTCCTAACCTTTTTGGACACTAAGGGCAATTTAGCATGGCCAATCCACCTAACCTGTACGTCTTTGGACTATGGGATGAAACCGGAGCTCCCGAAGGAAACCCACACGGGGAGAACGTGCAGACACCGCACAGACAGTGACCCAGCGGGGAATCGAACCTGGGACCTTGGCGCTGTGAAGCCACAGTGCTAGCCACTTGTGCTACCGTGCTGCCCACCAAATGTTTCATTTTGTTGGTGTACAATCTTTCCCTAAAATATTTTCGTTGTCTTCCCAAAAGCACTAACCAAGAGTGCACAAAACCTTTCTGCTTCTATACATTTGCTGATATTATTGAATATTTTTCTTTCTCTTCTACATTAATGTTTTAAATAAGTTCACCATATCATAACTATATTTAGTTTCATCCAAGCATGTAAAATCTCACATCTCCTAACAATTATCCCAATTATTAATCTGAGGTGTACATTTGTAATTTAAACTGCCTGTGTAAACTTGTCACAGTATAACCACATCTCCTTCCATGGGAGGTTCTGTACCACTGACAGTTGAATGCAATTACAGCATAAGCTTGCAAAAGCTGTTTCCATTATAAAAATATGGAACAAGGAATTTATCATGGGAACCTATAAAAATAAGACATAATCTATGACTTTTAAATGGAAAGTAAATTACATCTGCAAACCTTAGTCCCACTATCCCATACCATCAAATTTGAATTAATTTGCAGGATACACCTGACCTTATATTTCCTGTGGTGTTGCATCTGCGGGCTTTTCCATATTATATATAGCATATATAGATTTAGAAACCAGGAAGTTTTGCATCTGAAACATTAACTTGCCTGTTCTCACCACATATACTGAGTGCTTTCAGCATTTTCTGATCTCCTCATCTGACAGCTATATACATGCAATCTCAATCTTAGGTTTTATAAGCTATTACAGGACTGGAATCATCCTTCATCTGTTCTTCATGAATAACATTCTAAATGGCAGAGCTGTCATTGCAGGGAAACATTAGGACTGACACAGATTACAAAACCAGTTAATAAGTGACAGCTAAGAAAGCAGGTCACACTTTAATCCATAATCAGTGACAGAGTGTCACTAAAGTGACACTTGCAGTCTGCCTTATGATTGACAGTACTTTATAATGGAATGTTTGTGAGAGACAGTCAATGCAAAGGGATTGCAGTGCTGAGAAAACTAATAAGAAAACACCAACTTACATTTATACATTTGTAACAGTGGAAAAAGTCATGCAACACTGCAGAAGTGTATTCAGATATGGATACTGAGGTAAAGGAGATGTAGGGCATGATCTAATGGAAGTTTCTAAGTGCCATTTCAGGCGGGCTGGGCTGGGAATTTCTCCCCAGCTCTGTCAGGAGTTCCCCACCACTACCTAACCACACTTAGTCACTTTTCTGGGCCCTGGGGAGTTTCTCCCCAGGCTTGCCCACACTTAGAATTGTTTCCATCATTGGGGAGCTGAACTCATTGGTCAGAACATCACTTTGAAAGGCTGCCCCGATGGCCAGGTGAGCTCGAGGGTCCTCCACACCTCCCCATCCACAGGAAATGTCACCCCCCACACACATGGGGCGGGATTCTCCGACCCCATGCCGGGTCGGAGAATCGCAGGGAGCTGGTGTGAATCCCGCCCCCACTGTGTCCCGAAGTCTCCGCCACCAGAGATTTGGCGGGGGCGGGAATCACGCCGTGCCCGTCGGCGGGCCCAACCCCGCCGATTCTCCAGCCCGTGATGGGCTGAAGTCCCGCTGCTGGAATGCCTGGCCCGCCAGCGTGGATTAAACCACCTTTTGAACGGCGGGACAAGGCGGCGCGGGCAGGCTCCGGGGTCCTGGGGGGGGGGGGGGGGAGGCGATCTGGCCCCGGGTGCCCCCACAGTGGCCTGGCCCGCGATCGGGGCCCACCGCTCAGTGGGCAGGCCTGTGCCATGGGGGCACTCTTTTTTTTCTGCCTTCACCATGGTCTTCACTATGGCAGAGGCGGAAGAGACCCCCTCCCCTGTGCGGAGATGACGTCAGCAGCCGCTGACTCTCCCGCGCATGTGTCGACCGATGAAGACCTTTCGGCCCCAGCTGGCGTGGCGCCAAAGGCCTTTCCCGCCAGCCGGCGGAGCGCAAACCACTCCGCCGTGGGCCTAGCCCCTCAAGGTGAGGGCTTGGCCCCTAAAGGTGCGGAGACTTCCGCACCTTTGGGGCGGCCTGACGCCGGAGTGGTTCCCGCCACTCCATTATGCCGGAACCCCCCGCCCCGCCAGCTAGGGGAGAATCCCGCCCATGGGCATTATTCCCCCCCAAGTGAGGGCTCCCCCCCCGCCCTTTTCAGGCCTTCCCACGCCCCCTTTCAGGACCCCCAACCGTCACCACCTCCATAGGCCTCTTCAGAACCACCTCTCTCCCCCACCCTTCTTGGTAATCATTCCTCCTTGGCATTGCCAGGCTACCACCCAACCCTGTCCATGACCGCCCAGGGGCCTCCAATGGCCTAGGGGACCCCTCAAGTGCCTGGTCCACATTTGTGTGGACCAGTACTGAACGGCACCTGGTTGGGGTCTTCTTGGGGAGGCCAGTAGATGCCAGGAGACTGGAGCAGTGGAAATCGCCTTGCAATGTGAGCATAAAAATGAAGTTTGAGACTCCAGTACAGCACTGAGGAAGTACTGCACTGTTGGAGGTGCTGTCTCGCAATTGAGACAGTAAACCGAGGCTCCATATCTCTGCTCAGGTAGCACTGCTGCCTCACAGCGCCAGGGACCGGCGTTCGATTCCAGCCTTGACTGAGTGGAGTTTGTATGTCCTCCCCGTGTCTGCGAGGGTTTCATCCCACAGTCCAAAGACATGCAATTAAATTGCCCCCTAGTGTCCAAAATGTTGAGTTGCTGGGATAGGGTGGGTGCTCTTTCCAAGGGTCGGTGCAGACTTGATGGCCTCCTTCTGCATTGTAGGGATTCTAAGATTCTAGGAAGGATGTCAAGGCCACGGAATGCATGCAAAAGATTTACCAATATTGTTCCAGAGATGAAACACTTCAGTACATGGACTGTTTTGAGAAACTGGGGTTGTTCTCCTTGGAGAATAAAAGGGTGAGAGGGGATTTAATAGAAAATAATGATTTACTAGACAACAAATTTAGAGAGACTGATCCCAATGTCAGGAGGGTCGAGAACCAGAGGGCACAGACATAGGGTGATTGGCAAAAGAACAACAGCATGAGAGAAGAAAAATGTTTCCAATGCAACCAGTCATTGTGATCTGGAATGAGAATGTGGTGGATGCAGGGTCAACTAGGGGATTTCAAAGGGGATTTGGGTAGACACTTGAATGTGCAGGGCTACCAGGAAAGGAAAAGGGACTAGGCGAATTGTTTGTGCAGGGACCAGCATGGACACGAGGAGCTGAATGGCCTCCTCCTGTGTTGTAATCATTCTGAGTCTAGACACAACCCTCTTGCCTTTTCAAGCCAAAATAAATCATAAGACAGAGGAGCAGAAGCAGGCCATTTGGCCCCTCGAGTCTGCTCCGCAACAGGTAGCTTTCTTTTAATAAAGAGCGTTTCTAAATTAAATTTCAGCTGCAGTGATAGGGTATTTGGTTAAGAGTTCAGACCTGTTAAGAGATTAAATAAGCCACTGATGAGGTTTATAAATCTATTAGTTTAATACATTGGTTTAAGTTTGACAAAGAATGTTGCAACTGATATATATATTTGTGTTGTATGTAGAGTTTGTCTCTGATGTTTATGTCTGTGTGTGTGGGTGTTATGTTTGCGTGCATGTGGGGGGTTGTTTATGGCTGCGTGTGTGTGGGTGGAGGGTTGTTGATGTAGGTTAAACAGGTTATGTAGGGCGGTACGGTAGCACAGTGGTTAGCACTGTTGCTTCACAGCACCAGGGTCCCGGGTTCGATTCTCGCTTGGGTCACTGTCTGCGCGGAGTCTGCACGTTCTCCCCGTGTCTGCGTGGGTTTCCTCCGAGTTCTTTGGTTTCCTCCCACAGGTCTCGAAAGATGTGCTTGTTAGGTGAATTGGACATTCTGAATTCTCCCTCTGTGTACCCGAACAGGCGCAGATGTCTTGAGACGAGGGGCTTTTCACAGTAACTTCATTGCAATGTTAATGTAAGCCTACTTGTGACAATAATAAAGGTCATTATTTATGTCTACATGTGTGTTTCTGGGGGGGTTATGTCTGCGTGTGTCTGGAGGGTGTTTGTATGTGCCTGGGGAGGGTGTTTATACATGCCTGGAGAGGGTGTTTATATGTGCCTGGGGGGGGGGTGTTTATATGTGCGCGGGGAGGGTGTTTATACGTGCCTGGTGTGGGTGTGAATATGAGCCAGGGGAGGATGTTTATATGTGCCTGGGGAGGGTGTTTATATGTGCCTGGGGAGGCTGTTTATATGTGCCTGGGGAGGCTGTTTATATGTGCCTGCGGAGGTTGTTTAAATGTGCCTGGGGGAGAGGGGTGTTTATCTGTGAGTCTGCAGAGTGGGGGGGGGGGAGGGGGGGGGGTATTGTGTCAGCAGGATGGGGGGTGTTGTGTCTGCGGGGTGAGGGGGAATGTTGTGTCTGCGGGGTGGGGGGGACTGTTGTGTTTGCGGGGTGGCAGGGAGTCTTATGTCTGCGGGGTGAGGGGGTCTTGTGTCTGCGGGGTGGGGTCTTGTGTCTGCGCGATGGGGGGGGGGGGGGAATGTGGTGTCTGCCGGGTGGGGGAGGGGCTGTTGTGTCTGCGGTGTCGGTGGGGGATGTTGTGTCTGCGGGGTGAGGGGGGTTGTGTCTGCGGGATGGGGAGGATGGTGTGTCTGCGGGGTGGGGGGTGTTGTGTCTGCGGGGTGGGGTTTGTGTTGTGTCTGCAGGGTGGGGATGTTGTGTCTGCGAGGTGGTGGGGATGTTGTGTCTGCGAGGTGGTGGGGTTGTTGTGTCTGCGAGGTGGTGGGGATGTTGTGTCTGCGGAGTGTGGGGTGGTGTTGTGTCTGCGGAGTGTGGGGTGGTGTTGTGTCTGCGGGGTGTGAGGTGGTGTTGTGTCTGCGGGGTGGGGGCTGTTGTGTCTGCAAGGTGGGGGGTTGTGTTTGCGGGATGTTGTGTCTGCAGGGTGGGCGGGATGTTGTGTTTGCGGGGTGGGGGGGGTGCTGTGTCTGCGGTGGGACGTTGTGTCTGCAGGGGCGGGGTTGTGGCTGCGGGGTGGGGGTTGTTGTGTCTGCAGGGTGGGGTTTGTGTTGTGTCTGCGGGGAGGGGGGTGTTGTGTCTGCGGGGAGGGGGGTGTTGTGTCTGCGGGGAGGGGGGTGTTGTGTCTGCGGGGTGGGATGTTGTGTCTGCAGGGTGGGGGGGATGTTGTGTCTGCGAGGTGGGGGGGCTTGTGTCTGCGAGGTGGGGAGGCTTGTGTCTGCGGGATGGGGGTGGATGGTGTGTCTGCGGGGTGGAGGATGTTGTGTCTGTGTGGTGGGGGTTGTTGTGTCTGCGAGGTGGGGGGGTTGTGTCTGCGGGGTGGGGGATGTTGTGTCTGCGGGGTGGGGGTTGTTGTGTCTGCGGGGTGGGGGACGTTGTGTCTGCGGGGTGGGTGGATGTTGTGTCTGCGAGGTGGGGGGGGTTGTGTCTGCGGGGTGGGGGATGTTGTGTCTGCGGGGTAGGGGATGTTGTGTCTGCGGGGTGGGGGATGTTGTGTCTGCGGGGTGGGCGGAGTGTTGTGCCTGCGGGGTGGGGGGGATGGTGTGTTTGCAGGGGGGGTTGTGTCTGCGGGGTGAGTGTTGTGTCTGCGGGGTTGGGGGGGTGTTGTGTCTGCGGGGTGGGGGTTGTTGTGTCTGCGAGGTGGGGGGGGTTGTGTCTGCGGGGTGGGGGATGTTGTGTCTGCGGGGAGGGGGGGTTTTGTGTCTGCGGGGAGGGGGGTTGTTTTGTCTACAGGGAGGGGGGTTGTGTCTGCGAGGTGGTGGGGGTGTTGTGTCTGCGGGGTGGGGGCTGTTGTGTCTGCAAGGTGGTGGGGGTGCTGTGTCTGCAAGGTGGTGGGGGTGCTGTGTCTGCGAGGTGGGGGTTGTGTCTGCGGGGGGGTGGGGGGGGGTTGTGTCTGCGCGGCGGAGGGTGTTGTGCCTGCGGGGTGGGGGTTTGTTGTGTCTGCAGGGTGGGGGGGGATGTTGTGTCTGCGGGGGACGGACGTTGTGTCTGCAAGGGGGGGGCGGGGGTTGTGTCTGCGAGGGGGAGGGGGCGTTGTCTCTGCGCGGTGGAGGGTGTCGTGTCTGCTGGGTGTTGTGTGTCTGCTGTCTGGGGGGGGGGGGGTGTTTTGTCTGCAGGATGGTGGGGGTGTTGTGTCTGTGTTGTGGGGGATTGAATTTGGATTGGATGGATTTTGTTTATTGTTCATGTGTACCGAGGTACAGTGAAAAGTATTTTTCTGCGGCAGCTCAAAGGGTCATTAAATACATGAAAATAAAAGGAAATAAAAAAAATACATAATAGGGCAACACAAGGTACACAATGTAACTACATAACACCGGCATCAGGTGAATCATACAGGGGTGTAGTGTGAATGAGGTCAGTCCATAAGAGGGGCGTTTAGGAGTCTGGTAACAGCAGGGAAGAAGCTGTTTTTGAGTCTGTTTGTACGTGTTCTCAGACTTTTGTATCGCCTGCCCGATGGGAGAAGTTGGAAGAGTGAGTAAGCCGGGTGGGAGGGGTCTTTGATTATGCCCCGCGGGCGGCCGTGCACCCTGACCCCCACCCCGCAAAATACTCCAGGGAGGTCTTGTGTCTGTGGGGTGGGGTGGTGGGGGGGATGTCTGTGGGGTGGGGTGGTGGGGGGATGTCTGCGGGATGTGGGGGGATGTTGTATCTGTGGGATGGGGGGGTTGTTGTGTCTGCGTTGTTGAGGACAGGATATTGTGTCTGCGGGATGGGGGGGGTGGTGTGTCTGCGGGGTGGGGGGGGGCGTGGTTTGTTGTGTCTGCGGGGTGGGGGATTGGATGGATTTTGTTTATTGTCATGTGTACTGAGGCACAGTGAAAAGTATTTTTCTGCGAGCAGCTCAACAGATCATTATGTACATGAAAATAAAAGAAAATACATAATAGGGCAACACAAGGCACACAATGTAACTACATAACACTGGCATCAGGTGAAGCATACAGGGGTGTAGTGTTAATAAGGTCAGTCCATAAGAGGGTCGTTTAGGAGTCTGGTAACAGTGGGGAAGAAGCTGTTTTTGAGCCTGTTAGTGCGTGTTCTCAGACTTTGTATCTCCTGCCCAATGGAAGAAGTTGGAAGAGTGAGTAAGCCGGGTGGAAGGGGTCTTCGGTTATGCCCCGGGGGCGGCTGTGCACCCTGACCCCCCACCCCACAAACACTCTGGGAGGTCTGGTGTCTGCAGGGTGGGGCTGTGTCTGCGGAGTGGGGGAGATTGTGTCTGCGATGTGGGGGACAGGATGTTGTGTCTGCGGGGTGGTTGTATCTGCAGGGTGGGGTTTTTTGTGTCTGCGGGGTGGGGGGGGTTGTGTCTGCGGGGAAGGGGGTTGGATTTGGATTGGATGGATTTTGTTTATTGTCACATGTACCAAGGTACAGTGAAAAGTATTTTTCTGCGAGCAGTGGGGCTGTTGTGTCGGGGGGGGGGGGGGGGGGGTTGATGTCTGTCACTCACTCACTTCCCATCCCTTTCGCCTGTTCCAGAACCGCTCCTGCTCCTTCGCTCACTCCCCCGGGCGGCGCCTCCAAATCCTCCACCCCGGGTGTCAGCAGCTGCCTCTCCTCGGAAGCAGCATACTGGGCCTTGTTGTCCCCTCCCAGCCAGTCAGTGATGGAGAGCGCCCGGAACATGGCAGCTTGGGCGAGGCCTCAGGCTGTTGGTGAACTGGGAACCTGCCCGGTAGGGAGGGAGGGAGGGGGGGGCAAGGGGCCCGCAGTGCACCCTGACCTCCCCCCCCGCCGACCGCAAAGCACTCTGGGACATTCCCAGATCCGCTGGCGGGGGAGGAACGGAGACGGCCGGTTGCCGATTAAGTTTGGAGAAGGAAGGAAGGTTCTGCTAACTTCTGAATTGCTTTCTTTAAAACTGCGTATGTCGCGAGGTTGAAAAGCCGGATTGACTACATCTCCCCCCCATAATGCAAAGCGGCAGAACAAAGCGCAGGCGCATTAGGACGATAGTGTCAGATGTTATCAAACGGCCAATCGGCATGAGGCGCTGTCAGCCTATAATAGGCCGGCGCGCCTCCTGTCCGGTCTTTCATTTCTGTCCGGCATCATGGTGGTGGGTTGGCTGGAAGATGCAATCCAGCACCATCCGTTACTTTATTCTACTAACGCCTTAAAATTGCCTTGAATGCTTTTCTCAGATGTGACTTGAGTAGTTTTTGTTTTCGATGTGGTTTGTTCGGGGCAATTACTTCCCCTTCTTTCCCCCCATCCATCCATCCACCTAACGGGGGTGAATGTCCTGTTTTATGGACCAGGCCCTGATTGAGTTTTGCACTTCGCTACCGGGAGTAGGATGTGTTACCGGAGGATGTGCTACCTGGGGAGGATGTAAGTCATTCTCTGTTCTGCTTTGCCGTTGGAGATGTGGGTGGCTTTCCTGTGGCGACCTTTCGAAAGACGGGCCCTGATCGAAGCCACGTGGAGCTAACCCTGTAGCTCATGTGGTCAAAGCAGGCGCCCAGATTGAACTTTATTTCCATTGACGGTCGCTGCTCAGTTTTATTGATGTAACTGATTCAGCAACATATTCATGGAAAACAGTGTTAATACCTTTTTTTTAGATTAGAGTTAATAACACGTGAGCCGTGTTGGATGTTCTTTCCGAATGCTATTTTGTTTGGTGCAAGATGTAGTTGTATTTGTTTCAGATGTTCTTTTGTACCCACTGTTTCCCTGACATTTTTGACCTTTGTGCCTTAATTATCTTGTATTACAGATGTATTGTTGCAATACATTGACTCCTGTTTGGCCGCCTGCTTTGAGCAGCATTAACTCTTCCAGGTAAAGTTTCAAATATTGCAATAAGTACTGTGAATATTATTAACTCGTTCCTCGTGCACCATAAATGACTTACTAAATGAAAGATAGTATTAACTCATTCCTCGTGCACCATAAATGACTTACTGCACTGTACAGTCACTATCTTTCATTTAGTAAGTGCTGATGGTAACTATTTTCTATTGCTAATCGATTTGTAACAATTAGCTCATGACTTGGAGGGGGAAGTGAAATCGCACTTATTTCACTCCAGTGGCATAGACCTGATGTAGCCATCTTGATGCATGGTAACCAAGAACTGCAGCTTCACAGTTGGTAGTTGTGGATTCTCCAATGGCATGCAAGAGAAAATTGGAGAGACTTTGACAGCATTGGTCCTGTATTACCTCTGATTGTCACTCTACTCTCCTACATCTTCTGGCATTAACTGTCGGAATCTTCTGATTACTGAGTCTGACTGGATCTTGTGTACATAAATTGACTGAGTTTTGTATTTCTTTGCAGAGCCCCTCAGATTGGCTGTTTCTGATGCTTTCCTGTTGTAGATGACAATGCCTGCAGGTAGGTTTAACTTGTGTGCTGGATCTGGGCTGGTGGTGATTTTTCCATTCAATTAAAGCACTCTGCTAATATTGGAATGTTAATTGTGGTGATAAGATGCATGGTAAAGCTTGTTTTAGTGTTCAATAAATTATTTCTGGCAAACTTGAACAACATGCTAGTTAAATATCCTCCACCCTTTCCCATGAGATTTGTTCATCAAGCTTGTGGTCAGTGACGGAGGTAGAGCAGAATTAATCAACTGCAGTCTCGTCTGGATTTGTTCTGTGGTGGTCAGGAGTTGGTTAAGATATTACAATGCTGATCAATGATGATGACTCCTATATTGTGGACTGTAGGATGATGCTTGCGGATATGGGACTGAGATCAGTGGTGTTGTGATGTAATTGGTTTTTGAAAGTAGTTTGAGGCTATTTCATTGTGGGTTTTTTGGGTCTGCTTACAGGTGCAGTGATCTCCATTGAAAATTGTGCTGCTCTTGAAAACCTTGAAGCATCACCACCCTGGAATATTTGACTCTGACGTTTCAACTTGATTCTGTATTGGTCTACTAGTGTACTAATAAAGCAAGTCTTTTGGTTATAGATTGCATTCATGTGACTTGTTAATGAAATGTTTTGACTTGCAAAACTAGCTAGGTTTTGTTGCTGAGGACTGGTCAATGGACAGGGTTGCATACAAGAACAAAGAAACGAACAGCACAGGAACAGGCCCTCCAAGCCCACGCTGACCATGCTGCCCGTTTAAACTGTCTACACTTCCGAGGTCCATATTTCTCTATTCCCATCCTATTCACATATTTGTCAAGATGCCCCATAAATGGGGAGGGAGAGTCTCTGACTATCCACTCTGTCTATGCCCCTCATAATTTTGTAGGCCTCTTATCAGGTTGTCCCTCAACCTCCTTCATTCCAGTGAGAACAAACAGAGTTTATTCAACCTCTTGTCATATCTAATGCCCTCCAGACCAGGCAACATCCTGGTAAATCTGCACCCTCTCTAAAGCCTCCACATCCTTCTGGTAGTGTGGTGACCCCAATTGAACACTACTCCCAAGTGTGGCTTAACTAAGGTTCTATACAGCTGCAACATGACTTGCCAATTTTTATACTCCATGCCCCAGCCCATGCCATATTCCTTCTTGACTACCTTCCCCACTTGTGTTGCCCCTTTCAGTAACCTGTGGACCTGTACACCTAGATCTCGCTGGCTGTCAATGCTTGTGGATTCTACCATTTACTCTATTCCCTACCTGTATTAGACCTTCTAAAATGCATTACCTTGCATTAGTCTGGATTAAAACTCTACCTGCATCTCTCCGCCCAAGTCTCCAAATTATCTAAATCCTGCTGTATCCTGACAGCACTCAACGCTGTCTGCAATTCACCAATCTCCGTGTTGTCCGCAAACTTATTCAGACTAGTTACATTTTTCCTCCAAATATATCTATACTACGAACAACAAAACGTCCCAGCACTGATCCCTGCGGAACATCACTAGTCACAGCCTCCACATCAGAAAAACATCCTTCCATTGCTGCTACTCTGCCTTCCAAGGTCTAGCCAGTTCTGTGTCCAGCTTGCCAACTCACCTCTGATCCTGTGTGACTTCACCTTTTTACCAGTCTGCCATGAGGGACCTTGTCAAAGGCCTTACTGAAGTCCATGTAGATGACGACAACCACTGCCCTACCTGCATCAATCGTCTTGATCTCGCAAATCTCTTTATCAGGTTAGTAACATTGAGAACTGAATTTGGTTTTAATCCTTGCCCACCCCAAGTGAGCCAAAACAAGGCAAAGTTTTTAAATATATTTTAATTCAAATTTTTACATTTTCAACAAAACCCCCTTACAGAAAAAAGAAAAACAAAGAACACATAGTAAACATCTTACAACTACATCACAAATTCCCCCAATATACAAACCCCCCCCCCCCATTAAGCTAACAATAAACACAAAGTACACCCCCCCCCCCCTCCAGGTTGCTGCTGCTGACCATCTCCTACCACTCCGCTAGAAAGTCTAGGAACGGGTGCCACCGCCTGAAGAACCCTTGCACAGACCCTCAAGGCAAATTTTACCCTCCAATTTAATGAATCCTGTCCCAGGCTTCCACGCTTGGGGGCCTCGCATCTTTCCACGAGCAGAATCCTCCGCCGGGCTACCAGGGACGCAAAGGCCAGAATACCGACCTCTTCGCCTCCTGCACTCCTGCTTGTCCAATACCCCACATAGTGCTAACCCCAAGCTCGGCTTAGCCCGGGTGTTCACCACCTTAGCAACCGTCCTCACAACACCCCTCCAGAACCCTGTGCAGAACCTTAAATTGTATCAGGCTAAGCCTGGTGCAAGAGGAGAAGAATTAACCCTACCCAGGTGTCCGCCCACGTACCCTCGTCTTATCTCCTCCCCAAGCTCCTCTCATTTACCCTTTAACTCCTCCACAGAGGTGTCCTGGTAGATCGCCGAGACCTTGCCTTCTCCAACCCACATCCCGAGAGCACCCTATCCTGGAACTCCCTCACCTGCCGTCTTACAAAACTCCCTTACCTGCATGTACCTGAAGGCATTTCCGAGGGGGAAGCCTGAATTTTCCCTCCCAGCGCCCCAAGGCTCGCAAACGTTCCATCTATAAACAGGTCCCCCATCCTTTTAATTCCTGCCGTGTGCCAGCTCAGGAAGCCTCCATCCATTCTCCCTGGGACGAACTGATGGTTCTCTCGGATCGGGGACCAAACCGAAGCCTCTACCTCACCCCTGTGGCCTCTCCACTGTCCCCAAATTTTCAAAATCGCTGCCACCACTGGACTTGTGTACCTTGGCGGCAGCGGTGCTGTCACCAGCGCGCTCAGGACTCAAAGAACAAAGAAATGTACAGCACAGGAACAGGCCCTTCGGCCCTCCAAGCCCGTGCCGACCATACTGCCCGACTAAACTACAATCTTCTACACTTCCTGGGTCCGTATCCTTCTATTCCCATCCTATTCATATATTTGTCAAGATGCCCCTTAAATGTCCCTATTGGCCTCTGCCTCACTACCTCCTCCGGTAGTGAGTTCCAGGCACCCACTACCCTCTGCGTAAAAAACTTGCCTCGTACATCTACTCTAAACCTTGCCCCTCTCACCTTAAACCTATGCCCCCTAGTAATTGACCCCTCTACCCTGGGGAAAAGCCTCTGACTATCCAAAAATAGACAAGGTCTAAAGAAAAACAAAAATACTAGACAATCTTAGTAGGTCTGACTGCATCTGTGGAGAGAGAACAGAGCTAACGTTGAATCTTAATGTTTACAAAGAGTCAGCAAGACTCAAAACATTAGTCTCCTTCCCGCTCTCCACTTATGCTGTCAGACCCTCTGAAATTGTCCATTTTTATAGTAATGTGCTTTTATCCAAGGGTCTAAACAAACTGCTCTTATCAAAGAGAGACATGACTTGAATTTCAGACCTGTTTTTCTCTGCACGTTATATCATTCATAAAACAGGAGAAATCATTCAAAAACAGGAGAAAGTTTACAGAATACAACAAGATGGTCCATACTAAATATCTACGCAGTATTGTCCTGATTACCAAATTCCATTGACAAATAGCTAGATACTATGGCAATGTGGCAAGCATTGCATGAAACTTCCTTTATTTTCACAGTCTATTAATTTTATCCATCTCAGATGGATGACAAATCAGTAAACTTCATCGGGATTTAACCACAGAACCTTCTGGCTTTGAACCAGGACCTTGAACCAACTTGGCTACCCAACGTTCCCGAATTCAAGTCGCCAGGGTCCTATGTTTGATCCGGTTCTGGGTAACTGTCTGTGTGGGGTTTGTACATTCTCCCCGTGTTTGCGTGGATTTCGCCCCCACAACCTAAAGATGTGTAGGGTAGGTGGATTGGCCAATGCTAAACTGTCCCTTAATTGGAATAAATGAATTGGGTACTCTAAATATAATAAAAGAAATATAACGTGGGTTGTCGCCAGATTGCTAGCTGGGCTCGAGTGATTTGGATAACTTGCCATTGCATTTTCTGTTCTCCCTCCTTAGGGATAACATATATATATATATTTTTAAAAAAAATTTAGATTACCAATTATGGGGCAATTTAGTGTGGCCAATCCACCTACTCTGCACATTTTTGGGTTGTTGGGGGCAAACCCCACGCAGACACTGGGAGAATGTGCAAACTCCACACGGACAGTGACCCAGAGCCGGGATCGAACCTGGGACCTCAGCGCCGTGAGGCAGCTGTGCTAACCACTAGGCCACTGCCCTCGGGATAACATATATAAACTCCCACTTTAAAAGCTGTTCACCTTAACCTGTACTAAAATTACAATCTGACACAATCTGAATAAACCGAGTTTATTCAACCGCTCCTCATAGCTTATGCCCTCCATACCAGGCAACATTCTGGTAAATCTCTTCTGCACCCTCTCTAAAGCCTCCACATCCTTCTGGTAGTGTGGCGACCAGAATTGAACACTATACTCCAAGTGTGGCCTAACTAAGGTTCTATACAGCTGCAACATGACTTGCCAATTCTTATACTCAATGCCCCGGCCAATGAAGGCAAGCATGCCGTATGCCTTCTTGACTACCTTCTCCACCTGTGTAGCCCCTTTCAGTGATCTGTGGACCTGTACTCCTAGATCTCTTTGACTTTCAATACTCTTGAGGGTTCTACCATTCACTGTATATTCCCTACCTGCATTAGCCCTTCCAAAATGCATTACCTCACATTTGTCCGGATTAAACTCCATCTGCCATCTCTCTGCCCAAGTCTCCAGACAATCTAAATCCTGCTGTATCCTCAGACAGTCCTCATCGCTATCCGCAATTCCACCAACCTTTGTGTCGTCTGCAAACTTACTAATCAGACCAGTTACATTTTCCTCCAAATCATTTATATATACTACAAAGAGCAAAGGTCCCAGCACTGATCCCTGTGGAACACCACTGGTCACAGCCCTCCAATTAGAAAAGCATCCCTCCATTGCTACCCTCTGCCTTCTATGGCCTAGCCAGTTCTGTATCCACCTTGCCAGTTCACCCCTGATCCCGTGTGACTTCACCTTTTGTACTAGTCTACCATGAGGGACCTTGTCAAAGGCCTTACTGAAGTCCATATAGACAACATCTACTGCCCTACCTGCATCAATCATCTTAGTGACCTCCTCGAAAAACTCTATCAAGTTAGTGAGACACGACCTCCCCTTCACAAAACCGTGCTGCCTCTCACTAATACGTCCATTTGCTTCCAAATGGGAGTAGATCCTGTCTCGAAGAATTCTCTCCAGTAATTTCCCTACCACTGAAGTAAGGCTCACCGGCCTGTAGTTCCCGGGATTATCCCTGCCACCCTTCTTAAACAGGAACAACATTGGCTATTCTCCAGTCCTCCGGGACATCCCCTGAAGACAGCGAGGATCCAAAGATTTCTGTCAAGGCCTCAGCAATTTCCTCTCCAGCCTCCTTCAGTATTCTGGGGTAGATCCCATCCGGCCCTGGGGACTTATCTACCTTAATATTTTTTAAGACACCCAACACCTCGTCTTTTTGGATCACAATGTGACCCAGGCTATCTACACCCCCTTCTCCAGACTCAACATCTACTACCAATTCCTTCTCTTTGGTGAATACTGATGCAAAGTATTCATTTAGTACCTCGCCCATTTCCTCTGGCTCCACACATAGATTCCCTTGCCTATCCTTCAGTGGGCCAACCCTTTCCCTGGCTACCCTCTTGCTTTTTATGTAAGTGTAAAAAGCCTTGGGATTTTCCTTAACCCTATTTGCCAATGACTTTTCATGACTCGTGCCCACACCTCCAGTCTCTTCCACGCCACCCCCTCCATTACCCACTTGCGTATCATTGCCACATTGGCAGCCCAGTAGTACCCACACTGATTAGGCGACGCTAACCCTCTCCCTACTCCGTTCCAGAAACACCCTTCTCAACCTCTGTCTTTTTCGCCCACACAATCCCATAATGCTCCTGCTGACCCGCTTAAAAAAGGCCTTCGGGATCAGGATGGAATACAAAAAGGAACCTTGGGAGCACTCATTTTCACCGACTGCACCCTACCCCCCCAGGAAGAGTGGCAGCATATCCCACCTTAAACTCCTCCATGTGCTCCACCAGTCGCGTCAATTTGAGCTTGTGTAGGGCCCCCCAAGCTCCTGGCCAACTAGATCCCCAGGTACCGAAACTCCTTCCCGCCCTCTTCAATGGAAGCTTGTCTATCCCCCTTCCCTGCTCCCCTGGGTGTACCATGAAGAGCTCACTCTTCCCCACGTTGAGCTTATATCCGGAAAAGTTCCCAAACTCCCTGAGGATCCGCATCACCTCCTGTATCTCTCCCCCCCCCCCCCCCCCCCCCAATTGGGTACGCCACATACAGTAACAGGTCATCGGCATACAACGATACCCGGTGTTCTTCCATCTTCCCCATCCCTCCCTGGACCAGCCCCCTCCAGTTCCTGGACTCCCTCAAAGGCTCAATTGCCAATGCAAGGGGGATAGGGGGCACCCCTGCCTTCCCTTCAGAAAACCCGTCTGGTCCTCGTGAATCACCTCCCGGATACCGTCCTCAATTCTGGTAGCCAACAACTTCGTTAACCGCTTCGCGTCCACGTTTGAGGAGCGAGATTGGCCTATACGACCCACACTAATGGGTCCTTGTCCCGCTTCATGATCAGCGCCCTGGACATTGTCGGGGGTAGGCCCCCCTCCCCGCCTCATTGAAAGTCCTCACTAGTAGAAGGCCCAGCAGGTCCATGTACTTACGGTAAAATTCCACTGGGAACCCATCTGGCCCCGGTGCCTTCCCTGCCTGCATATTCCCCAGCCCCTTAGTCAGCTCCTCCAGCCCTACTGGTGCCCCAAGCTCAGCCATCTGCTCCTCCACCCTCAGGAACCTCAGCCAACCCAAAAATCGACGCATCCCCCCCCCCCCCCCCCCCCATCTCCCGTCGGGGGCTCAGACCTATACAGCCCCTTATAAAAGTCTCTAAATACCCCATTTATTCCCACTGCACTCCGCACTGTGTTCCCCCTTTATCCCTATCTCCCTCACTGCCTCCCGCTTCTGCAGCTGGTGTGCCAACATCCAACTAGCCTCCCTGTACTCACCGCCCCTTGTGCTTTCCTCCACTGCACCTCTGCCGCCTTGGTGGTCAACAGGTCGAACCTGGCCTGGAGGCTTCATTGCTCCTTGAGCCATCCCTCCTCTGGCACCTCCTATCCAAAATCTCCCCAACCAATCTCCCTCTCTCCTCTCCTTCTGGGCCCTAGTGGAGATTAGCTTTCCCCTAATTAACACCTCTCAGACCACCCCCACCTGCACCTCCTCATTATCATTAGCCTCTAGATAGCTTTCAATGCACCCCCGGATCTGCCTGCTCACCACCTCATCTGCCAGCAAGCCCACATCCAGGTGCCACAGCGGGCATTGGTCCCTCTCCTCCCCTAGCTCCAGCTCCACCCAATGTGGGGCATGGTCTGAGATGGCTATGGCCGAATACTCCGTGTCCTCCACCCTCTGGATTAGTGCCCTACTCATAACGAAGAAGTCTATCCGGGAGTAGGCTTTATGGACGTGGGGGAAAAAAAGAGAATTCCCTGGCCCCCAGCCTGACAAACTCCTCCCATCTGGTCCATAAACCCCCTCACCCCTCCTCTCCCCCCCCCCCCCCCCCCCATTATCAAGCTCCCTGCCTCCAAGTCCGGAATCCGGCCCAACATGCGCCGCATAAATCCGGCACCGTCCTAATTCGGGGCATATACATTCACTAATACCACTCGCACCCCCTGCAGCTTACCACTCATCACATACCTACCTCCATTGTCTGCCACAATGTTCAGCGCCTCAAACGACACCCGCTTCCCCACCAAAATCGCCACCCCTCTATTCTTTTTATCCAACCCCAAATGCAAAACCTGCCCTACCCACCCCTTTCTCAGCCTAACCTGATCTGCTACCCTCCAAGCGTCTCCTGGAGCATAACCACATCTGCCTTCAGTCCCTTCAGGTGTGCGAACACACGGGCCCTCTTGACTGGCCAATTCGGGCCTCTCACATTCCAAGCTATCAGCCGGATCAGGGGGCTCCCCCCCCCCCCCCCCCCCCCCCCCTGCCGATTAGCCAGCCATGTGCCCGCGCCTCCCGCACTCTCCAATCCCCCCAGCGGCAGACCCCCGCCCCGAGTCTCTGGCCGAGCTCCAGCTCTCCTTCGGCCAATGCAGCAGCGACCCAGTCTCTACCCTCTTTTTCTCTCTCTTTCCCCCCCCCCCCCCCCCCCAGCTGCGTTGCTCCTCCCATAGCACTCCTGTAAGTCAGCTGACTCCTGACCCCACCACTCCATCGACCCCCCCCCCCCCCCCCCCCCCCCCCCACTTAGAACCATTCCAACCACCGATGCCCACACTCTCTCAAAACCTCCACTTGGAACCATTTCACCCTATCCCACCCAGCACCCAAGGAAACAGTACAGAATGGAACATCCCCCAAAGCACAGTAACCACAGTTTTTCTTTCCCCCATCTCCCGCGACATCCTCTCAGTCCATGTCCAACTTTTCGGCTTGGATAAAGGTCCTTGCCTCCTCCGGCGTCTCAAAGTAATGGTGCCGGTCCTTAAACGTGACCCACAGTCATGCCAGCTGCAGCATCCCAAATTTCACTCCCTTCCGATGCAGAAACCGCCTTAGCCCGATTGTACCCAGCCCTCTTCCTGGCCACTTCCGCGTTGCAGTCCTGGTATATACGGACCTCTGCATTCTCCCACCTGCTGCTCCGCTCCTTTTTTGCCCATCTTAGGACACACTCCCTGTCCACCAAGCGGTGGAACCGCACCAATACCACCTGCGGTGGCTCGTTAGACTTGGGCCTCCTCGCCAGGACTCGGTGGGCCCCATCCAGCTCCAGGGGCCTCGGGAAGGCACCCGTGCCCATCGAAGTGTTCAGCATCCCACCCCTCCACTCCCTCCGGGAGACCCAGAATCCGCAGATTCTTCCTCCTCGACCGATTCTCCATGTCTCAAACGTCTGCCATTTCTTATGCAGCGCCTCTACCTTCACCGGCAGGGCCAATGTCTCGCCCTCATTCTCAGAGGCCTTCTGCCGCACCTCCCGAATCGCCGCCCCTTGGGCGTTCTGGGTCTCGACCAGCTTGTCGATCGAAGCCTTTTAATCTCAAAGTCCATGAAGCAGCGCTTGAGAAACTCCTGCTCTTGCGAACACTGCGCCCAAGCTGCCTGGTCTCCACCCGCCGCCATCTTTGTTTTCCTCCCTTGCACTTTTCGCTGCACCAAAATCACTTTTTTGACCGCTCCACTCCTGGTCCAATCCATTCCGTGCCGGGGAAATCGTACTGTCACCTTCCCACACTGGGAACCGTCGAACAAATGCCGCTGGGGCCCCTAAAAAGAGCCCAAAAGTCCATTTCTGGCGGGAGCTGCCGAACGTGCGACTTAGCTCAGCAGAGCAGCAACAGGAAGTCCAAAGCAAGGCAAAGTCTGGACGGACTGATGTCACAGTTATTACAAAGTGAGGGCATTTGGCCAAAAAGTGAGTTGTTAAACCTGGTGAAGCCACAACACAGGACAACTGGGGTAGCACAGTGGTTAGCCTTGGTGCCAAGGACCCAGGTTTAATTCTGATAATGTCTGGATTTGCTCTTCCTCCCATAGTCCAAAGATATGCAGGTTTTGGTGGATTGGCTGTGCTAAACTGTCCCTTGGGGTGGGGTTCGCTGGAATAGGTCAGGCATTGGGCCTCGGTAAAATAGTCTTTCGAAGGGTAATGCAGACTCTATTGTACTATAGGAATTCTGATTCTATGATGCTTGTATGCCAAACAGCATAAGTAGCAAGTGATAGAACTAAGTGATCCCACAATCTAAGCTCTGCAGTCTTTTCTTTATAAATTTAAGTACCCAATACATTTTCTTTTCCAATTAAGGGGCCTACATATCTTTGGGTTGTGGGGGCGAAACACACGCAAACACGGGGAGAATGTGCAAATTCCATACGGTCAGTGACCCAGAGCCGGGATCAAACCTGGGACCTCGGTGCCGTGAGGCAACCGGGCTAACCCACTGCGCCATTCACTCCATGTGATATCAAGAAACAGTTGAAGGTGCTGGATACTGTAAAGACAATATTCTGGCAATAGTACTGCAGACTTGTGCTCCAGAACTAGCCAAGCTGTTCCAGTACAACTACAACAGTGGCATCTACCCAGCATTGTGGAAGAGTTCCGAGCTATGACTTGTCTACAAAAATCAAGACTAATCCAACCCAACCAGTTACTGCTCTGCCTACTCTCAATTAGTAAAGTGTCAGCAAGTGGCATTTACTTAGAAATGGCCTGCTCATTACAGCCTTGATTCAAACATGGACCCAAGAGCTGAACTCCAGAGGTGAGGTGGGAGTAGCTGTCCCTGACATCAAGACAGCATTTGATCGAGGACGGCATCAAAAGAGGCCTTTCAAACAATGGAAATGGGGAAAATTGGTTTTAGTCTTGCGCTTCACAAAGGAAGATGGTTGTGGTTGTTGGAGGTCAGTCATCTCAGTCCTGGGACAACATTGCAGGAGTGGCTCAGGGTAATATCTTAGGCCCAACCATCTTTAGCAGCTTCATCAATGGCCATCCTTCTAACGTAAGGTCAGATGTGGGGATGTTCACTGATACTGGCACAATGTTCAGCACTGTTTGCAACTCTGACATTGAAGCAGTCCATGTGCAAATGCAGCAAGACCTGGACAATATCCAGGTTTGGGCTGACAAGTGGTAAACAACATTTGTGCCTCAAGTGCCAGGCAATGACCATCTTCAGTAAGAGAATCAAACCATCGCCCCTTGACATTCAATGGCATTACCATCACTGAATCCCCCATTATCAACAAACCACACCAGAAACGACTGGCCATGTAAATTCTATGGCTACAAGAGCAGGTCAGAGGCTAGGAATCCTGCAGCGCGTAACTCACCACCTGACTCCCCAAAGTCTGTCCATCAATACACAGTAGCAGCAGTGTGTATCATCTATAAGATGCACTGCAAGAACTCACCAAATCTCCTTGGGCAGTACTTTCCAAACTCACAACCACAGGGCCGAGTGGTGCAGTGGTTAGCACTGCTGCCAAGGCACTGAGGATCCAGGTTCGATCCCGGCCCTGGATCACTGAAGTTTGCAGGTTCTCCTTGTGTCGGTGTGGGTTTCACCCGCACAACCCATAAGATGCACAGGTTAGGTGGATTGGCCATACTAAGACAAGGGCAGCAGATACATGGGAACATCATTACTTGGAAATTTCCCTCCAAGTCCCTCACCATCCTGCCTTGGAAATATTTCACTGTTACTGGATCAAAATCCTGGAACTCCCTCCCTAACAGATATGTACCTACACCACATAGACTGTAGCAGTCCAAGAAGGCAGCTCATCACCACCACAATTAGGGATGGGCAACAAATGCTGGCCTTGCCAGTGAAACCCACATTCCATAAAAATGAAGCTGTGGTTCCATTGGTGGCATTAAGTCTCACTTCAGGATCACATATGCAAACCAATACACAGTACTGTGCTACGGAGGAGGATGTGCCCTGACCTGCATTTATCCTATCAACATGAGTGGTTTGAAATGTCCTGGGGTTGTGAAACAAACTAGATAGAACCAAATAAAAATTATGGCGCAGAAAGAAGCTATTCAGCCCATTGTGTGCCAGCCCAAAATGCTGCAAACCTTTTCTAGAAGATGTGAAACCTCAATCTGCAGTCTGTTACTGAAACAATATGGGATTACGGATAGAAAATTGGTAAATCGCCAGGAAGCAGAGTGCAGGGATATATGGGGCATTGTCAATTTCATAGGCTGTGACTACTGGGTTGTCATAGGGATCAGTTCTAGGCCTTTGGCTATTTGCCATCCTTTAATATTTATATGCTTTATCTTCCCAGAGTTTAATTAATTGCATTTAAATTTCCCTGTTGCCATAATGGGATTTAAACTCCTATCTCCTGATCATTAGACTAGGCTTCTGGATTACTAGACGGTAACATAATCACTATGCTACCATACCTTTGAACCTGAGATGAAACAAGAAAAATGAATGCACCTTATCCAGGCAACAGTCCAGTGTTAAAAAAATAAATTGGCAACACAATGTAGTTTTCCATTTGTGTATCACTGATGGAAGGTGTATTGTTATCAGATCAATTAGATTACATTTTGTTTGCTAAATTACTCCAATTTCCTATTTCAGAATCAATTCTTATGATCGTACTTCAATTTTCTATAATGAGAATCTTTATAGGCCATATGTGATGTAAGGAGAGTTGAATTGTCTGAAAAGCTCAACAGTAAAATGGCACCTAAGGATTTTATGAATAGGGTTGCAAGGGTCGTAGCACAGTGATTAGCACTGTTGCTTCACAGCGCCAGGGACCCGGGTTCGATTCCCAGCTTGGGTCACTGTCTATACGGAGTCTGCATGTTCTCCCTGTGTCTGCTTGGCTTTCCTCTGAGTGCTCCGGTTTCCTCCCACAGTCCAAAGATGTGCGGGTTAGGTTGATTGGTCACACTAAATTGCTCCTTGGTGTCCAAACGTTAGGTTGGGTTGCGGGGATGGGATGGAGGTGTGGGCTTTGGTAGGGTCCTCTTTCTGGGGCAGTGTGGACTCGATGGGCCGAATGGCCTATGACTCTGTTCCCCAGAAACTTCCAATCTACAGTTGTTTTCAGAATGTAGTAAATGATATCCTCAGGATGGTCAATGCCAGTAAGTTAAGACACATAAAGGGCAGCACGGTAGCATTGTGGATAGCACAATTGCTTTACAGCTCCAGGGTCCCAGGTTCGATTCCGGCTTGGGTCACTGTCTGAGCGGAGTCTGCACAACCTCCCCGTGTGTCCGTGAGTTTCCTCCGGGTGCTCCGGTTTCCTCTCACAGTCCAAAGATGTGCAGGTTAGGTGGATTGGCCATGATAAATTGCCCTTAGTGTCCAAAATTGCCCTTAGTGTTGGGTGGGGTTATTGGGTTATGGGGATAGGGTAGAGGTGTTGACCTTGGGTAGGGTGCTCTTTCCAAGAGCCGGTGCAGACTCGATGGGCCGAATGGCCTCCTTCTGCACTGTAAATTCTATGATAATCATGTTTCCAGGCTCTGAATCAATTTTTTTTAAAATTGCCAATCTAGAGCCACAGTAACAGGACAACATGAAAATCAAATAATTCCATTGGTCACGTGGCTGTCAAAATGTTGCCAAGAAGGAAATTCCATTCTTAACCATA